>NC_056729.1:222191388-222538888 GCF_019279795.1 Protopterus annectens | reverse complement strand
GATAATATCTGATTTGTCTGTCGACATTCAAAGTATGGCGTATCCTCTCTCCCTTATTTTTAGGTTCTTGGAAGAAAACAGGGAGATTGATAGCTTGGCTCCAAGTAAACCTGAATACCAATTTAGGCATAAATTAAGGATTAGCTCTTAAGAAAACTTTATCTTTGTAGAAGATTAAATAAAGTTGACCCACATTAAGAGTTGCATATCAGATAGTATTCTTAAAGAAGTCAGAGCATCAGTAAAGCAGTTTTCTTTGTTATGTTTCTCAAGTCAAGCTGATTAGCACGTTCAAATGGAGCCTCAGTTAATTTTTCATAGACAAAATTCAGATCTAATAGCGGAGTCACCTGTTTTCTAGAAGGCTTGGCATGTCACACCCCTTCAAATACATTTTCACATGTAAATTTAATGAAAGAGGGGAATCCATAGGCAGTCATGCTGAAATCTCTGACAGGTTTACCTTGACAGAAGAGTAAAATAGATCATAGGATAATAAGTCACAAAAATAATGCATCCCCTCCCATCCAAAGCAAAAACACTATCCTTAAAGGGGTCTTGGTTCTAGTCTCCGCACAAACTAGAAAATATTTTCTATTTGCTAATAGATGATTTCCTAGTAGTAGATTGTCTTGCCTCCTTTAAAGAAAATAGGTATTTAAAAGGTATTATGAATTCATCATCCAGGCAGTTAATTGGAATTACTTGGAGTTGGGATGGATCAAACACCTTTTGTCTTTTTTGACTAGGTCCAGTCTGTGAGGAAGCTTATGGTAATTGATACTGGCCAGTTCCAGAAGAAAGAAGGGCCACTGCAGCCTGGGCCAGAAGGGAGTCACTGAAATTATGACTAGACAATCATTTTGAATCTTCAGAATATCCCTGGATATCAGTGGAAAAGGTGAAAAAGCATACATGGACGTTACTGTCCAAGTAAATGAAAAAAATATATGTTTTACAAGCCTTCCTGCATGCAGTCCTGGAGCAGAAGTTGTCCAACTGATTGTTGGGACTGGAGGCAAAAAGATCTCTCCAAGGTATTTCCACAGCTGGATCAAACCATAGAAGACAACCTGATTCAGTTTCCATTCATGAGGTCTGTCCTGGACCTGCTCAGCTTGGCTGTCACAAAATATTTCTGTGAGATATAAGATGCCTGTAGAGTACGATTATGTTGAAAAGCTGTGTACAAACACGGTTTCACCAATAAGTGCACAATACCTCTTCTTCTTTATACAAAACTGATTTATTACAAGAGAACTGAGCCAAAAAAACAGTGTTGAGCACTTTCACCCACTACAATGTGGGCTTCTTCAGAACACTGTAAAAACAAACAAAACTCCTTATATTTAAAACATGGCAACAAAAAGGAACCGGCATTTAAAGCCGTATACATGTTATACTCTCTATTATAATTAATATACTGTATCTGAAACATTGTGTAAACATGCATCCTACAAGACAATTAGTACTGAGCATCTCTTTTAAATTCACATCTACTTCATTACACAAGAATATAGTGTAACAATTCATATAAAGTACGGGGTTTGTCGCTGGTGCATTTCATAATATATAAAATCATCACATAAATAGAGAAATTACTGAAATCAGCAAGGCATATAACACATTATATATGAAATCCTGTATATACATATTCATAAGATCTAATTCTATATGGGTTGTTTGTTGTTCAGATGTGTTCCCTACTTAAAAAACCCCTGTACTCTATTAAATATACCATAACTATGGTATTATAAAAAATCATTAAAATGCTTGAAACTACCAAATAACTTAATGGATAGAAATCCATTGTGGAGATGCATTAGATTCACTGGTATTATGTGGCTAGCAGTGTACTATATGGTAAAACACATTTTTTAAAAAAAAATTTATTTGGTAGTTTCAACATTTTAAGGATTTTTTATAATACCTCAGTTACGGTATATTTAATAGAGTACAGGGGTGTTTTAAGTAGGGAACACATCTGAACAACAAGCAACCCATATAGAATTATATCTTAGGAATATGTATATACATGATTTCATATATAATGTAAGTTATATGTCTTGTTGATTTCAGTAATTCTCTATTTATGTGATGATTTATATATTATGAAATGCACCAGACAAACCGTACTTTATATGAATTGTTACACTATATTCTTGTGTAATGAAGTAGATGTGAATTTAAAAGAGATGCTCAGTACTAATTGTCTTGTAGGATGCATGTTTACACAATGTTTCAGATACAGTATATTAATTATAATAGAGAGTATAACATGTATACGGCTTTAAATGCCGGTTCCTTTTTGTTGCCATGTTTTAAATATAAGGTGTTTTTGTTTGTTTTTACAGTGTTCTGATGAAGCCCACATTGTAGTGGGTGAAAGCGCCCAACACTGTTTTTTTGGCTCAGTTCTCTTGTAATAAATCTGTTTTTTATAAAGAAGACGAGGTATCGTGCACTTATTGGTGACACCGTGTTTGTACACAATTCTGTCGGGAGCAGTTCAGTGGTTTATTATGTTGAAAAGCTACATCCCAGGCTATCATAGATAGTTTGCACAGATGGTAGGATCTTGTCCTCCGTGTTTGTTTATGTACCACATCATGGTGGTATTGTCTGTATCTAATAGTAATGGCCTTGGTGACCATAGATGACTGAGAGAGTTGAGAGCATATATTACTGCCAACTCTTTTCGGGCTGTTTTTATTTATTTATTTATTTATTTATTTTCAAAGACCCTACACTTTTATCTCCATGTATACTGCACTCCATGAAATGTCTGAAGTGTCATTTGTCAAAGGCTGTGCTGGAGCTGGAAGGGAAAATGGGAGACCTGGATTCAGATAAAATTGGTCTCTCCATGAAAGAATTTCCTTTCTAGCAAATCCAAAACTAGAATCCGGAATGTCAGATGCTAGGACCATACTGATTTTAGGTACCATTGATTTTTTTTTCTCATGTGGAGTGTTATTAGAGGAATAACAAGAATCATAAAAGCTATAAGACCTAGTCTCCTGAGAAATGTTATTGCTGATACATTTGTCTGAGAGAAAAAAAAACTAAGAAATATATCTAGATATAACTCTTCTTGTTTCTGTGGAAGAAAAGCCCTCAGACTGAGTTTTGTAGGAGACTCCCCAGGAAACAATCCTGTGCAAAGGTATTAAACAAGACTTCTGAATGTTCCCCTGAACCCCCAGCCTATGCAGATCTCTCAACCAAGTGAGGGATTTCTGACACTTTTGAAAAAGACTAAACAAACATATTCAAATTGTCTAAATAAGGAAACATGAATATCTTGCAGTCTACAATAGGCTATCAATGGAGTCATACAGTCTCTAAATACCCTTGGTGCAGTAGGTAACCCAAAGACTAACACAGAGAACTGAATGTGTGATCCAGACACACACACACACACACACACACACACACACACACACACACACACACACACACACACACACACACACACACAAATTAAGAAACATCTTAAATCTGGAGCTATATGAATGCAATGATAAACATCTTTAAATCTAGGCTCACCAAAAAACTTAAATAGAAAATGAAAGGTAACAAGTGGTAAAGTCATGACATTTTGAACTCTCACAAACTGGGTTTAAAAAGGAAAGATCCAGAAATGGTCTCCATGAAGCACCTTTTTTGGAAACACAAACATTCTTCTGTCTGATGAGGAGGGAGCTCTTCTATTACTTCTGAGTCATAAGATGCTGAATGACAAGTGGGTAAAGGAAAATTTTATCTGGAAGATGAAGACAAATCCCTTGAAGGGGAGAAATAAATTCCCACTGCTATCTGTATCACTGATGGATCACTTTCAGAACCCCTTTGGCTGATACTGTTGCCAAATAGAGAAATGAAGATTCATACTTTTGGGAAGGATTAAAGGCCTGCCAGGGAGGGAAGGCTATTTTAAAGACAGTCATTCAGACTTGTTAGACATCTTTTATTCTGGTTAGCTTCTCCTTGCCATTGCTTTCAAAATGCTGGTTAACACCAGCTTAATTTGATTTTGTAAAATGATGTAGCAGTATCATTAAACCGCTTTACAAAATTTGGAGAAGGAAAAATGAGAAATCTGTGAAATTCCCTGTATCATTTTGCTTCTCTCGTCACACTTTGTGAAGACCTCTGCAGCAGATTGTCCAAAGACTACCCCTATCTCTGTACGAGAATTCACCATTTCAGATTTAAAATCCTAAGGAAGGTTTTAATATGCAACCCAGTAAAGTTTTACATAACAGGCCCAGTATCAGCAGCCCTGGAGGTGGCATCAGTCGAATCATAAACACTTTTCAAAGAATAGGTAGCCACTTGACATACAAAAACATTAAGATTACACAAAGATGTTTTTTTCCTCAGGCAAGGAAAAAGTACCCAGAATGTACTTTGTATTCTCAAAGAGGTGAGCATAAACTTTAACAGGTGAGCTTGACAGTTGAGAATTTTTCAAAAAAGTGTTGCAGAAGAATACAGTTTGTTTCTCAAATCTATCAGAAGCTTTCCTGCTCTTGTCAGGAGAGGGAGTGGCATTAAGCAGGTGTTTGCAGCAACTGACTTCACCAGATAAATCACTGCTGGCTATAATCAGGGGTTTGAAAATGAACATGTATTAAGGAACTCTGTACCATCTCATTACTTTCTTGGGGATAGCACACTGGTTGTGAGGCAGGTTATAATAAACACGTTCTCCAGTGCTGGAAGAACTGGAGGAGCTGGTATAGGTTCAGGAAATTCCAGCTGCAGTAAATCATAATATTTCTTGAAAGACAGTGAAAAGTAATATGTTCCCAGTGAAGCAAATGATTCATTCTGGGGAATGAACTAACAGACGTCACACATTCCTCAGAATCAGAAACTTGATGAGAATGTTTTCACTTCACAGTTATTTTGTGGTTTACAATCTTGAAGGTCCCCAGAAAATGAAGATGTTTTTCTTTTAGTGGATATACCAGAGCTAGACATGTCAAGAGCCTGAGCTAAACTCTGAGATAAGCCTAATAAATCACTCTTGTCCAAAGCAAATGAGACAGGAGAAGACATGTGTCTCACTTTTTACTTTGTTTTGACTGGAGTTTATGAAGACTTAGATCTACGCTACACAGGCTAAACCTCCTTGAGAACAGACACTTCAGTCTGGCAAGACACGGAGGAATTCCCTGCTTCTTCTTCCAAGACAAACTTGAGTGGCTCTCCCTTGCCCACCAAGGACACTCCAAGAGATAGGCAGGATGTGTCTAACCTTTGGTCCATGATATCTGTATAGACTTTACCAGATGGTGCCATAGAAAAGGATGAGTGGTCTGAGGAATCATCCATCCATGGCTGAGGTACTTTAATAGGCTTCTTGAGTAGCAAATGTGGCTATTTATTTATTTTATTTTTTTATTTTGTTGCTAGAAGAAGGAAGAACTGTGGACCCAGTAAATTGTTCAGTGATAAAGCAGAAAAAGACAACTGATTCCCAGGGATGCGTGGCAACAATATTCAGTGAAACAGGTAAGTATGAAAATGTCATGTTTTCCACCAAAAAAAATCAGTTAAAAGGACTTTAAGTACTTAGCCATGCCTCACAAAAGTAAAAGGACACAACTTTTACAAAGGAAAAAATAGTTTTAGCTTACTTTTAACATTTTCCACAAATGTAAAAAGTAACTCTCTTGTATAAAAGTTACTTGAAGCAATGTGATATTTAATAAAAACACGTTTTCCTATCTTAGAATTACTGATTCCACAGAACAAGTTTACTTTCTGTCATGCATATAGAAAGTGGAAGTATTTTTTTTTTCTTAAAGGAAGTTATCTACAAAGCAATAGTCCAGCTTTAGGTGACAGTCAGTCCTTGAAAGTCTGCCAGCGGAGTGCTCTTCTGTGACAGAAAAGCACAATAAACGGCTTGGTGCACAAACCACTCTTTTCTTTAGCTTTGCTCAATCTGACTAATAGTTTTGGTGCATGGAAGGTGCCTTTAAACTTTGGAAGCTGGCCAGCTGTCGTATCCTTAACAGTATATAACACATGAAGCTAAGGCTATTGCAGCAGTGATCAATATGATGAACATCACCTTTTAGGATTTTGAAGCTTGGCATTGTATCAGACAAGAAAGTAGTAAGCAAATTAAATAGATCTGGACTGACATGAGTAATACACAGGTACCAAATACTATGTAAAGGGCAAGAGTAAATAGGTTCCAGTCAGATGAAAGAATAACCGCCTGGATATCTCCTGGTATGGTTACTGTCAGTACCTTTACAACAGAAGGTTTGAATGATACAATGTTTGCAATTTTTTGCAAGACATACATGTAAAATGCACAGTTAATGCACAAAAAGGCAATGGCAGGATGAAAACAGATACAGTATTATCAGAATAATGTTTTCTTTTTTGCATGGCAAGATGGTTTTGGTAAAAAAGGATGCTTAAATATTGTTTCAGGAAAACAAACACTGCATGAGTTAGCACTTATTTGGTAACAAAGAAGAGGGGGAAAAAGTAGAAATGGACCTAGGCAGTCAAATCATATTACTTATATGGCAAAACTGAAATGAATGTTGTCTGGATGCTGGGATGCAGAGCCAATACATATGCAGAGAAGAAGATATCATTGTGCCAGTCAGGGACACCTCCAAAGAACTGTGAAAGAAGTTCTAAAAACATTATCTCAACATAGACACATATGGAGTAATTTCAGAACAAACAAAAAATTAAAAGAGAGATGCAAAGTTTTGAAGAAAGGAAGTTGGTGGGGGACATTACAGGAAAGTATGAAAACACGCTAGCTTTATTATCATCATTACATTCAAAGAAAAAGAAGTGCATGAGAATAAAAGGATACAATCTGAAGATGCAAGAAGAACATTTCAGATGAAACACTGGACATTGGGCATGTGCTTTTGCAGCTTTGTGTTTTTATAAGTCATAATCCTGCCAATATATAAGAATATATGTTTGAACTCTTTGTTAGTCTATATATTTCTCTCTCTACCAGAAAGAAAATAGTTTAAGAAATTCATAGAAACAAAGAGGAAATTAGAAAAGCAGGACTAGCAGAAAAAATACATGTTCTAATACTGAAGCTCACAATTCTGCTGTGGGAGGATATGTGCATCACTGACATAAAGGTAACATTGTAGGATGTGAATTGGGCCACTAACCAATTGACCGGTATGGGCTGATTCCATAATTTCATGAGGTAAGGTCAGATGGCCTTCTTTCAAAATTTATAACAGTCTGCAGCATTTTTATAAAAAATATTGTGAGGCCCATAGCTGATTCCTCTCCTAGCACAGACACTTCTCTAGATATCTGGAAAATTGCAAGCATGTCACTGAATAAGAATAGCCCTGGGTACACTTGTAATTCTTTTAGGCATACTTTCCTTCTTTTATCTCATTCTATGCAACACTTGACAAGACCCCTGGATGTTAGGTAATAATAAAAAAAGCTTCTAATGTCCTATGCTTACTAAATGAACATATGTATAGATTTAATATGCACTTGTTTAATCTCTGGTGCTTTCTGGAACTTATAAATGCTTTAGCTTCTGAACTAGTAGCTTGAATCTTAATGTTCTCATTGATGGCACCCTGAAAGTAGTCCAGTCTAAAAGCAACTTGGGATCTGTTTGGACCCATCACTTATTTTCATAACCAAAATACACAGTTAGTACAATATTTGACAGCCTTGGAGAACATGGTTGACAGACCACTCTGCTTTGCCAGGGATGGTCTGCACTTATTCCATCTAGGCTTTTGGATATTGGCAAAAACCTTTTCCATCCCATAATGCCTTTTTCAGGCAATGCCAAACTGATAAACCTACCCACTTAACTGAACCAATGGAAGAAAATCTGATGATGGTAATGCTCAATGATAGTCTTAACAAGAAACTCTACTCACTGCAAGCCTTCTTCTCCCTGGACAGTGTAGACATCTGTGTAGTAATGGAGACATGATTTAAAGTAAACTGTTAAAACCCAGCAACTGTTAGAATGCCTTTCACACCATTAGACCAGCTACCTCATAGGAGGGAACTAAATGTGGAAGAGGGTCAGTCAATATTAAGACCAATCTGACATCCAGATTAGTTAAAGTGTATGACACACTGGAACTCATATATATGCAACTCACTATAAACAGGGTATTATACAATGTCCTTGCAACATATAGGTCCACCTCCATGTCCAAGGAAACCCAAACTACCAACCTCAATGTTCTAGAGTCTGTCACCATTCAACACAATATGATATTCATGGGGATCTCAACTACCCCTCTATAGACTGGGAATCCTATACCACCTCTAATGCACAACCCACTGATTCCTAAACTTTAACACCAACATCCTGGAACAGTTTGCCTGTTCTCCTACAAGGGGTACAAACATCCTTGACCTTGTACTCACAAACATGGGGGGGGCAATCTTTATTACCCAATGTAATATCTTTGCCCATCAGGTTCTGACCACAAGGCAGTATTACTTGAAATAAAAATTAAATCTGGGGATCCAGTAAAGCCAAAAGGTTTAGGAACTATTCCAAAGCTAACCTCTCTCTGTTAAATAAATATATGGCTAAAGTCCAAGTAACTCCAAACCCAGTAAATATAGTAGAATACACTGAGCTGTTTACAAAATCTTTGTACAGCCATAGTGATAGCTGTATACAGCAAGCTGTGCCCACTCATATTAAGAATAAGAAAAACTCAAAAGACAAGCCATCCAGGTGGAATTACAATATCAATTGATTATACAACAAAAGAAAAAAATCGTGGCCAAGTGTAGGATATACAAATCCATACATACTAAAAGTCACAGACATATCTAAACAGGCAGATAAGATGGTTACATAATAGTTCAAAGGCTAAATTTCAAGAAAAAAATAGCTTCTCAGGCAAAGGACTTCCTCTACCTGGAGACAGTAGGAAAAGGTAGTCCTTTGCATCTATGCCTATAACCTCAGAGAAAATACACAACAATGAACAGAACTTATTGTAAATGGCATCACCCACACTGAACTGGAGGCTATTGCCAACCTTTTGGCTGACAGGTTCAGCTCACATTTCTCTCGCACTCCCATCCTGATAGTCCAAAGGTAATATCACATAACACAATCCCCCCAACTGTTACTAGGGAGCAGGTCATCAATGCACTTTCCAAGGCCAAAAACACTGCATGGATGGGCCGCGCTAACATCCTGGGATGTTAAATAAGTAGCATAAACATGACCTCTCTGGTCCACTTGAATACTTCAGTCAGGTTTTGTACCCAAGGAATGGAAGATGGCTACAGTTATTCCCCTGCACAAATGAGATCCATTGACTGATCTGGGCAGCTACAGGCCTATAAGTCTTTACAGCCTCATATGTAAGGCTGTGGTAAGAATCACCATGAACATGATAAATGAGGACAGAGGTAACCTACAGATCCTAAACCATCACAGTTCAGCTCAGTTAAAGGAAGATCATACCTATTAAATGTGGTGGACTTTTTTAAGAGGGTCACCAAAACATTGGATGAAGGTAAGACTGTGCACACATCTTACCTTGACCTGGTCAAGGCATTATAGACAAGCTCACTAATTTAGATATAAACCTTTTTATCACTCACTGGATAGTCAACTGGATCACTGATAACTATCTTGAGTTTTTAGAATTAAAGTGGCAATTAAAAACAAACGCCACTCAACCCCCAGGACTGAATGAAAATGTTTCCCTTACTAGTACGTTACGTTTAAAAGCCTGTTACTTTCTATAATGTTTTTATATACATAATAAGAAAGGAATGTTTTTATTTTTTTCATTTTTCTAATTAAGTTCCAATAGTAAAAATTATTATAGGGACATTAGGATGTATTTAATAGAAAATATATAATAGAGGGGATTTTTTATGTGTTAAGCATCTATTGACCTGGGACAACTATTTGAGATTCATCCTGTTTTGTGGTTTACTTTTATTTACTTGTTTTAATCCATCCTTCATTTAGTTTTTATTGATGTTCATTAGATGAGGTGAATTATATGGGTCTACTACCAGTGATCGAAATTACACTAGTTTGAAATCCGGTAGTAGATGTCCACTTACACGAAAGTGCACTTTCACGAACACCACTTGAGAGAATGGTTACGGACGTTAGGGTTAGGGCTTGGGTTAAGGATAGTGGATAGCTAGTAGGGCTATCGACTCTCCTTAACCCAAGCCCTTAACCCTAAGGTCCATGACTACCGCACCACAGATACCTAACAGGGCTATCCATTATCCTTAACACAAGCTCTAACCCTAAGGTCCGTGACTACCACACCACAGTGGAGGATATTGCCCATTCATTCTTGTGGTGTTTGCGAAAGTGCACTTTCGGTGAAGTGCACTTTCACGTTATTGGGCATCTACTACCGGATTTCGAACTAGTGTAATTTCGATCTCCGATAGTAGACCCGAATTATATATATATGCATTTTTATTATAGTTTTTTGATCCATGCGTGTACACTGGATCTAACATTTTAAATGTATAATTTTAATGGCTCCATTTTCCTTTAAGATTATATAATAGCTTTACTAATTGGGTGGCCGACTGGTAATTAAACTGGGTATGAGGTGTATAAAAAGCGTTGAATTTCTGTGTGTTATTCATTCTGATGAAGTCCTGTTAACTTGGGATGAAAGCGCTTAATGTTTTACATGTAATTAAAAAACGTAAAAGTAGCACTTGGCTCTGAAGATTTCTTCTTTCTTTCTGCGTTGCTGTTTTATAGCAAGAGTTTTAATGGTCTGTGGAATGACTGCTTAGTACTTACCAATGAAAATAGGAAACTATAAGCCTGGATGAAAAAAAAGGTCCTTATTCTACACATTTATACTATTCCAAATATGCAGAATTATTAATTATACCACATTGGGAACAGATGTGCTGCATAGAGCTGTTGAACAGGTATTTAACTAATGCAAACCCATAGAGCCTTTTTGTATACTTCCAGTCAACAACCATAGCTCCTTATGGTGCCTAGAACTGTTTAGGTCTGGCTTCTTAACTATGTGGTGTAACACTGAATATAAGGCAGTATTAGAAAGTGCAAAGAATTACTAACGAAATGAGAATAAGATTGTTAATCTACAATGTCCTGCATTGAAGAAATGAATTGCTATTTGCCACTTATTCATATTTTCGTACGTATGCTCATATTTTCATAACTGAAAAATGTGAATGCTGTTGAGGGGTATGGTGTGAAATGCCATGGTGAGGGCAGGAAAATTCATTGTTAATATTCATGTATATTACATTATACTGGAGATGTTGCCTGTAAGTAATTAGGAGCACCTACATAGCTGTATGGACTCAGCAATACCTGACAGGACCAAATCATCTTCTTCAAGGAAGAGTAAACCTGTCTGGTGGACAGCAGCAATAAACAAACTCTATAATAGAAGGAAAAATTACTGTCCAGGGAAAAGAAGGAGCAAGTGCCAGGTGGAAGCAATCTCTCCTTTTTCTGAACAAGCAAATAAGGTCACTGGTGAAATCCTCTAAGGCTAACTTCGAGTCCAAATTGGCCACATCTACCAAGGACAACCACAAGGCCTTCTTCACATATGTCTGAAATCTCAAAGGCAACACCTAAATCTGCTCTGAACTGGTGGTCAATAACACCACATACACAGATGCCATAGATATAGCCAACCTGCTTGCAGACAGCTGCCCCAACCTTAAGCAAACTTCAAACAATAACACAGCACAACTTTACTCTGGCTGAATCATGGTTTTCTAGCATTAAACTTATACTCAATCCCAAAAAAACAAAACTACTTCTCTTCAGTCCTGGTAGAGCTCCTGCACTAAATAATGATTTCACCATAAACTCCAAGGACAATACCTCAATCACCCCGACAACTGACACTAAACTCCTAGGAGTAATAATTGAAAACAATCTTAAGTTTGACATACACATAGCCCAAACAATCAAAAAAGTAAAAAAAAAAGCTCAGTCTACTGTATCGGAACAAGCAATTCATGACCAATTATACCAAAGCCACTATTGCTAGAGCACACCTATTATCCACCCTACTGTATGCCTCCCCAATCCTGACTAATCTTTGCCACAGCAAACTAAACAAAATGACATCTTGTTATAACAAGATTGCCAAATTTGCTACAGGTGCCTCTAGTAGATCCCATCACTGCCTTTCCCTCAAACAGCTTACCTGGCTTGAGTTGCCCCAACTACTTCTTGCTACTCAACTCTCCATAGCCCACAGACTGTACTACCTCTCTGACAAAACCCCTGTTTTACAAGAGCTAATACAGCACTACACCACCACCTGAACCTTAAGATCAACAGACCGAAATCTCATAAATGTCATCAAACATAAGAATGAAGCAGGTAAAACTCTTTTTGGCTGTACTATATCGAAAATCTGGAACTCACCCCCAAATCATATAACATCTACAAGCTCTGCTTCACTATTTAAGAAACTACTCAAAACCCACTATATTAACAATTGGCTGTCCACATGTGACTCTCCAGGCTAACAGAAAAACAAAACGGAGCCAGCAAACAGTGATCAAATAAACTGTATTAAATTTATAACATCACAGCAGAAAAAATACTCATACCGGTTTCGGCTGGTAAATTACACAGCCTTCATCAGTGTATCAGAAATCACAGTCTTTCCTGCCTCTTAAATATGTAGGGATACATTCTCATTGGTGGAGACATTATAAATGTTCATTAAGTCCTGGAGGGAAAAGCCCACCCAGCTTAATGATCCACTTTTTTTCTTTTCTATTTAAAATCTCATGCCAACCAATTTTGTTTCTACGGTCACCCTGAATCACATCAATAATTACAATAATTACAATTATAATTACAATCAATAATTACAAATAGTTGCGACTGTCCAAAGGTCTTTGATATTAATATCTTTTGTAATTGTAGTACTGATTGGGCCATTTACATGGCCACATGCAAATGTGGTGCATTTTACATTGGGCAAACTTCCAGATGTCTAAAGTTACGTATCTCTGAACACAATAGTAATATTAAACAGAAAAAGCTTACAAATGCATTGTATAAGCACCAGTTGTCACACCCATCAGCATCATTTTTATTTGTAATTATTGATGTGATTCAGGGTGACCGTAGAAACAAAATTGGTTGGCATGAGATTTTAAATAGAAAAGAAAAAAAGTGGATGATTAAGCTGGGTGGGCTTTTCCCTCCAGGACTTAATGAACATTTATAATGTCTCCACCAATGAGAATGTATCCCTACATATTTAAGAGGCAGGAAAGACTGTGATTTCTGATACACTGATGAAGGCTGTGTAATTTACCAGCCGAAACCGGTATGAGTATTTTTTCTGCTGTGATGTTATAAATAAATTTAATACAGTTTATTTGATCACTGTTTGCTGGCTCCGTTTTGTTTTTCTGTTGGTATGGTGTTCTTTGGGGCCATGCAATACCCACGCGCAGGAAGAGGTTGGTTGTGAACTCTCCAGGCTAAGCCACTACAATGCAGTTTTGGAAGGATTCCGCCAAAGATCACCTATAAGTTTCAAACCTCTGAATACCTATTCTTACTATAAATTTCTAACCTCTGAATACTTACTTTTACCAAACAATGTTCTGTTTTGATAGTTTCGATTTAAATGTCTATGTAGAAATGTTGAAGTTTTATTCTGATGCTATAGATTTTTTTTATGTCTACGCAGAAATGTTAAATATGTTTTTTAAATGTTTAATTGCATGCCTTAAGAACACAGTTATGTGTTTTACAACATGTATTGTAACATTGTATTAAGTGGAGCTTTTCTCCCCGGGCCTCCGCTGAAAATGGACCTGTGTCCAGTCGGACTTTCCTGGTCATCAAATATAAAATAAAATAAAATAAATAAATAAAATAATTTCACCCCCTGTCCCCCCATCAGTAAACCAGGACATCCCCAGCACCTGCCACCCTCCCATCATCACCAGGGAGCAGGTCCTTAATGCCCTCTCAAAGGCAAAACATACAGTCACCATGGGACCCGATAACATCCCTGGCTGTATCCTACACAAACACAGGCATGAGCTGTCAGCTATATTAGACACCTTATTCAACCAAAGCCTGAGCACCAGCTTCATCCCAGCTGACTGTAGGACAGCCACTGTCATCCCTCTACACAAAGGTGGACCGTCCACTGACCCAGGCAATTATAGGCCCATCAGCCTAACTAGTCTGATCTACAAGGTCATGGAATGCATTATCATGGACCTTATAAACAAGGACATTGGCAACCTCCAAACACTTGACCCCATGCAGTTTGGTTTTGTCAAAGGGAGATCATGCCTGTTAAACTTGGTTGATTTATTTGAAACAGTCACTAAAGCCATGGATGAGGTGAAGATGGTGCACACTGCCTACCCTGACCTAACCAAAGCCTTTGACACTATTCCCCACTCAAGCATAATAGATAAACTCTCCCAGCTAGGCATTAACCCATATGCAATGAGATGGGTAGCTAACTGATAGAACCCACTCAGTCAAAGTAGGGGAAGCCACTAATAGTAGCAGACCCATAACGAGCAGTGTGCCCCAAGGATTGGTCTTGGGGCCTCTACTGTTTGAGATATATATTCTGAGGTCCAGGCCAAAACCAGTGGTCTGTGGCTGACCAGGTTTGCAGATGACTGCAAGCTGGGTGTTGTCTTAAATTCACCTAGTGATGTAAACATCCTCTAAGAGGACCTTACCCAAACTAATGACTGGTGCCAGAAGCATGGCCTCAAACTAAATGCCAAGAAATGCATCATTATCCCCTTTGGGGAAAATGTCATCCCAACTAATTATCACATTAATAATAACATACTAAGCATGCAATCAGTCATGAGGGACTTGGGCACCCAGGTTGATAGCAACCTGACATTTGACCACCACATTGCCTCCATTGTATGGAAGGCTTTCTATATGGCCCACCTCATAAATAAGAGTATTTCATCCAGGAACAAGGAGGTCATAACATCCCTGTACGCCTCCCTTATCAGACCCATTGTCGAGTACAATGCCCCCTTCGACATGTACCTTGCCAAGCACATGCAGCAGTTGGAGAGACCACAGAGGTTCCTGACCAGGAAAATCCAGGGTCTGAAATACCTATCCTATGCAGATATGCTAAAAGCCCTGCCCTCTACTCAGTCTCATACAGACTGCTCCAAGGTGACCTGTGTCTGGCATACAAGGCTATTTCAGACCCAGCCTTGATGGAGTTGCTGCATATCCATAAGAAAAACTCCACTCGTGCCACCACCACACAAGGCCTTTACCTGGTCTGTGACATTAATAGAACTTGTTGGCAGGATAGATTTGTGTCCCAAAGACACCCCCATCCGTTGAATAGACTCCCTCTCCATGTCAAGCAGAGTACCTCTCTAGCCCTCTTTAAGAGGAACCTGGATGACTGGATGGGAAACAGAAAATATACCCCGTGGGTTCCCACCTGTGTCCCTGATGGACAGGAGAAACAAGTGCTGACTTTGAGAGAACATGGGCGAAATTCTTGGCTGCAATTAATGGGTTTCCTTTAGAAAAAAAAAACTTAAGGTTTCAGTGATGAATTTTCATCTCTCCTGGTGAGGATAATGAATACCTCTTTACAATTTTGAAAACAGTTCTTATAGTTGTCCATTATCATACAAAATCAAAATCAATTAGCTCAGAATTTCTGTTGTTATAGCACTATTACAAACTTTGATTACAAATCGTCTGTCATTATTTTATTGTTTCATTTGCTGAATATAATCCCCAGGTTAATGCATTCAAGAACAATTGGATTTCATTTAGAACATACTGTTTATGTTTTTATGTTATTATATTATTAACCAGTGGAGCCTTTTAAGCCCACTTGGTGCAATTATTTGAATTTTAACAGGAGAGAGCTCTGTACGGAGTCATTCAGGTTCCAAGAATAAATATGGAAATAAATATAGGACTTTAAGATAATTCCTAAACACCTGTACTAAAATGTATTACATTTTACCAGGCAGAATAAAAAAAGTATTAGGTTTAATAAGGAGCTTTTTAAATATATTTACAGAAGTATTTGCATGTGTGTGTATATCAAAGTTTCACTTAATCTGCACACACACCAGCTCAAGCACCCCATATATATATATATATATATATATATATATATATATATGTGTGTGTGTGTGTGTGTGTGTGTGTGTGTGTGTATGTGTATCTCTCTCTCTCTCTCTCTCTCTATATATATATATATATATATATATATATATGCAGAGAGAGAGAGACAGAGATAAAGACAGAGAGAGATATCTATACATGTCTATCTGCATATAGTATGAAAAGAACACTCAAGTCACTGAAATAAAATGAACAGAATGATTTATTTCGATGACTGGAGTGTTCTTTTCATACTTTTGCAATAATTTTAGATACACTCATCTTTATCCATTGAGCATTCCTTGTTTTGTATCTATCTATATATCTTATATGTATCTATCCATACCTATTTATCTGTCAATCTGTTGATATATGCACAAGTACCTCAGCTATTTGCAAATGCTCAAATGGGTATTAAAAAATTATCTAAAAAGAATGAGTGCTCATAAGACTGAAAAAAATAAAAAAACAAAAACAGCATTTTTTTCTGGGGTGGAGCTTGCCCCCCCCCACCACCACACACACACCACACACACCCCTTACTAATTGCATATATCAACTGCAAGATCAAACTAGGTAAGGACAGAAGGACAAATTCCCAAACCCTGTTGAACCACAAGCTTGCATACAGAGCTACTAGCAGGAAGAAGAACCACAAACAATACCATCCACTCTTCTGAGCATACACTCCTACCAATTACCCCTCCTTAAAAACTAAATATATTGTAATGTAAAGTGAAAGACCTTCCTGACTTTAAGCATGAAAGATTACTAGCAATTATAAAAACATGTTTTAGTAGCAAATGTAAAAGGTAAATATTTTGTCACATTCACAGTAACCACTGCTAAACCAAAAAAAAAAAAAAGATCTGCAATCGTAGGACTACTTACATATCTGCTGACTTCGCTGTATCCAAACATAGTGAAAATTTTAAAACATGAGGAGAACAAGTCTAAGATGACTTCCTGCTTTGTGTGATAGAAGCATACTGTGTCAAACAGGGATAGAAATCAAAACCAGAAGTAGATAAAATCAGACAGTAACTGAATATGCCAAAAAAAAAAAAAAAAAGAAAGAAAATATGAAATCATGAAATGTGGAAAATGTATAAATATAGTTCCAAATGTAGACAGCTCCTGGAACAACCTCATGTTGATCAGGATCTGATGCAAAAATAACTAAGGAGAGGTGAATTTAAACAAAAGATGAAAGCTTAGTAAGGCGGCCCTGATAGCAGAGTAGGTATATACACTTTGGTTTACAAAGTCCATTGAACATGTAGGAGAAACAGACAAATGCAGATTCTGTGAAACAGAACTGGAAACAGTAGCACATCGTATTGGTGGGTGTGATACACTAATGGCAGAAGACCTGTATATTGAAAGGCATAGTAATATGGCAAGACTATTGCACTGGGGATTGCACAAATATTACAATATTGAGTTAACTGAGATGCATTGGAAACATGAGCCACAATGCATTATAAAGACTGATGAAGTTTATATCAAATGGGATCACCCAATACCAACAGTTCAAAAAATAGATGCGAGAAAACCAGATATAGTAGTGTATGAAAAGAAGACAAAAGTGGCATTGATCATTGAAACTGCTGCACCTGTTGATTACATTGTCTTACATACAGAAACAAAAAGTCATAAAATACCAGGATTTGCAGACAGAAATGAGGGCAATGTGAAGGAAGCATACCCAGACAGTTTCAAAAGCAGAAGGAGCAATGGGTCTCATAAAAAGTTGTGGTCATATTTAGTTATGCTACCATTATGGCTAACTTTTTATGAATTGCTGAAGGAGTAAATTTGGAGCACATTACAAGTGCTGTGAAGAGAACTTTTGGCTATCATTAAAGATTGAAACAATACTTATTTCACAAATTTCTTTGACTTAGGAATGGGGTCCATTCCTGTCATTGTATTAGAAAACCAAAAGACTTGAAGAAATTAAACTCTGACATGGATGATAAATTGTTCTACTTAGTGGACAGTGCTATAATATATAACAATAGGAATACTACAGTTAGCCGACAGCATCTCTTTTAATGCAATGATTATAATTTCACTATGTTGTGCACTATGTAATTATATGTGAAGTACAGCAATGCTTTCTATCCAGTCAGTACAGGAGAAGGTGATGCAAGAAAAAAGGATATTTAGACCACGCATACTCCTGTGCTTACTCTTTTTAGTTATTTTAGACAAAAGAAATCTAGCCCCACACAAGTAGATGGATTCCTGACACTGAATTGCAACATAAGGAGGAGCTACACTCCTGAGTACATCATCCTTCGGATAAGATGTTAAACTGAGGCCCAATTTGCCTGAGTTGGTGGTAGCTCAGGTGGATGTAAAAGATCCCACAGCACCTATCAGAAAGAGATGTCAGGTTCTCCCAGTAGTATCAGTAACACCTTGGGTCTCCCGTGACAAGAGGCCACTACTCTAGTAAAACTTATCTGAACTACAAAGGATAAATAAATAAATAAACCAATCAAGCAATAAATAAATAAATAAAAAAATGTGTGTGTGTGTGTGTGTGTGTGTGTGTGTGTGTGTGTGTGTGTGTGTGTGTGTGTGTGTATGTGTGTGCGTGTGTGTGCGTGTGTGTGTGTGTGTGTGTGTGTGTGTGTGTGTGCGCTGGGATGAAGATGAATATTTCCATGTCAGTGCTGGAGGGAAGAAGGGAAGGTCCACGTGTGCTGCGAGGGAGATAGGAGTGGCTCTTTGTGCATGCTGGAAGGGGATGTGCTGGGCCGGAAGTTCTATGTGTGCACTCAGAGGGAGATAAGCAGGGCCATGTGTGTGTGGGAAGGTAGATAAACTACTTGGAGGTAATACTAGGAGTATAAGCTGGAAGCAGGAAACAGAAGTCCAACCTAAAGCAGAAGAAGACAAGAGAAGGATGAAGTACTGACGGGGAAGAAATCCAGATGCCAAAACAGCCAAGAAAGCTCCTTTTTGGATCTAAACATCTGTATGTGGGTGCAAATTATCCTTGAATCAGACCATCAGCTGGGCATGTTTTTAACGTTAACAAGACAGTGTTTTCAAGTGATCTAACCAGATCTCACAGAAGATGGGTATGATCAGACTGCAGTCTCACACTATTGTATAACTGCAAACATAACAATGGATATACTTCTGAGCAGAACATGGATAGGAAAGCAGCCAATGGGAAGATTCCTGTAGAAAATAACTACTTATCTAGAAACATCCTTTTCAGCCAAACAACAGTTCCAGGAGTTAGTAACTTCACAGAAGGGTGGATCAGCCAATCAGACTACAAATACTCCTCAACTTGCTGTTCTCATTTCTTCTTAGTCTTATTAGCCCAGACAATATGTTTGTGTGCATTTGAAAAACTGTGCACAACTCTAAAATACTTTAACTGATCTTACATAGGATGCCTGCATTGAACTTAAACCTGAAAGTGGGCTAGTTGGAGACTGATTGCAAAGGCAAAACTCACTAAAAAATCAAATAGAATTTAATAAGATCATTCAGATGGTGATCTATCAGCTATGCACTAGTTAGAAGCACACCTTATTAAAATTTGTAAAACAAAGCAACTACCACTAGAGAAGCAGGTCATAGTAGTAAAAATCAAACAAACTGACTCAATGGAAAGTAAGGCACAGCATTTATACATCTAAAAGCAGAAATAATTTACAGGTTGACCTTGTGTTGGTCTGAGAGGAAAGCAATAAATAACAGGCTTAATTAAAAACAGGCACACAGGTTGAAAAACAGTGATATGCTAAGTGTCAAACCCACTGATACATACAAGATATGCTTTCACCAATACTTTTCAGTAGCACATAATATAGCAGTGGAAGTAGTCTGGCAAAAATTTGAGGAGGAAGAACAGTGTGAGTTATTTCAGCTGCAGACTATTTGTATGGTTCAGGGAACCTGTGGAGAGGACCAGTAGAGTTGAAAGTGTGAAAAGAAAATGCAGGAGCTAGGGAGGCTGGTGCAGAAGGTTAGAACATCAGGTGTGGACACCAATGATGTAGGGATCCTGGACAAGAAGTTAGCAAGGGCAAGAAATGATGGTACATCGGTCAAGCAGTCAGATCTGGAGGGAGTCTGAGGACAGTACCTTTAGAATCCACTATACTGGGTTCAGGAAGCACAGGACCAGGAATGGAATGGAAAAGGAATAGGGTAGGACATAAGGAGCAGAGAGAGGATAACATTGGGGATGTAAGGAATCCGGAATAAGGGTGATCTAAGATGGAGAAAAATAGGCAGCGAGAGAGTAAAACTGGAGATGAGTCATGAATAAGAAGGAGGAGGTTATTGCAGACGAGATGGAGAGTACAACAGAATTTCATATGTTTCATGGGAGTTTCAATGCTGTTTTAATCTAATTTCTATGCACAACATGACGGTATTTGTTCTCAGGCTCTGCCTCTTTTCTCAATGGCTGAATAGGCCAGACAGTCCAAGGATAAGTTTCAGGACACCCATGGAGTCATCCAGACTTAATCTGAAATAAGAACTAATCTCATTGTTTAACTTGGAGAGGAAGATTAAGAAATCAGGCTCTAGTGTTAGATGAACTCTTTGTCTTCCTGAAATAAAGGAGGTCAAGGACCTCTGTATCTGTTACGGCACAGATCACCTCTTGAATCTGCAAGACACAGAGTGCAGGGACACAGCTTTCAGTCTCTCCTAAGTAAAGGTCTTAAGACCAGAGATAACTTTCATAAGGATTCTCTGCTTTTTTTAATTTTTTTTTAGATGCGGTGTGAGATACATTTATTTTTATTTATTTTATTTTATTTGCAGTTGGTTTACCAGGATAGTCCATTGGGCCAAAATGAACCCGTTTTCAATGGAGTCCTGGGGAGAAAAGCTCCAAAACAATCTAGGTACATACAGTAGGTTACTAATGATAATTATACAAATGTAAAAGATTCAAGCAAATAATTTCAAAAGTACAGCAAACATTAGAAGCTATACAGACTAGTGATGAAACTTGGAGATGTTATAGACTAAGAAAAGTAATATTGCAGAGTGATACAGAGTAGTTATTACCTAAGAAGCATAAACTTAATAGGTGCAGTCTAGTACATTCTTTGCAGATACCATGGGAATAATAATGTGAGTTAGGGGAAATAATAAGGAAAATTGCTGGAGTAAACATGGGAGAGAAGGAAGATGAAAATTGCCAGTGTTAGTTATGTGGGGTGGGAGCAAGAGCATTCCCACTGGGATACTAGATGTGCATGAAGAGATTTTTTGAACATATAATGGTTAGAGGTGGTGCGAATGGATGGTGGTAGTGAGTTCCAAAGGTGAGCTAGGATATAGGATAGTAGGTTTTTGCCTGGGGGACGAGTTGGTTTGTGCACTTCTAATAGATTTTGATTGTTTGACCTTAATACTCTATCAGGTAGGTGCATCTTAAAGGCAGAAGACAGGGAGGGACAGAGAGAGGGGTTGAAAATGAGCTTGTGGGCAAGAGTTAGCTGAGTATAGGTGAGATGATTGGGTAGTTCTAGCCATTTTAGTTTTTGGAGAGAGAAACAGTGGTGGGTGGAGGACTTATGGCTGTTAGCGAACTTGGCGATTTTGTTGTAGCAAGAGGAAAGTTGTTTTTTGTAGAGAGGACTGAAGATTAGTTAGGAGTGGAGCTCCATAGAGAAGGGAGGGGATAAGAAAGGAAGTAGAGAAAGTGATTTTAATGGTGGGTGTAAGGTAGTGATTTTGTCGGTAGAGCATACCTAGTTTTTGATGGGTTTTTTTGATATTTAATTGTAAATGGGAGTTGAAATTGAGCTCGCTGTCGATTTGGACCCCAAGTAACTTGGCTTCTGACACCAGTTCCAGAAGTGAGTTATTTTGACTAGTAATCGAGAATGTGTTTATATCAAAAGAAGTGACTTTAGAGGGGGTAAATACCATTCATTTGGTTTTAGAAGCATTGAGTGCTAGGTGGTTTATTTTCATCCATTGTTCAGTGATTGAAAAAGCATCTTGTGTAAGCTTTAGGAGTATGGGGGTAGATGTGGCAGAGCAGATAATGGTAGAATCATCTGCATATTGGATGATGTTTGAGAATGGGATAGATTTGCAGAAATCATTTATAAATATGTTGAAGAGAAGGGGACCTAGTATGGAGCCTTGGGGGACTCCGGTGGGGGTATTAAGATATGAGGAGGTAGCCTTTTTCCATTTTACTGCTTGATATCTATTGGATAAGTAGCTGGAGAACCAGTTCAAAGAGGAGGGAGATAGGTTACGTTTTGAGAGTTTAGTTAAGAACAGGCTGTGTGAGATAGTGTCAAAGGCCTTAGAGAGGTCAAGTAGTAGGGTAGAAACAATTAGGCCAGAGTCACGAGCTTTATTTACAGTTTCAAGAAAGGAGAGGAGGGCTGTCATGGTGCTATGATTTGGTCTGAATCCATGTTGTGTGGGAGTTAGAAGGTTATTATCTAAGAGATGTGGTAGGAGTTGAAGTTGGACACACTTTTCTAGAAGTTTAGAAACGGGAGACAGGATAGTAATGGGTCGGAAGTTAGTAACATTGTTATTGTTGCCGCCTTTATGTAAAGGTATGATAAAGGCCTGTTTCCAGATTTGGGGTACTGTACATTCTTGGATGGAGATGTTGATTAAAATGCTTATGGGATAGGCAATTGCTTCAGCAACTATGCTAAGAAAGTAAGAAGGGATGTTATCAGGTGCTTTAGTGCATTGCTTCAATTTCAGAAGGAGTTTCTTTATAGTAGAAGTAGGTATAGGTTTTAATGAGAACAGAGGAGAGTGGGGAGAGAGAGTATTAAGGGGTGGTGAAGATGATGTGGAAGATAGGGTAAGAGAAGAGGTAGAGGGTAGAGAATTAGTAGATGGGAATGAGGGAGTAGTAGCAGTGCAGGGTAGATTGTTGGTAGGGGAGGGTGGGGGTGTATTAGAGAATGAGGTGGTACTAGAGAATGAAGAGATTAATTTGGCAATAGATTCAATGAAAAAGGAGTTAAATTGGGTAGCTAAGTCTAATTCAGGAGCATTAGGGTCTGGGGTGGGGGTGTGTGGTTTGCTGGGGATAAGGAGAGTAGAGATACCTTTCCAGAATTTCTGAGGGTTTGTTTTATTATTGTTTTGGAGTATAGAGAAGTAATTTTGTCGATCAGAGATGATAAGCTTTTTTGCTTTATTTCAAAGTGTTTTGTATTCATTGTGGAGTGGGGGGGTCTTGTTTTTCTGATAGAGTGCCCAGGCTTTATCTCTATGGTGCATGGTTGCTAGCGTGTTTTTGGTAAGCCAAGGGGCGGATTTAATTTGTATTCTCTTTGTCCTTAAATACATACCATACTGAGTGTTATACAGTATAGTCAGTTCAATCAGTAGTAAATATAGTGGGACAAAAACATCTTTGGATTGAGAATAAATATGTTTGGATACTAGTTGTACTATGTCGTAGGATTTTCTGGCAATAATTTTCATGTGATGATCAAAGGAGATGGAACTGTTGGTCCAAGTGTCCATGTCCCTTTTCATTTTGTAAGGGTGTGGCATCTCCACTGAATTTTGTGAGTAATATCTGTTTTCCAAAAGAAACAATAATTTATTTTTTGCCATTCAGTTTAAACGTGGGCAGTAACTAAGGTAAGCACTTTCTGAAGGATGTAGATACATTAAAGGGTTTCTAACAATTGCATCCAGTTTACAATTTTGTGCAAATATGGTTAACTAGAGGTCTTGGTTATCAGTTTTAGATCAGAGTAGTAGAAGCCAAACATACCCTTGGGAGACTCAGCTTGTTAACTTAGCACTGTTTAAGGAGGCACTTGCCGTACAAACTATGTGAATTAGTTTATTTTATTTTATTTTTATATTCATACTTTTTTTGACCAGGTTAGCCCCACTAGGCCAGTAGCCTATTTTCAGGGGAGATATGAAGAGGTATTTATGATGCTAAGAGAAATGTGGCCTTAGCATTGGGGATGTCTCCATAATCTTTTTGTAGGTGCCATAGGATCTTTTGCATCCATCAGAGCTGCCATCAGCCCTAGAAGATGCAACCTTAGTTTAATATCTCATCCAAAGGACAATACACTTAGAATTGTAGTACCCCTCTAATGCCTTCTGGTGTTCTAGCACTAGCTGCAATTGTGCTACTTTTCTAGCCACTGACGTCTTCATCCAAATTGCAATCAGGTGACTGAATGCCGTCATTGGTAGTGATTTCATGGATAGATTTAGAGATTTCATCAAAACAGTGTATGAGGTATATTCGTTTGAAGTAATTATTCTATTTATTTATTTATTTAACATTTGTTTACCAGGAAAGTCCATCTTAGAATGAAGCCAATTTTCAGCGAAGGCCTATGAAGAAACCCTCCAGACCTATGTCTTTGAAACCTTAAATATGGAGATGTTAGTTAAAGGGTAGATGGTGACATTGAAAGTAAATTTCATGAGTTTATTGTCCTATTTAACTGGAGAAGGAGAGACTGGGTGAAATGGAACAGGTAGATGCAGTATTAGTGAGGAACAGATCCGGAATAGTTCACTGTCTAGTGTGTTTGCTAACTATGTGGTCCAGGTAATTCCTATTCATCAAATCCAAACATCTAAGGACATACCCTATTTTGAACATAGGTGATCCAGTCTATTGCTGGGTAGCTGAATTATCTAAGATTATGAAATTATTGCTAAGCTTCCAGCCTGCTAACATGATCATCTTTAGATGGGTGGGGGGGTTATTAGAATGTTAAAGGCTGATAACTTGTCTTGTCAATGGTATGCTGAAGTTCTAGGACCACAGACTGTGAACCTGTAGGTGAAAGTCTAGACGAGGTGTGGTCCATAACAAATATGGACACACCACCACCACAGTTTCCCCAGACTTGAAGACATGGTAAGCACAAAACACAGTTATAGAGGGAGCACATTCTTTACAATTAAACCAAGATGCTATAACTTGTATAGTCAGCATATTTCAACTGAAATAATGCTTTAAGGCTGGCCCATTGAGAAGAGACACTTTAATGTGGTCCAATTTAGTGTTTGAAGAATTTGCTTAGTTGGGATGTCCATTAGATGAACTCTGACTAAAAAAGGGCCTATGGGAGCAGCCAAGACTTTGGCCAGTATGCAGAAACCTTTGAGTGAGAGATGCAGACCATCCCTTGCAAAACAAGTAGGTCTATCTATTGTCTCATCCCATACTGAAACATACTGGATCCTCCTGAAATGACAATGACTATTAAGCCAACTGGTAAAGTCAATTATTTTGTCTTTTTACTTGGGCATCATTCTTGGTGAAGAAGGTATTCAACTCAGGAAAAGAGTTTTACCTGCATCCATCAAATGCCTAAAGAATTCTAACATGTCTTTACCACTGTCCAGCTTGGTGAGTGGTAGAATTCTGACATGTCTCTACCACTGTCCAGCTTGGTGATTGTGAAATCTGTATGCCTAGCAAATGAGTCATAGAGTATTAATACATTCTTACCAGAAGCTACTTTATCATTACATGATTGGCATAGCTGTTCTGTTGGTGACATCTTGTTGTAGGAGTACATGAAGTAGATATGTTATGGGACTTCTGTTTAGGCTTATTCTTTTGAGTTCTAGGAAGAACTGGCAAGGATCTTTTTATCTCATCGGCATATGGCATTTTAGTGTGCTCTATTTGAAAATGTGATAGCAGCTGAGAAGAATGTCTACCTGTGTGATGCTCACTGTGTATTGATATTTGTGAAAGGGATGTGTCTACATTTGCTAAGTACTTACACTTCTCACAGACAGAGGTTTCATGGTCCAAGCTTAATCAACCCCCCCAAAAAAAAACTTTAGCGGGTCTTTAGTAGATAAGTGTGCTTATATATCATGAGGTAGAAGACATTAACTCGATCAAGACCATTAATATGCTTCTTGACCTTAAATCTGCAGAAAAATATAACTCCTTAGGAAAAATAGTATAATGTGAAAAGAAAAAATTTGGAATATTATGGAAGAAAGATAATAATTTAAAACAAAAACTACACAAATTTCTAAGGCAACTGTTATTCAAGATTTTGTATACAAATTCCATATGATATACAATTGTGGATATATCAAAGTACTTAGTAACAGCATGATTTTGCCATCTTGGAATCTATATTCGAATGCATCACTAATTTGTAAACAATTAAGTACAACTCAGATGTTTTTAACTACCAGTTGTATTTTATTATGTTTAAATATGCATCTCAAAGTATTGTTAATAATGCAAGTTATCACTGAAAAAAAAAATAATTTATTCTATTGAGATTGAGCTTCCTTATGTACTTAGGTCAGTGTGAATTTGTACAGGTGCTGTGGTTTTCTTTCATGTCCCCAAAATTAGATGAACTGCTGATCGTATAAACTACCCATAGATATGTGTTGTGTGTGTGAGTAAGTGTCTGTCCATCTTGTGGTAGACTGGCATTCTATCTGGCATTATTTATTTATTTATTTATTTATTTTTGTATTTCACTCATTGACTGTTAAAATAAGTTTCAGCTCCACATGACCATGGATAGGGTAGACCAGGACATCAGAGAAAGAAATAAGAAAGGACGGATAAAAAGTAAGAAAGAAACAATGAAAGATGCTAGTTGCTTGCATTTAATGCGGGCAAATAATTTTAAAAAGTATAGATGACTGATCCTTCATCTTTTTTATCTGAATGTGTTTTATTATGCAGAGATAAAAAAAACTTATCTGTCAAAAGTTAGTAAAAATATGCATATCTGTTGTTCTAAGAATACCATTTTGTGCCAGTGTTTTAACTACTACATATCATAGTTTTTTTGCTGTGATCATTGATCAAAATGTTTCCATCTAAATCTGCTGAAGCAATAAAAATTATCCTACAGAAACTTAACTTGTAGGGAAACAAATGAAAATTTATTTATCATTAAAGGATATTAAGGCTGTTGATTGTCAAGAGAAAGAAAGTTATGGTTCAGTTCGAATTTACTCTCACTGCAAGCCGCATAGTATGAATGCAGTATTTGGCTTCAGGGGATACTGCAAATCGTGGATCTTCTGCAGGAATAATGTATACAGTTCCTGGAAGAAAACATAAAGTGCACAAAGGCACACATTCACAAGCTCAGACCAACACAGCAACTCATCAGTCTCATAAATGTCCAGCCTCACACATTCAGGTGAACACACACAATACCTTGGACTTGATTAGTTTTTAAAATGACATGCATAGTTATTGTCTCTTTATAAGTTACAAAATGTTTGTAATACAATTATAAGTAAATATTTATAGAACTTGTGGGGGACTGGAATAAGAGAAATAAAAACATTTGCATTCTATTCTTAGAAAATTAATCACAAAATTGAGTTTTCTAATCATAAAAGTATAGATATCTCATGTGTTGCAGTACTTAGATCCTATAGACTCATTTATTTGTGTTTTTCTCCATTTCTAAAGTTTGACATAATGTCTGGGATTTATAAACAAAGCATATCAAAAAGCTAATTAGTGGCCATATGAAGGGTATGCATACCTCTCAACCTCTTTGCACAAGAAATTTAGACAAAGCTTGAAATAATGGGGGAACAAAGGCCCAAAAATATGGACCGATGATAAATATTGCTCTTATAAACCTAAAAAGTTGCTAAAATAACATGATTTGTGTTAGTATGCATTTTCTTTAATTATATTAAGTCAGAATATTAAATGTGTGTAATTTTTCAGTGACTTCAATCCTCGGTGATTTTTCAAAAAACACACATTTTATGAAGAATACACCAAAAATATGTGGAAAAAAATCTCAACATTCTACAAAAATCTGGACTGTTGAGAGGTATTTTAAATGCGTGTGTAATTATTGTCTTCTTAGGCTTAAGCTGTCCCAAAAAGTGAAGTCTTAAATATTATTGATGTTTAATAGGGCAGAGCTTGTCTGTGTATCCCAGAAACGGTTTCCCCATCATTTGAACCTGACTTGATAACTGCATTGTTTGTATAAGTTAACTACTGACTAGGGCTTAAAGTAGTTTTCCAAAGTTCTTAAAAATGGGATTAGTCTTGGGTGTTGTTTAGCTGTTGCCCAGAGATGATTTTTAATATGTATTTTGAGGTGTCATGCAATTTTGCTTTTGCAATACTTTACCAGAGAAGTGAAGAATATGTTAGGATTTCTTAGCCCAATTGTGCATTTTAAATAACTTAATCTATGTTAGGACTGGGTCAGTTTTGCTGGCTTGTCTTACTGTTCTTCAAGGTACTTTTGTAGCAGAAGTGTGCCTACTGAATCAGAATGGATGAGATATTTGTCTGTGAGATGCACGACAATGAAAGTTGAAGAACTGCCCAAATTTGCCAAAAAAACCCAAAAAAAATACCATGACTTGGAAAAAGGCACTTAACTTATGGGATGGAGGAGCACACAGCAAAACAATGGTACCTGCAATCAAGAAGACTCAGATCAGTGAGAAAAGCACAAGCACATACATTTATTTGTAACAGCAGTGATAAATGAGAAAAGACAAATATGAAGAATCATATTTTCAATGTATCTATCCAGTTAACTAAAGTAACAACTGCCAGCAATGTTTCATTATCACCAGGATATTGTCAGAGGAAAAAGTGGCCAATTGTAAACAACTATATAATTCATTTTGTCTTCCAAGTAATAAAACAAATGGAGGCAGCATGTGAGTTGCATTACTTTGGTATGCTTAGCTCTGAAGACACGATAGTTACAAATCTTGACATGGGTGCCATTTTTAAAGCTTGGTTTAAAGGCAACATTCCCAAGAGTATACTTTTTTGTGTAAGACAGGATAAGGTTGTCTGCACACCTCTGTACCTGGCTTGGTACTTCTTTAAAAAACAGCAAATGTATGAATCTTTATTGGTGCAGGGGTAGAGGTGCTTGGAGATTTAGGGGCTGCATCAAGCTACCAGACAGGAATAAGAATTAGATGGCCTATAACTGCTGTTACTATCCTTTTTGATGAATGCTTTCCTGTACTATCACCCCTCAAAAAAATAAAATAAAATAAAAAAAAAAATGGAGACATTCCAGAGACATTTTATAAGAATATAGTAGGAACATATTTATAGGAAGATCAGGGGAGTATGGTGAAAAATTTAATGACTTGGTCAATAACCCCAGTAGCCAAATGTTATATGAAAAGTACTTCACCAGTATCTCCTAACACCTCGGTACTAATGTATCCATTGGCATGTTTTTTTTAGTAAAGGTTCAGAGATGATAAATTATAGAGAAGCAATACAAACTTGTTTATATAACGGACAGACCCATTATGGGTGGAAAAAGAGATAATAATACAGCCCGGATGGGCACTTTGTTTCATTTATGTAAACTTATTGATCTGCTAATTCCTCACTCTGTCCGTGGCATCTCTAAAGGATAATTTGTGTTACAGTTCCTTATAGCTGTAGGACACAGCTGTATTAGCAGTCTATATATACTGTAAGTCTAGTATTCCTTTTATAGTAGTGCAGTGAAGGCAGATGTCTCTAAATGACATACAGGTAGAACAGCAAGGAGGTGAAGTTAGAGACTTAGCATGGAAGGCACTTGGATAGTGCACCATTTGTACATTGATACTGGAACAAACTTATTAGCAGTTTACATGTGAGAGGAGGTACAGAGCAGAAATTTGGGCATTTAGTTGAAGAAAGCAGACAAGTTTATAACAAGCGTCTGTAGACAGCAGGTCAGACATTTGGAAAAGAAAAAGAAATTAATTCCAAGTCCATTCACAGTTGTAAAAGATGTTATAAATGATCTCCATAGAGAATAGTGCTCGACCCCAATCAGCAAAAAAATCATTCAATGAATCAATAAATAAATGTCAAAGAAATTCCAGGATAGAGCTTGTGTTCACTGTTTTAAATGACGATATAATAGATGACAAAGAAATAGCAGACTACTGTCAAAACACAGAATCATGTGACTGGAATATGGAATTATATTTCCAGATTATTCTTTTCCATTTCTTTAGCTTATTATACATGCTTACGTTTGCTTTTGAGGGATCTGTGCTTTTGAGATAACTTATTTATGGATGATTGTGACATCCAGGTGCATGTTAGTAATATAGTTCTGGGATGATGAAAAACCCTAAGCTTCAAATTATGTGTTATCCTAGTAATAAACTGCATTTTGGTTAAATTTGGAGCTAGATCAGCTTGCAAAACGAATCTATAAATAATGCTGGCATTTGTAAATGACTATGTTTCTAATTCTCTGGTATCCTCATTACTGTACCTTAAACCTTCCATTTCCTTTTTACTTCATGCACAACAAAGTTAAATACATGATTTTTAAAACATATCTGCAGTATATGGCCCTGATGTAAAGACTAATAATAATAATAATAATAATAAACATCATAATCATCATCTACAATCAAACTTGTATCTTGCTCATATACATTTTGTGGTCTAGGTTGCCTCATTAAACAAGCAGACTGCTCTCTGTGCAAAATCTCAGAAATAAACTATCTGATATATTTTCAATAGCTTACATATCTATCTGTTAATAAATTGCTCAGCTCACAGGTGAACTGGGTAGATAATCATGAATCTCACTATTTTAATTTTGACATAATTTCCCCTCATTAAGCATTATTTGGGTGGTTACTTTTAATGTTTGGTTCATTCAGTTCCTTTTTACAAAAAAGGATTCAATAAAACATTTGGAAAAAGTACTGATAAAAATCATGCTCAAAGTGATCCTTATTAAAATAAGGTTGAAGCTTTGAGAATATGTGAATCTGGCTGTTTATGAAGCTTCAGGAAACATAATGTGGATTACTTTAAACAGATTCAGTCAAAGTCACGCTGTTTATGCTTTTAATTGATTTAATTACGCTAGCATTTCATGCAATAAATCATTATCCATTAAGTACACTTTTAGAAATTCTGTTCTTGCACTTGTATGCATTTTTAACAAGGCTTTCTCAGCCTTTTAAAGAAAAGGCTCTACATCTGCTAAAACAACCAGTGCTGAGATGGCTAACCTGGCCAAATAGGTTGTACATTGTACATGAGCCAAAAATCTGCTGCACATAAATGAAACATGCATTCAAATAGTAACCACTAAGCAGCAGCATTATAATAAACAAGAAATCTGCCTTTTTTGTAAAAAAAATATGCAGTTGTTTCACAAAGGCAGAAAAGGTGTTGGTCAGCATGTGAAAATAAAAAAAATATATTTTGAAATCAGATGACAAAAAAACAGTACAAATGAGATTTAAACTGATGTAATACCCTAGTTAATGAAACTCAGACATTTGTGCAAATAGTTCTGTTTCTCTCTCAACAGATTCTATCACAAGCAAAGTAAAAACCTCAGCTTTGGTGATTTGCATCTGATGAATGAGGCCTGAATGCTTTTTTATCTGTAGTGGTAACACAGAGTGCATTTTTGCCTGAGAGGAGGCACTGGGGAAGAGTACAGTCATTGGTAATATACAGTCAGCATTGTTGAAAGTATACCTCTTTAAGGATCCTTGCTTGGATTAGGTCATACATGGTAGCATTTATTGTTCATAGTGCAGCAAAAAACTGAGCGAGGTAATACACTTTAATTCAAGAACCAGACTACAGAAGCAGTACATATTGCGGCTGTTTAGTCACTAGGTCAAGTCCAACTGTACATGATCTCAGTGATTTTAACACAGCAGGTCTGTCTGCCTGTCAACAACTGCTTCTTTGTACTCCTGCACTTTCATGTCTATTACTTCAGAAATGCCATCTTAGCCACTATTACCCCCTTCTTCTTTTGCCTTTGGTCTTTTCCAGCATTGGTATATTGTGCAGTAAATCCTGTCTTCACACAGTATGGCCAAAATATTTTAGTTTTACTATTCAGTAAGCACTCAACGTAGTAGGACTGGGACCAGACAAGCAGAGGGGATTATAGCAGACAAGAATTGCATCTCTCCCTTCTTCTTCTTCTCCTCCTGTTAAGATGTAAATACCTTAAGTATTACATGCAGAGTAATTAAATTAAATCATTAATATGAATAAATGTACACACACTGACTATATGGTTGTTTGAAGCTAACACAGTTGACCAGATTCCAAAAGAGTTGCTCTCTGTGTAAGGGACTTACTCTTGTGTAAGCCTATCCCAATTTTGAAAGTCTTTTTCTTAGCATAAGTCAGTATAAGACTTGTCTATAAAACAGGCTTGAACCCGGGTCAGATTCCAGAAGGTTTGATTGCAGTGTATGTCACTTGTCTGAAGAATTTTCTCACTGCTGCCAACAGGCATGTTAAGTCAGCCAGATGGCTTGTGGAATGATACTCATTCTAATAAGACTTATCTCTAACAAGAAAGAATGATCTTTCCAAAACCATCCATCTAAGATTTTAACAATATTTCATATAATTCTACCCTAAAGTTCTTCAGTGTTGTTTCAAGTGTTTGAAACAGATGGATCCTAAATAATTTGCACCCTCTCTCTTCACAACTGGGATATCCAAACAACTGAATATGACACATTCCAATGGGATAACAACTGATATTTTCTGCTGAAAAAAGAACTCTAACATGTCTGAATTCATTACAAAAATTGAAATACTTGTGAGTTCAGCTTCAATATCCTTAGATAACACAATGCAGTCATCTGTAAAAAAAAGTTAATGCTGAAATGCTGATTGTATTTATAATTCTGAGTGCTAATCCAATTTTTGTATTATATTGCATGCAGGAATCACTCAACTCACTCTGCTATACCCAGCATTTTTTTCCATTTTATATAGTATAGTATCCACTGTAAAATAACTGATGTTAACAGTGTCAGTAGGTCTGCAGGTTGCACTTTCAACACTGAAGTTCTGACGAAGTCCATTAAATGAAACGTCGAAAGCACTTAAGGATATTAAGGATTTTGATTAGGAGCCAAACAAGTCATTTGCTGTACCGCCCTCCCCAAAGACCATTCCAGCCAGTCAGTCTCACTGACTGCTGTGTTTAATTTTCTTACTATGCAGTCTTCTGATCTAAAAGCAAATATATTTTAAAACTGGCTTCAGTCAGTCCCTTTTTATCTAATCGTAAGAACAGAATGTCTACATTTCATGTCTAAATATTTAACTAACGCAGCAAAACTTTTCAGTAATTATATGCTTTGTAGTTATTAACCACATATCTCTGAGCATCATGACCATTGAAATGGGTGGAGAAAAACTGAACATTTGTAATTTTTATTTTCCCTTTAAATTTTCTAATCTAGTACCTCAGCAGAAATCCAGTGAAAGGCAAGCTCTTAAAATGTAACCAGTTTATATAGCTAAAATGCTACAATTCTCCAACAAAATACATTTGCCTCACTCCATAATGTATTGTAAAAGAGAGCTGTGGTCTCCTGCCCATAAAACTGAGTGTTCTTTAGTACATTTGCTGAACTACTTTGACAGAAATAAGTACACATATAAGTCAGAGATATCTAGACATACCAATTTCTGTTATTATTATAGAAAAACAATATTTGTTACTGATAAGACTGTCACAAAGATATGATATTTTGTACCCACACATCCAAGTGAAAACCATGAATGCCAGAGAATGTAGTCACTCATGTACACTTCAGCAGCCAAAGTAACTGCGCAATTTTTGTTATGGCTGGAAATTCTTTACTTTTTCCTGAGACTCCTAATTCAGTTTATTAAGGGAGACTTAAAAATTATTACAACAAGCTGATCTTCATGTAAGTCTACCACCAGAACTACAAAAATAATACATACATACATAAATAAATAAATATTATTATTATTGTTATTATTATTATTATTATTATTATTATCATCATCAAATATTTATTAGTGTTATTATTACTATCTTTATTAGTTTATATAAATAATAATTATAAATGAATAATAGAGATTATTATTATTAAATGCAGATAATGATGATGATTATTATTATCATTTATTATTTACCAGGGGACTGGCATGTGTTATTCAATAGACATGTAGGTGGGAGCAGGGAAGCATGCTACTAAGAGAAATCATACCTAAGACAATTGTATTTATAACCCCGAGAAATCATTTGTAAGAGAATCGTATTTTATAACCCAGAGAAATCATATATAAGAGAATCATATTTTATAACCCAGAGAAATCATATATAAGAGAATCATATTTTATAACCCCAATCTATAAAAAATGAACAGAAAGATAAATGAGTTGGTGGAGAACTGACACGGTGGAGATTAAAATAGTAGGCTTAGACCAGACTGTTAAAAAACAATGATAGCAGGAGAACAATTGCTTAAAAAGCTAAAGTCTAGATGATTTTTTTTTGTCAATTTCTTTTCTTATATGCTGTGGAACATCATTCTCTGTAGCAGAAGACATATTAATGGATGCCTTGTCAGAAAGTAGCATAGAGAAACACAGAAACAAGAAAGTTATATTTCTTCATTTTGGCTTCTAAGTCTATAGAGAAAAGAAGCTTTGTGGAGGAGGTGTGAATACAGGATGCAATTGGTGTAATAAGAGGTGTACAATATTTGTGGAGAGAAGACAATTTACTGTGGAACATGGAGAAAAACAAAAGTAGCTGAGTTTCCTGCACTGGGAAGAGATAAATGACTATAGTGTTTTTCTTCTAGGTCATTTGCAGACAGAAGGAATTCTAGGGTGATACAAATAAGGGAAGGGAGGGGGTATATGACCTGGGTACAAAACAAACATAAAAGTAAGTCACAGCCATAGATTTCTAATCTAACACACAGTTCAATTCTTCAATATGTTACTCCCCAACTCTAAACTGAGGAAAAAAAAATAGCAAAAACAAAAAAAGGTCCACTGCCTAATTTGATACAGCTCACCTAAGGAGTAAGTCAGTTCTTTTTTCCATCCCTATCTGAGGCCCTCAGTTTTTTAAGTTCATAGGTTCATATCCCCAAGGAATATTACTGTTATGATATAAGCTTGTACACATCAAGTGTTCACAGGCAACCTCTGTCCATTAGGGACATAGATGCCAAATCATTGGAAAATTTGTGATTTCCCATCCATTGGTCCAAGGTACATTTGAATAGGGTTAGGGATGAGCTTTGCTTCACATGAATGGGACTGTTCCAGGGAAGGGGAAATCTTTGAGAGGCAAACCTGTCCCTCCATGTCCTGTTTATGTTGCAGACAAGGTTTAGGTCCTTAGAACAGGTATATCTGATACTATTTGTTTTGTGGATGTGAATCAAATCCAGTGTTAGCATAGATCTCCACGTAGCAGTCTGTCAATAATTTAGTATAGGGCTTGGGCTTTGAAACAGTCTGCATTGGACTTGCTGTTTTTTCCCTGTATTCTTTTTATAAGGAACTTATGTGGTCTCTCAGGATGCTTCAAGTGCCTGGTCAGATACATGTCAAAGTGCGCATTGTACTTGATGATTGGTCTGATGAGAACTGAGTATAGTGGAACAATGACCTCCTTGGACTTGCATGCCATACCCTTACTTATAAGTTGTGCAATGCAGAATGATTTTCTCGCAACATTAGACACATGGAGGTCAAAGATGAGGTTACTGTCAGAATGTGTTCCCAGATCCTTAACCACTCGGTCTATTTCTAGGAGAATATTATCAATATGGCAATTTCCAGAGATGTCTGTCTTTCCAAAGGGTACCATGTTAATTTTGTTTGCATTGAATGGCCCTGGCACCAGTTATTTGTCTGTGTCAGGCCCTTTTGAAGAGTGTCTGTGTGAGCTGAGAAAAAAAAAAACATAGAAAAGGTCCATTCTCAAATTTGCCACTCCTCACCTAAGAAGCAAGATAGCTCTGTTTCTGCAACCTCAAACTCTAAGTAGAGAAGCAAATAAAAGAAACACACTTTATACTCTTCTGAACTGTAGCACACACACACACACACACACACACACACACACACACACACACACACACACACACACACACACACACACACACACACACACACACGCACACACACACACACACACACATATATATATATATATATATACATACATACATCACATACATAGGTTCAAAGCTTCATAGGTGTGTACTAGGCTAATAGCCCTGGAGCCTTTACAAGCCTAGCCCATAGGAGTGCCCTGGCATCATGCCACCCGATGTTAGTTCCCAGTGCCACTATCAAGTAGAGCCACTGGAGTGATCCCCAGGGTTAACTTTCTCTTACCCATCCACTCATGAAGAGAGGGTGGCCTAATGGTTACAGTGTTTGCCTTACAAACACAAGGTGCAGGGTTTAAGTCTCACAAGGGATAATTGGCTAAGCTTAAAATGGCTCACAAGGGCAGTTAGCTTAGTACTAACCTATGAACCTATGAACCTAAGAGGTACAACAAGGTGCTCTTCTTGACATGTATGGGGAAGTATATTCCAGACCAAGGGCAGTCTCTGAGTGAGGTACCTGTCCCTCTAGCATGTTCTGTTGATTATGGTAATGAGGCTGAGGTCTCTGGAGCATGTGGTGTGGAGGGATTGGGATTTCTTTAGATGTAGCATTTCTAACAGAGCTGGGTCAGACATGGCTTTGTAAGTCAAGCAAATATCACCTCTAAGTAGGCAATATGAGACAGAGAATATCTGGAGCCTTTTAAATCTGTCCATGTAGGACATGTGTTTAATGCCTAGGATCCTCTTCATGAGGTACATTTGTAGCCTCTCCAGCTGTTGCAGGTGTCTAGTGAGGTACATGCCAAATGGGGCATTATACTCGATGATTGGTCTAATGAGGGAAAAGTAGAGAGAGATGAAGACCTCTTTCTTCCTGGATGCAAAACCCTTGGTAATGAGATGTGCTACATAGAAGGACTTTCTCACCACAGTGGAAGTACTGTGGTCGAAGGAGAGGTTGCTGTCAACCTGCATCCCCAGATCTCTTATAAAGGCTCCCATCGATGTGGTAATTAGTGGGCACTGCGTTTTTACCAAAGTTGATGACGATGCATTTTTTGGCATTAAGCTTAAGGCCATGGCTTCAACACCAGCCATTGGTCTCAGTGACACCTTTCTGTAGGATGTCTGCATCACTTGGGGAGTTAATAATGGCTCCCAGCTTGCAGTCGTTTACGAACATGAACAGCCAGAGTCCCTTTATGTTAGCCTGGACTTCCGAGAAGTAGATGCCAAACAGGAGAGGACCCCAGGACCAATCCCTGTGGGACACCACTCGTGACTGGTCGGCAGTTTGACTTGGAGTTTGCTTCTGTCACACTGTGTGTTCAATCTGTGAGCCAATTTCCAACCCACCTAGTGATATAGGGGTTAAAGCCTAGTTTGGTGAGTTTATCAATAATTTCCAAGTGAGGCATGGTATCAAAGGCTTTGGCCAGATCGAGGTAGACTATGTGTACTGTCTTACCTTCATCCACAGCCCTGGTGAGTGACTCAAAGAAGTCAACCTGGTTGAACAGGCATGATCTCCCTTTCACAAAGCCAAATTGCATGGGGTCTAGTGTTTGGAGCATTCCTATATCTTTGTTAATCAGGTCCATGATGATGTGCTCAACAGCTTTACATATCAGATTCATCAGGCTAATGGTGGGATAATTCCCAGGATCTGTAGTCACTCTCGCTTTATGGAGAGGGATGACTGTAGCAGTGCGCCATTTGGTAGGGACAAAGCCTCAGGTGATGCTGTGACTTAACAGGGCACACAGATGTGGTGCCAGTTCACTTTGTAGTTCATGTAGAACACAGCCAGGGATATTATAGGGTCCCATGGAAGCTGTATTCTTGGCCTTGGACAATGCAGCTTTAACTTGCGCTGCAGTAATTCTGAGTGCCTGGCATTCTTCCGGTATTGTGATTGGTCCTTTAGGGGTGGAGAGAGAGGTAAAGTTGGCAGTGAATCTGTCAGACAGTATGTTGGCAATATCTGTTGGCTCAGTATAGGAGGTACCATTGTGCAGTAACTCAGAGAAAATCTGGGTATTGCCGTGCAGGTTCTTGATATAACTATAGAAGGCTTTATGATTGCTTTTAGTGTCTGCCACAATTCTGCCTTCATAGCTGGCTTTAGAGGATTTGATGAGGGATCTCACCTTTTTGTTGAGGCTAATAAGGGAGTTTTTCCAGTCTTGGGACTTCACCTTTTTCTACAACAGTTTCTTCCTTCTGTTGTAGAGTTTATTAATGGCAGGGGGCCACCAGACTGGCTTCCTTTTTTAGAGGAGAGCGTATTAGTTCTGTTGGGTATGGCAAGTTCCATGCATTTATGTACATGTTCATACAGTGTATTGGTGTATGATTTGGCAGTCATGCAGCTATTTCACATTGGCATGGGTGCCGTGAAGTTAGCCACCTCTGTTTTTAGGAGCCAAAAGTCAACTTCTCTCTCTCTCTCTATATATACATATATATATATATATATATATATATATATATATATACACACACACACAACACACAGGCTTAATGCATTTGTTGGGATTAACAAATGTAAAACCCCTGCTATTGCTAATAAGTGATACAACACTCTTCTGCAATAACTGGTCATATTCCCAAGGAAAAAACTTCCATGATGGTAGGTAGCATTATTTTCAAAAAATGTTTAATGTAAAGAAATAACTGACATACATGGCTATGCCAAAAGCAATGGACAAACAATGCAGACAATAAATACATTGGTTATTGTGAAATGTAATTCACCTGTAAGATAAAAATAAATCAATTTGTAAAAAAAGCAGAAACATACTTTAACACCAATTCAGTTGTTAATGCAGAAAAAAGGTTTTGCAAGAAAAATAGCACTGTCAAGCTCTCTGTATCCAGTCTCCCCTACTATGGCACAAGTTCCTGACAAGCACAATCACTTTTATATACTGCCGATTCAGCCCTCTGAGCACTAGGAATGTGCAAATCAGGTGTGAACTCATTAGTATTCATGTTTCCACAATCTGCACTAAGTGTGCGGTAGGTAAACAGTGTATAAGGGTCTACAAGATGGCGTGCACATGCCAAAGCACTGCAAGGATAAGCACTAAGTGTTACTTGGTAAGGGCTTGCAAATATGAATGATTAATATATTCATAGAGTTATAGAATGTTACTAGTCTAATAATTCAGGGTGGGGGTGCTTTCTAAGCCTAGCCAAGCTCTTCTGAAAGAATAATGATGTCCTGTATCCAAACATGACATTGAGAGGCAGTCATTTATAAACTACCTCTGTTCATAAGGGACATGATTAGTCTGACTGCAGGAATAATCATGTTTCATACTCTTACCTGTCTGCTATACTCTTACCACTGGGTGTGTAAGGGAGGAGAGACTTACCAAAAAGCCTGGGATCACACTGATTGACTAAGGAGAGAAACATTTATAACATGTTTCTGAAATAGTTATGACCACACTGTTGTGCCTCTGAATAAAAATTTGACCGCAGTTCTAAGGAAGTATATTACTCATTGAAACATATATAAAACAATACAATATAGCATTGATAGGTGAATGTTTCTCACAAAAAATGAAATGGAAATAACTGCAGTATTGCAAATATTTGTTTAGTATTCAGGGAGGAAATATAGCATAACTGTTGCCAATATCCCATTCATCCACAATTCTACTGTCAAATTACAAACAACAGCTTCCAGAATTAGGTTCTGTTGTACCATTAATGTTAATTGATACAATGCCCCATATTAAGAATATGTAATCTACTATTTCTTCTTTCTAGTGGATGTCAGTGTCTGTTTTAAATACTGAAAATAATCCTGTGTGTAACTGCCCTGGTGTCATGGGGTTCAAATCCAGGGAGGTTGCTGTTTGTGTAAACATACTAATCTGTTACAGGACAACAAAGTTGAGGAAACATCAGACGATACATTTAAATACTTGTTTCATAATGTTTCCTTTTTATTTTTCTCTTTTTCTTCAGTCTTTGCAGGTGTTTTGGTGGTAACACTGTTGACTGTCAATGTTTACCTTCTAAGATAAAAACTGACAACTTTAACTTGGAATGCCAACAGTAGCAAAACTGAGACTGGCACTTGTGCTCTGCCATTAGCACTATGAACAGTACTCAGTGAAGAACTTTCTTCAACAATCAGATACCTCTCTCTGTGGCACAAGGTGTAAGTGAAGTGAACTTGGAATAAGAGGACGTATAATGAAGAGTTTAAATCAGTGAATGGGTTCAGAATAAATATTGACACACCATGTCGTATATGACATGAACAGGCTAAAGTCTGTGTGATGGCTGCTAAAAATTTTACCTGTACTCCATGTGAACAGGTGTTATAAATGTGTTATTGTTAAAAACTCACATCTTCTCATTATAGATGGTGTAACATATGACATTTTGTAAAGTGTAATAACTCAAAAACAGTAATGTGGATGTGTATCATATAAGCTAGAGGACTTATCCATATCACAGTTATTCATCCTGACAGTAATACATTTTATTTTATCATTCATTTATTTATTTATTGAAATTTGATTACAAGAAGTGTCCAACTGGATAGGATCCCAGTTTTAGTGGAGGCCTGGAGAGAAAAGATCCAAAGTATTACAACATATTTTAAGAACAATAATTTTACGGGGATTCAAAGATGGCCACCATTCTATAAGCACTGCAGTACTTCAGCTCTCCAAAGACCAGAAACAAAAATCAACTCTGCGGATGTACATTTGGAGTTAATCAACTAATTGACAGCAATTAATAAACTACTAGAAGTCAGCAATCTTATCGAGGAAAACAAATTGAAAAAAAATACTTGGTGACAACAGGATTGGAACTGATTGCTTGGTTGATTCTGAACAGAGCACCAAACAAAAGACTGAACTACCTCATTACTGAAACCTTTACTTGGTAATTATCTCTATCTGTAGCATTTCAAAATGTCAAAAGAAGATAAAAATATGGACACTACAACTACTAAAACTAAACTGTCAGCATTACAGTCTCCAGAGAAGGAATCCATATTTAAGAGACAGAAAACATTTAAACAGCAAGAGACTGCAAAAACAGGGGCATCAGCGAAATCTGATCAACAGGTTACGATGAAAGAAATCAAGTCTGCATTATTACCTATACAAGATGCCTTAAAAGACCTAACATCCCAAACACAAACATTTAGTGAGACATGTAATCGGATTCTAACAAGAATGGAGAAAGCAGAAACCAGAATAGCAGTAAATGAAGACAATATAACATTGCTCACTAAAAGATCTGAATCACATGAGGCTGATATTCAAATGATGCAAAACAAAATTCTGGACCTGGAAGCAAGATCAAGACGCAACAACATAATCATCAGAGGGATCCCAGAATCAATCCAATATAATGATCTGAACACTTCTATCATACAAATATTTGAAACATTACTTAAGGACGCTGTGGTTGTTCAGCAAATTGTCATCGAAAGAGCACATAGAGCTTACAGGGATTCCCAAGCTTCAAATACACCAAGACCTGTGTATGTCAAAATATTAAACTTCCAGGATGTGAATAAAATACTTCTAACCATAAAAAAATCTGGTGGATCTATAATGTGGCAAAGTTATAAAGTTTCTATAACACAGGATTTACCAACACAAATAAGGCAGTCTAGACAAATGCTGGCTCCATACTGTAAGTTTCTAATTGACAAAAACATTAGATTCCAAATGAAATATCCTAACAGTTTAATTTTTACTCTTGATGGCATTAAATACACTGTAAATACAAAAAAAGAAGCCAGACCCACCGTTTTGAAGCTTTTCAAGGCTGTGCCACCATCTGAAAATTGAACAGTCCATCCTGGCTTCTTCCTGCATTAGAGTGAATGGGAGACTTCATTTACGAGGATCCGAGGCTTCAAAATCCTTTGTGTGTTCTTCTTTCTTCAGCAGGCCTGGTAATTCTCCGTTTTATCTTTTAATCTCGTCTTCCTAGCTGAAACACGAAGATTCCACGAAGTTTTATGGCTTCAACGAGCGCTCCTGACCCACGAGGCAGCAGAAAACAAGGTAAAGGAAGCAGGGGGACCGTTTTGAGCGTGGTGCAGCTGAGAGGTCCGTTCGCGAATTGGTTCCCCGTCAATTCGAAAAATGAACTGCCTGGACTGCTGCAACTGCTGGGAAGCAAGAAGAGCTGCTGTAAATCAGCTTTTGGGACACATTTGATGCTAAAATGACTGTAAAACAATCAATGAGGTAAAGTGTGTCATGTATAGATAAAAATGTATGGTTTGGCTGTTGCTGTATAAGAGTCTATGGCTTAGTGGTAAATCCAGGTAATGCAGTCTATTTGTTGTTATTTTTCTCTCTCTTTTTTTTTTTTCCTTTGCATGCTTGTCTTTTAATTTACTGTGTTTTATTTAGTGAATAAATAAGTGAATAAATAAGTATCTTTTAACTTTGATCAGTTTAGGGGAAAAGGGAAAAAAAATAAAAAAAAAAAATATATATATATATATATATATATATATATATATATATATATAGCATAATTAGAAACAGTAGTAGTAAAGGTGTATTATAGGTGATGTTGAACTGTAATGATCTATAAAAATTACATGCAATATTGTAGGAATGTTTTGAAGATAAATAGCTGACCTTAATAATGACTTGTTTTAAACAAATGTATAACAACTGTGTGTTTATGAGGTGAACTGTTAGTTAAAAGGTTTTTGAAACAAGGAATTATAATGCTAATATATTATTGCTGAATTTAAAGTTTGTTAATAAGTGAATTATTTGACATGTCAGGTACAATTAGTTTACATGAATATTAGGGAAATGTTCAGAGCTGTAGTTACTTGAGTGTGGTGTTTAGTAGGGAATGTCTGGGTTAGGCTTTGTAGACGTAGATATAGTTGGTGTCGGTTTTTTGCATGCTATTTTATTGTTAGTTAATAGAATTAGTAGATTAGCTACTTGGGGAATGTTATCCAATGTGAAAAACCTATGTTCATCCTGGTCCGGAGGAATAGTGGATAGGCACTGGGTAGGGATGGGATGGCTGTGTTGCTTCCAAAAAATTCACGTAATACCAACACTTGTCAATTTAAGGTGGAAAACAAAAAATAGATACCATTATTCATCAATTCATAGTTTAGAATGTGGATAATAGATTCCTGGAACGTTAAAGGCTCCACAGCATGAAAAAAAGAAAGCTGTTTCTGCATCTGTTTTTTAAATCAAAAGCAGGTTTTATTCTATTACAAGAAACACATTTGACTAATGACCAGTGGGAAACAATGAAGGACAAGAAATGGATTAGGAAGGTTGTAAAGGCGGAAGGGACTACGAATAGTGCTGGGGTGGCAATTATAATCAAGAATCAGTTTCAAGGAGAAATTTTGGAGGATAAAATAGATAAAGAAGGCAGATAGTGTTTGGTGGTTCTCAAATCTGAAAGTTTGGATAAGCCGATAGTACTTATATGTGTTTATGCTCCAAATGTGAACCAACATTATTATATAGCTTCAATTTACTCTATTCTACAGTCATATAACAACTGTTACATAGTGATGGGGTTGGAATGCATACCAAGATTCTAAAACTGATAAGTTGGGAGCTTCGACTGCTTTTAATAAGCAGGCAATGGTAGCGTTAAAAGAACTGAGAACAGATTTCAAACTGTATGACCCTTTTAAACACAAACACATACAAGCAAAGGCAGAAAACTTTACTTTCTATTCTAGCTGCCATAAAATGTGGTCAAGAATTTATTTTTTTTTAATTCCAGAAGTGTTCATTTCACTTGACCCTAGGGTTTCTAATCAAGCTAGACAGCTCTCAGACCATTCTAAAATAACTTTAACTTTAAAAACTGATATTTTGAATACTAAAAATCATGGTGGATATAATTGGTCCTTAAACCCATACCTATTAACCAAAGATGATATAGTACAGGAAGTTAAGGAGATACTTAAACAATTAGTATACAATATACCCCATAATGAACATCCATTAGATATAGAATGGGCTACAACTAAAACTTTGTTAAGAGGATTATTTATTCAGAAAGCCACTTATTATAAAAAACTCCAAAAGAAAGAACAACTGGATCTGGAAACTAAAATACAATTATTGGACCAGGAGCTGATGAGTAAATACACTGAACAAACAGAAACTGAGTTGTTAAGATGTCAGAAAGAGCTGTTTCTTATGCACAACAGAAAATTGACACTGTATGAACAAAGAAGTTTAGTTAAATATGCAAATCTCATTCAAACTCCCTCGAAAGCATTAGCCCATATTATTAATCAGACGAAATCAACACGATTAATTACCAAAATAAATCATAACAATACGCTATATACTGATAAGTCAGATGTCATGAAGATTTTTGAATCAATTTTTAATCAGATATATGGGGAGCAACAAACTCATGGGCATGATGAAGAGAGAAAAGAGTTCTTACAGAAAATTAATTTTCCCAAGATTGACAAGGATTCTCATGGAGAATTGACTGCATTGATTACAGTTGATGAAGTTCTAGAGGCAATTAAGAAATTAAAGCCACATAAAGCCCCAGGACCAGATGGTATGACATCTGAATTTTATAAATCTTTTAGTGGGATTCTGAGCACCGTACTTTCACAGACCTTTAATTATATCATTTCGAATGGCAGCAATGATCTTCATTTTAATGCTTCAAGAACAATTCTGATATTGAAAGAGAATAGTGATCCCAAAAATCCAGACAATTATAGGCCCATATCACTGTTGAATATTGATATGAAAATCATGACATCTATTCTAGCTAGTAGATTAAAAAAAATAATAAACTTGATAATATCAGAAGAACAGGCGGGGTTTATAGCTGGGAGACAGACTACAGACAATACATTAACTCTTCATACTTTAATATCTTATGTATAAAAATATGAACATATATGCTTTAATAATTGATGCTCAAAAAGCATTCGATAGAGTTAATTTGGCATATTTATTTGAAACGTTATCATATTTCAATATACCTCAGCTCTTTATTTCTATGTTAAAAAATTTATACAAGAATGCATACACTAGTTTATATATAAATCATGAATGCTCCAAAAGGATTCAAATTAAAAATGGAACTCGACAGGGATGCCCATTGTCTCCCATACTGTTTAATCTGTACTTGGAACCTTTATTTATTCATATGAAACAAAATGTTTTTTATAATTTTCCTGTACTTCTTGGGATAAAGGTTAGGATGGCTGCTTTTGCAGATGATCTAAATATATACAGTACCACACCAGTGTCGGATACGGAAAAAATACTAACAGCAATACAGACCTTTGAGAAAATTGCGAATTACAAATTAAATTTAAAAAAAAAACAAAATATTCCCTCTAAAGACACCTACACCTTTTTCAATGCTACCATTGATAGGACGAGTAAGGACAGAAGAAAGAATAAAATATTTGGGGATTGACTTCTCAACTGAAAATAGAGAATTTTTTATTAACAATATTAAGGCAACTGGAGACCGAATAACAATGGATTTGAAAAGATGGAGTAAGTTGAAGCTACCGATGATGGCAAGAGCAGCGATAATAAAAATGAACGTTCTCCCCAGAATGCTATATATTTTTAGAGCAGCACAACTTAAAATCACGAAATCCTTTTTTAAGCAGTTTCAGATAGGATTGGGGAAATTTCTGTGGGAACCCAGAAAAATGAGAATATCCTATGAGAAACTGATGGCTCTAAAACGAGGGTTAGATTTACCGGATTTTGAGATGTATTATACAGTGATTCAGGCCAATAGGATTTTAAGGGTGTCTTACTTGGACAGTGAAAATAGAAAATGGATACCCAAATGGGTACTGCTAAATTATAAACAAATAAAAGGGAAGGGAATTAATGTTAAAGCTGTACCATTTTTGAATATAAGAACATTGAGTAAATATGAGTTAATGGAGCACATCAAGGTATGGGCAATGGCGACTCAAACTCTGTTTGCCTCCTTGAACCTTTTAAAATATATGACGATGTTTCAACCGTTTGATGGGAATCCTAATATGACTATTGGTAATCAACTGATAGACTTAAAGAAATATCCATTTTTTAAGGAATTAACTGTAAGGGATTTATACCCCTTCTTAGGAGTAGCGGTACATGATATCTTAAAAGAGATGAATCTTCCCATTTCTTATTTAATTATAATGAGGCAGTTAAAAGATTTGGCCATAAATTATTTTACCAGTTCTGAAATTAAAAAAGAGGAACTAGTTATTTCATGTCATCTGTGGGAAGCATTGCAACAAGACAGAAAATATATATCCTCAGCGTATAAAATGGTAAAAGAGAGAAAATATAATAATCATATTCTGTTATCGAAATACTGGAGAGAGAAATTGCCATCCCTAGACGACAGTAAAATAGTAGAGGCGTTTAACTTAACATTAAAATCCGTATCACTTCAAAACTGGTCTTTACTCAATTGATGATATTTAACAATGCATATTATACCCATCTAACACTTCATAAATTTGATTCAAAAAAGTCACCTAAATGTCCACAGTGTGTAGATCAGACAGCAGACCTGTTACACATGTTCTGGAGTTGCAAGTGCATTTATAAATTATGGAATTCATTAAAGTTACAGCTACAAAAAATGGGTTACCAAAACTCAACACTCTCCTGGGAATTTCTGATTTTACATATTCCACTGGAGAATTTGGACAAAACAAAAAAGATTGTAATTATGAATATTAGTTTACTAATGAAATTATATATAGCCACAAATTGGTTGAACCCAGCACAGGTGTGTGGCAAAATTTCAGGCTGTTAGCGATTAAGCATATATTCAAATTGTTAATTAGAAATAATAAGAAAAGTATAAACAGCATAAAAATTTGGGAACAAATCTTTAATATTATTTTGGCGTAACGGTTCCTATCCACTTTCCGTTAGGACATTCTGTATGTGTATCAACACATTCTTGGATTAGATAGAAAATGTAGAAATAATACAAATTATTGGCTTGAGTTGGTTTATAATTGTCTATAGTAAATGCTTTTATGTTTAATTTTTTGTTATTTTATTTTCCTGTACTTGGTTAAAATGATATTTATTCTTAATGTATAATAGGGAAATTCAAAATGGAACTAAAACATTGGAAGCAGTATTGTACATAATGTAAATAGTGTGTGAAATGTATAATGGTTTTGTAAAACAATAAAAACGATTATTGAAAAAAAAAAAAAGAACAATAATTTTACAGTATTTAAAAGTAATACAAAAACAACAAAAAAAAAACCCTTCATTTTATATAATTATACCACATTAGACATAATATGAAAAAACTGGTTAAGAATAGATGCAAATTACATGACAATGATTTCATAGTTAGACAATTATAACCAGTTTATAGAGAAATTAAAGGTAAGTTAGTATAAGACAAATAGGAATTGCAATACAAAGTGAGAAAAAAAGATGGTTTATGGTATATTTAGATAGAAAACCATAGGAGAGAAACTGACAGAAGTAAGGAAGTGAGTGAAGGAGGGCATTTTAAACTTTTATGTCATTATTTATTGTATATTGTGTGTCAATAATGGCCTCCTATAATGTTTTGTGTGCTGCCTTTCTGAACAATTGCCATTACATGAAATCCTGATGATGTGTAACACAAATGCTACTGCTAGATATATCCTGTATATATATATATATATATATATATATATATATATATATATATATATATATATATATATATATATATATATATAAATGTGTGTATATATATATTTTTTTTTTTTGCCTTTTGCCTTTTTTATTTGTATGCCACTTGGTAGCATATAACCTCAGTTTATTGCTGAAGCACAAATTAATCTGGTGAGGGTCTGGGGTGTAAGCACTCTGGATATTACTGAGTAAAGAAAATTCAGCTGTCAAGTGTCTACCTCTGTGGCACAAGCTGTAAGTTCAGTGCATTTAAAGAATGAAGATAGATAATGTAGGGTTCAAATCCAATCTACAGATATGTTTACTGATAGGGTTATAGTGATATTTATCACAAACTTTTGATTAAGAATGCAACACTAAATACAAATGTGTATCATAATTTTTTTTGCAACAAATATGTCATTAATGCTTGCTATATAAGTCCAATATAATGCATCTAAAGTATGTTAAACATGACAGTCATGATATTTAATTTAAAATACTCTTGCATAGAATGATGTACACACTAGTTTTGTTATAATAATTATGATTCATCACATATCATTACTATGTGTTTAGGACATTATGTCTTGCGAAGTATGTTTGCAACAAACACCAACATGTATTTTTCAGGTCGTGCAACTCCATGCATCTGAAATATATTTACAACCACAAATACTGCCTTTCACATAGAAATGTAGTCCCACGCCTACTTAAAGTTACATCCATACAGGCACCTTTTGAATATATCTCCATTCATTCTCTGAAATAATTATATCTCTAATTACCACATCATAGGATCATAAGATCATAGGAGATTACTTAGCTAATGGCTCTGGGGACCTTACAAGCCTAGCCATGGGTTTAACCCAACCACAATCAGCACTTGTCACCCCTGTCAGTGAGGGACACAGGTGGAACCCCTGTGACAAATTTGGGGTTGCTCCTCCACTCATCAAGATTGTGCTTGAAGAGGGTCGGTGACATACTTTGTTTGACGTGTATGTGAAGTCTATTCCAGAGACAGGGCATCCTCTGGGAGACAAACCTGTCTCTCCAACAGGTTTTGCTAATGTCACATATTAGATTTAAGCCTTTTGATCGGATACTATGCGAGGAGTTAGACTTATGGATATGTAGCATCATTTGTAGAGCAGGGTCTGCGATTGCTTTGTAGGCAAGACACAAGTTACCTCTGAGCAATCTGTATGATACAGAGTAGAGTGATAGTGATTTGAGCCTGCCCACATAGGACAGGTGCTGGAGACCATGGATTCTCTTTGTGAGGTATTTCTGTGGCCTTTCCAGTTAGGGCAGGTGTTTGGAGAGGTACATACCAAACGAGGAGTTGTACTCAATTATTATCCTAATGAGGGAGGAGTACAGAGAGGTAATAACCTCCTTTTTTCTGGATGCAATCCCTTTACATATGAGATGAATCAAGTAAAAGGCTTTTCTGACCACAGCCGCTACATGATGGTCAAATGTGAGACTGTTGTCAGTTTGTGTACCCAGGTCTTTCACTACAGGTTGTGTGCTTAGGGGGATGACACTAATGTGGTAATCAATAGGGGCCGTGTTTTTGCCTAATGGTATGACAATACATTTTTTTTGCATTTAAGTTAAGGCCATGACTTTGGGACCAGTCATTTGTTGCTGTGAGACCATCTTGAAGTATGCTAACATCATTTGGGGAGTCAATGACAGCACACAATCTACAGTCATCTGCAAACTTGATTAGCCGCAGGCCTTTTGTCTTTACCTGGGCCTCTGAGAAGTAGATGCCAAACAATAGGGGTCACAGGACAGATCCCTGGGGGACACCACTAGTAACAGGTCCATCGCTGGTAGTGGCACCTATTTTGATCTTGTGGGTCCTATCAGTTAGCCAGTTGGCACCCACCTGATGAGATAGGGATTTACACCAAGTTTTGTTAGCTTTTCAGTGATGCCCGAGTGGGGGATTGTGTCAAAGGCTTTGGCCAAGTCAAGGTAAGCTATGTGTACTGACTTTCCCTCATCCAGTGCCTTGGTAACAGTCTCAAAAAGTCAACCAGGTTCAACAGGCAAGATCTGCCCTTGAAGAATCCAAACTGGGTCGGGTCAAGTACTTGAAGATGTCCTCTGTCCTTGTTTATGAGGTCCATAATAATACCCTCCATGGCCTTACAGATCAGACATGTCAAGATAATGGGGCAATAGTTTCCAGGGACAGTAGTGGCACTGACTTTGTGAAGGGATAACAATGGCAGTTCTCCACTCTGCTGGAATGAAGCCTGTACTTAGGCTAAAAAGGAAGGTCTCCTGTGGTACTGACAGTTAATAAGCTAAGGCTAACATTTTATCCTGATTTTTCTCTGAGGTGGTACTACTCAGTATTACTAGTGTGTAAGTCCCAACAGCCCAATATGCCATAAGTCATGCCATTGTCCTCCAAACAACAATGAGTATAACAAGCAACATAAGAATGTCACCGTTTAAAACTGGAACATGTGTCAATAGATTGAACATCACACATGGCCGAATCTCACTGCCTGTTTTACCCCATCCATTCATTTTGATATAATCACTGTAAATTTGTCTCCCAAACCAATTTTGTGCTTTCAGTTGTGTAAATGCAGCTGGCAAAGCTGACAGTCCTTGTTCACAGTCTGCTACCGGGGAAAACACGAAGCCGTAGCTTGACTTCTGTATACATGGATGGTGAAAGTGAGGACAGTGTTCCATTTAGAGCACAAAGATGGAATATTGAGGAGTCCAGTATTTTTGCATCACTCCTCATCAAGTGCTATAACCTGAGACTGCTGCAATGAGATTATACCAGATCTCACTATAAGGCTGAGGCTTGGAATAGCTTGGCCAGCGTTGTCTCCATGGCAACTGGAATTTCACACACTGGACAGCAATGTCGTCGCTATTACAGTGATATGACATGGTGCAAGTGGAGCCTACTAAGCCATTAGGAGGATGAAGTTAAGACTGCAAACACCCCTCAGTTTTGTAAGTATTCTGACCCATCACCTGTCTATGATGTGACATTAATTAGGCAGCCAAAGCTGCTATTCATTATGCTTTCATATCTTTTTTTCTCTACCAAACAGCAACAGAACAGATAGCACAAAAGCTTAATGTGTGTCATGAGAGACTAATTCACCTTAGAGAGGCATGGGACAAGTATGAATCAGGTCTGAATGCAATCTAGAGAAGTATTTTCAGCCCACTCCATATTAACTTGATCAGACATAGCTACTCATTTATATCAAGCATAGATGCCTGCTCCAATAACTCTTTGAGCTTGAATTAGGCAGTGAGTACACCAGCTTAATTGTCTGTAGGTTCAGTGCACAAAAGCATGCATTTGATTTTATTAAAGGATAGTATTTCTAAAATATTAACTGCTATACTGCATGACATAAACAATTCATCTTTTTGTAAATGTAATTATTAATTTGGAAATAATATATGCAATATGGAATAGTCAAACAAATATTTATATTTCTTATATCATAGCATTCTGATTGGGTCTACGTTCGGCCGTAGAATGGGCTAATTATCAAATGGATGAACACTGAACTATAAGCATCGAAAGTTCAATCAGTGAACTTTCATTTCATCAGCAGGGTAAGTGACTACTTGTCCAAAACTTTCCCATCTTACACACAGAAGTGTTTCAAACCCACAAAGGTGGAGGGCTTCACCCCTGTACCCCACATCCCCCTTACTATATATACCAACTCTGAGACTGCACTACAGTCAGAAAAAGGGTTGAAACACTTCCATGTGTGAGACAGTGAAGTGTTGGAAAACTAGTTCCTCTGTCGAAATGAAAGTTCACTGAGTGAATATTTGGTGCTTATTGTTTGATGTTCAGCTATTCGATGGTTAGCCCATTCAATGGCCAACAATAGACCCTTGTGATTGATTTATTTTATGATACATTAATGCCTTTACATCTTATATGGGTGTAGCAAAGATGAACATATTTATGTGTAATATTTGTTTATGTGACATGCATCTTCCATACCCTATGTCCCTCTCATTTTTCATATGTATTAATTTTTTGTTCAAACATTTTGCTGAGAACAAAATGGCCATCACCACATAGAACTAGATTGATCACTGCAGTTTGGCCAGCTATAACTCCACAGGTGACTGTGGTGGCACCACCACAGGCAGCACAGACACCCAGCACATTTTGGTCACAACCTGTCTGCATTGCCTCCACAACTCCTGCCCTATCTGCTCCACCTGAGTCAGTTAGGTCTGCTTTGGTTGATGGTGCAGTGGTACCCTCCAGGACCAGTACTAGTGGAGTTTGTGATTTTATAGTACATCATCTGCTGACAAGGCAGTTGGATGACAAAATGGAGAGGGGCCTTTGTGCCCATATCAGTAGAGTTGTAATGATCCTGCATCATTTTGTAAAATCGAAGCCACGCCCAGTGCTTACTCAGGAAACTAACACAGGAGACAGTGATGACAGATCTGAGGGCAAAGATTAGATTATCACTGTCATCAAGCTTAATAAGGATGTACCTCTAATGTCCCCCTGACTACCTTTAATCATGTTGTCCCGCATCCTTTTGTGTCCGTCACCACCCTTGTGTGTCTTGTATGTCCTGTATGTCTACACCTGCTACCTAATGTACACTAACACCTACTGATCCTCTCAATCCTAAGTACATTCCCCAACAGTCCTCGCTACAAAAAAAAGGAAAAAGAAATGGGCACCTGTCCCACAAAAAAAATACATCTCACATGTAGCACTCCACTTTGCCTCTGTGTCATCTTGACACACTCAGTTTGCTATTCAACACTATTCTGTTATTGTCACTCATCCCTGATGTGGTGACCCTCTAAATTCATAAAATTCTATGTACTGCTCTACATTTATGCTGTGAAGAAATGGGTAGCTGTGGTGCTCTCCCATCACCATCCTGTAAATTCCTGTATTGTTTATCTTGTGTCCTCCCCTCTGCTTAGTTCCCCGTTTTCACCACTGTTCTAGCAACCCTTTTTTCACACATTCATCCTGATAAAAAATAGAATCTTTCTTACCACATGTGGTCAATACTTTTTGTCCTCTGCATTTGCATGGAGGTTGGCATCACACAAAAGTGTTAAGTGACAATGAATGACATTTCACAACCTATGGAAGAAATGGGTATGTTTTTTTCCATCACCTGCACTAATCCTGTTATTGTATCTGAAATATGCTTAAACCCACTGTGTTATAGCAATACAGAATAAAGGTACTTTGAAACACTTAGTCTAACAGTTATTAGGCTGCTGGAAATAGCTAAGAGTTTCTATGAGACATGTTGATATAATTCACATATCTGTACACTGATGTTTCTGCATAGCTTCAAGGGTTTTGATACCCGATGTTTGTCAAAATATTATTTCTTGTCATTTTATATTCTTATCATGTGTTTAACTATGAACTTCTGCATCTCTTTCCAGTAACAACATTTCATGAAGCTAAATATAACATAGCATCTGAATAGTGGAACAATAAAACATTTGCAAAAGCATTCCATTCCCAACATGGAGACATATTAAACAACCCATTTCCTGCTTATGTCTTAATCTAAATTCTACTCTCCTACCTCCTCTTGCTCCCCATAGTAAACATTTTGTTTTACATAGTATGACAGATTAACAATGAGGAAACACCTAAGACTAACACACTACAAAGATGGTCCTAAATGTCCTATAAACCAAACTCTTGATATGTATCTCTCCATCTCTCTCTCTCTCTTTTGACCCTTCTGTCTCATCACTTATTATCATATCATATTTATTTGGCTGACAGTTGTAATGTTCATTCTATGGGGTTTTTATTATTGGCATCTCTGTGATGAAACCTAACGCCTGCCTCCTCACTTGCTGGAGTAAGTTGTCACTGCCCCTTCAATTGCATGGTTTTTAACTTTGGGATGTAGTGTTTTTGTGGTGTGCTGAGATAATGATCATATCTAAAGAGTGATTTTTGCATAATGTCACAGGTTGTACTCTAGAAGTATGTCAAACTCTCACTGGCTGTTTTTTTTTCCCTAGGACTATTTTATACGTAACCATTGGCTATACATTGTAATGACCCACCATTATCCTGCTTATGTCATAAACTACTTGCTCCCTATTGGGAGCATTTCATTCTAGAAAGGATGACAGAATAAAAATGATGACACAAATAAGACTAACGCTGAGCAAAGTTATATCTGCACTGCAACACTTGCACTTGGAAGTGATGTGCAAGGAAATGGAATTTTGTCTCACGTACATCATCAGTGCTTTTCAGTAGTGCATTGTCATAATTCTTACCTGTCTGTTTGTACTTAAATTGCATATAAGATATGTGAGCAGCATGTCATTACCTGTGATCAGCATCTTGCTGTTAGTCCTGCCTATTACAACACATGCCTTTTCACCCCAACCTGTGATGCACACTAGCTTCTCTGCAACACATTGTGGTTGTGATCCTTACAAATGTGCATTGTCTCACATTTCAATTCCGACTTCTCCAGTGGCACTTGAGATTATATAGTATTTTCTAGATTGAGTAACAAGATAGGTATGTGATTTGGATCTCACAGTGATAAACGTGTGTGTGTGTGTGTGTGTGTGTGTGTGTGTGTGTGTGTGTGTGTGTGTGTGTGTGTGTGTAAAGTGTCAGGTACCTATAGTTTCATAAACAGAAATGCTGTATCTACTTCCACGCAGTAGAAACATTAAAACTGAGTGAGGACTCCCCCATTACCCTATCCCACTATTAACATCTTCTTTGTACCAGACTTACCAGGTCATCCTGTCAAAAGTGAACTCTCACAATAAAAAAGTCAACATCTCCTGTGGCACTTGCGGTTAATACAGTGCTCTGTAGACTGTGTGACTAGATAGGTAGGTGTTTCACATCCAGCATTGCTTAAGCATTGTGACTGTGCTTATTGCCCTGAGCATTTGGCTCCATCACAACACACATTATGTACATTTCCACTTAGGAGACATGTTTTCAGTAGCCAAGGGATATCCTATACATTCTAGCATCCCCAGTCAAAACCCATTTTTGGAAACACACTGATTACATAATGATTTCAAAACTGCACTATTTCTCAGCTGTAATATGACTTATGTTTTGCCTGATACTGATAATATTCTCTGTAGATTGTGTAAATTGATATATAGGTAGTTTGACTTCAGTACTGATTGACTCGAATGTGCACTGTCACAGTTGTAAACTAACATCTTGTGTGGTACTTATGATTCAGACAATGTTCTCCAGCTTGTGATCTTAAGGAGTTAACTTAAATCTAGCCATTTTCTGTTGTGTTAGTATGATTGTGAATGTACATCTAGGTAACAATATTGTTATACATACATTTGCTGTGTACAGTTATTGCTTGAAAATTCCTCTTACAAGAACTTCTGTTAATTTTTTACAGAGAAATGCTTTATTTAACACTGATGTTGATATTTAATGAAATTTTACTTTTATAAGAACAGTAGTAAGTCTTTTCCTCTGGTGTGATGAAATGAGACACTGTTCTATATGTTAGTTCCTTAATAAGCCATGTGTGTGAATCTGTGACTATCTACACATTGTGCATGAATGGGATTCTATTGTCACAGTGATGACTTCATTTTGCATCATGTGTGTTTGGGTTTATTGAGCATCAGGCAATATTCTGTGACAAAGAGAAATATCGCACCACTCTTTTAACCAAATTATATGCACACATATGCCTTGCAAAAATATAGAGTAATGCCTTCAAATACCCAAATATCTTACCATTGTAGTAAAACTTCTACTGTGGCATGTTCATACTTCACAGTGTCATGTAGCTTCTATAGTCACATAGGTTGATGTTTAATACCACAGTGAGTGACGGTAATCATTTCGTCTCAGTATACTGTTATGCAGAAATGACATCCACCATAGTTGTAATGTGTAAACTTGCAGTGGGATAAGGCTCCTCCATCCCTTTTTTCCATATAAAGATGGTTTACAACACAATCATATGTTGTAATGATTTCACATATATGGAGTCTCACAGTTGTGTTAAGACTTCCTTTGTGGTGCAAGCAATATATACACATTTTGTTATCCAGTGGACTTACAATGGCACCTGTTCAGTTTCCAGCAAAGGAAAACATTAAATGGATACACTGACTTTACATAAACACTATTGCATCAGGTTATTATTATCTATTTTAAAGTTGGAATGTGATGTCCAGATAATATCCCACTCAACTGCCATGAAATAATGTGATGTCCCTTACTATCCTGTACCACTAACTAATGAGCTTCAATCCTCACTACTGACTCCAATGTGAGATGGTCACTTAAACAGGAGTAATATTCCACAATTTCCCCCAACAGCCAAGGTGGCCTTTGGTCAACTGGTGCTAGGCAAAAGGGATCCACAGCACCACTCTGCCACACCACCTGGTGCCCCCATCCTGGTCTACCCACACCATCCAGATTACTGGAAAAGCACCCCTGCTAGAGTGGGGCCCTAGGTGGTTGCCTAGTTGGCCTATGCCTAAGGCCGGCTATGCCAAGAGCACAACAGGAACACGCTCTATATCCTTTGACTGGACTGTATACTTCTGTCCACCCCTAATGTAAGTCCTTATTACACACTTCAGAGCAATGTGCCTCAGTCTAAGAGCTCTGATACACTCACACTTAAATAAAATAAATTAGATCTCACACATCTAAACACTTCTGGGAAAGCCTGAAACAGATTTCCAGCTCTGTCCCTTCCCCAAAATAATATGAAAATGGTGCCACAAATCAGAGTGTCTTCATGCCCTTATAAAGGGGTGTCCAATTATGAAAATTAGATATTAAAACAAATTGTAGCTAATGACCTAAGCAGCCAGGCTATCAGAGTGACCTGGGAAGTTATCAAGGCAAATATAAGCACTCTCAAATCACTAAAGAAAACACTGACTGACCAGCCACAATGTAAGTTAATAAAATATTTAATAATGAACAAAATGATTAAAAATATAATTTCCAATAAACAAACCAAAGCTTATCACCAGGAAAATTAAATCAATACTGAAGGATAGAAATCCAACATTTAGAAAAAACTCTGTGATCTAACTGATTAGTTATAATTTTCCTATCTGACTAAAGAACACCATCCTTGATCTTAACTAAATTATTACAATAGAGCAAAGGCAGGCTTACAGTTCTTGGTAAGTCTTTTTCATGGATCCACTGCACAGTACATCTGTGAACAACTTACAACTGACAGTAATCATAGCTGACTTCTATAACTGACAACTGACTTCAGCAGGCTCTTTTATAGATGGCCTGTCACAACTGTTCTAGTTCTAATTTTCATTTCATATTTTGAAAATCAAACAACAGCTGTTTACTAAAGTTCCTTCCTGTCTTTCAGCTTCTGACAGTAAAACACAGCAGCTGTCAAGATTCCGATGTCATCATCTGCAGATCAGCTGAATCTGAAACAGTGTGCCTTTAGAATCTTTCTTCACAAACATGCACATTTTAGAAATGTAAAAGTACACTGTTCAAGTCTTTAAAACATTCTGTACAGATTATAAATCAACATGTAAGAACTTGTTTATAATATCATGGCTAGTCATGCTGGCATATAACATACAGGTCAGTCTGAAATCATGCACAAAAACTTCAGTCAGCCATACTAGATGATAGTGTCCAATTTCTTCAAATGGACAAGCAACTTTCAACACATTTTGGGATTTCATGGCAGTAAAACTGTTGTTCTGGGATTCTTGTGCTGTGACTGCTCCTGTGTTACATGCAGTGAGTAATGACTTGTACAGCATATCTACACAGAGTGTGGTTCCATCCTGGAATTGTGTGTGTATAAAACCATATGGATGGAAATAACTTATGTTTACAAGTAACTGAGACGGACTGTTCACAGTTGTGTGAACAATAACTTAGGTTCCTCCTTCTCACCATTCTGATACTTTTTGATTGTATAAATGAACATTGATTGTATAAATTAGCATCAAAACTCTGTTCTCATATCATACCTTAAATTCCTTTATTTATAACAAAATTCATTGCTATGTAGTGTGGCAAATGCAGTCAATACACAACTCTGTAGAGTGTGTAGCATGAGAGGCAGGGGTTTGAATCTGGTTATTTGTCTGTCAGATAACTGTGTCAGACATGAGTGACTTAGGCAAAGAAAGCAGTTATTGCTCAGTAAGAAGACCACATTTTTATGGACGTATGCTCTGAGTTAGGGGATCCATACCCATTAGAATAGAAGACTGATGTCGTATCTTGAAAAGCATTCTTCATTACATAATCGGGTAAAACTATTTCTGTGGCATTCAGTGGTTGATACACAGTGACTGCTCACAGCCATTACTTATTCTCAGAATAATACTGCTCTGCATTTCATGTCTTCATCCAAGCATTTATGTATTGCTGTAATTCTTTTGCTAACACTGTAGAGCTTTATATGACATGAGGGCTTATATAACATTGCTTACTGTGTGGCATGCTGCAACACCATCAGAACATGTACGCGGGCCTTTGTTATGAGACTTTCTTGTGTGTTTGTGTTGTTTACTTGCTGTTGTGGTAGTGTTATTATTAATTCCTTGTGATCATCCCTAGTATGATGATGTAGTAGATGTGTGCCACTTAGCAAAGAGAACTTTAAGTAATGAATATCATGAGATATGTGTTGTCATTTGTTATTTTTTGCAAGACTTATTTGAATTAGCCCCTCTGAGATGTTAGCTTTGTCAACATCTTTGCAATGGAGTCGGTGTCCTACATGAAAAGCAGACCAATATTTCTCACAGGGCAGTGTACATTCACTGTATGTGCAATTAAATCTGCACCAATTCGAAAGGCCAAAGAAATACCTCACAAACAGAATCCATGGCCACCGACACCCATCCTATGCAGGCAGGCTCAAATCACTATCACTCTACTTGGTATCATACAGATTTCTCAGAGGTTATCTGTGTTTCCCCTAGAAGGCAATCTTAGACTCTGCCCTACTAGATATGCTCCATATCTGTAAGTCTAACACCTCGCGCATTACCCGGTTGAAAGTCCTGAATCTAATATGTGACAGCAACAAAACCCACTGGAGAGACAGAGTTGTTTCCCAGAGGTTGTCCCCTCTTTGGAATAGAATTCCCATACACATCAAGCAGAGTACCTCACTGACCCTCTTCAAGAGCAACCTTGATGAGTGGATGGTAAACCACAAATTTTCCCATGGGTTTCACCTGTGTCCCTCATTGACAGGGGCAAGAGGTGTGGACTGAGGTTTCTTTCTGGGTATAATCTCCTGGCTAGGCTTGTAAGGGCCACAGGGTCATTAGCCTAGTAACCTCCTATGATCCTGTGATCCTATGATCTACCATATGTGAATTAATAATACATGTTAATGCTTCACTTGGGTGTATTGTATGTTAATGTAGTGTCATAAAGTTATTACTACAGCTTTTAACAAATATACATTGTAATATACTGCATTCACACCTGTACTTTAATGTACTTAATCAAGTCAGCATTTCAGGTGTGGCATTTAAACCAGGTACGACACACATCTTATCATTGATTACAATATAAAAAATATATCAGTGCCACAACTAATTGCAGCCTGACATTTGCTACATTTACCCATTAGCTGATATATTAATAGCATAATGCTGGTATGCATTTTTATTTTACCCATGTCTTGTGTGGGCTACCTATCCATTTGTGATATACACAAAACAACAGCCTATGTAAATATGTATACATCTTGACATTCAGAAAAATAACCCCTGTCACTGGACTGACCACACTTGACAAATACCTTGACTTGTGCACATGCTTACATATGCCACCTTAGCATGGCTCATTTTGCATGTACGTATATCATATTTGCTATAGTCAGAGAAATGGTAATAGGCATATCAGATCATTATAATGTTTATATTAAAGTCCAAGCAGAATCTAGCAGCAGAAGCAACCATGTATCATCAGAAATGCCAAAAACTCACTTTTAGAATAGGTTAAGTCTTTTATTGTGCACACTGGTAAGCATTTTCACTATTCGCTTCATCAGACCATTAAAGAAACCTCATAAAATAAAAGTGCTCTCTATTGGACTAGCAGATGACCATTCAGAACACTTAAACAATTATCCAATAAGTTTGTTAAAGTTATAGCACTCAAATAATATGCTAACATTCATTATAAAAAATGCATATGGGGGCATTAAAAAACTTTTACAAAATGAAATACAAACTTAAAACAAATATATATATATATATATATATATATACATATATATATATATATATATATATATATATATATATATATATATATATATATATATATATATAAAAACAATTTTTACTTTGTATTCTACATGCAAATGCTTAAAAAAAATTATATGTATATATATATATATATATATATATATATATATCGAAAAGTATTTCCCAAATAAAATTTTACGAACATTTAATAGCATCACAAGATAATAGATAAATAGTGAACATATAATATGTAGGTTCAACTAAATATTAGAGAACTATTATAATATAAGGAGCAGGAGCCCTAACTAACAAACAATCTTCTAGACTTCAGAATGGGTTTCAAAGAGGCTCACTCATTGAGGCCTCTACCTCGATCTGCTCTCAGCCTTAGAATCCAACCCATTTCCCTCTTCTCAGTACCATTCCTGATGTCACCTTCATGGTCAATAGGTAGGATGACATCTATGACCATAAATCTAAAATTGTGATCTTCTCCTGCTGTCATGACATGTTTTGCTAGACCATTATTAGGTGACCTCACCCTGATACCATATAAGTGTTCTCTTATCCTGTTTTTAAACATCCTGTTGGTCTTCCCAACATAGAATGATCTGCAGGTATCACATACTGCAAGATAAACTACATGCAGGGTACTGCAATCTGCAGAGATATTAAATCTAAAATCCTGCCCTGTATCAAGGTGCACAAATCTACTACTTGAATCTATACATTCACAAAAGTTGCATTGCCCACAATGTGGAAAGTACCCGGAACCTGCTCATGTCCAAAATTATGCCTATCAAGGGGTTGGCAGAGAATTGTCTTTAAATTAGGCTTGTTTTTAAACCTAAATTTCGGTTTATCACCCACAATCTCCTTAATATCAGGGTTAGTAGTAAGTACCCCCCAATGTCTACTGATTATATCATAGACCATCCTGTTGTCAGTGGTAAAAAACATTGATATCCTAATCTCAGAAGAGTAGGTTGTATGGGGCAAATCGAGGTAGAGGCCTCAATGAGTGAGTCTCTTTGAAACCCATTCTGAAGTCAAAAAGATTGTTTGTTAGTTAGGGCTCCTGCTCCTTATATTATAATAGTTCTCTAATATTTAGTTGAACCCACATAATATATGTCCACTATTTATCTATTATCTTATGATGCTATTAAATGTTCCTAAAATTTTATTTGGGAAATACATTTCGATATATATATATATATATATATATATATATATATATATATATATATATATATATTTGTTTTAAGTTTGTATTTCATTTTGTAAAAGTTTTTTTAATGCCAGCATATGCATTTTTTTATAATGAATGTTAGCATATTATTTTAGCGCTACATCTTTAACAAACTTATTGGATAATTGAGTGTTCTGAATGGTTGTCTGCTAGTATAATAGAGGGCACTTTTATTTTATGACGTTTCTTTAATGGTCTGATAAAGCGAATAGTGAAAGTGCTTACCAGTGTGCGCAACAAAAGACTTAACCTATTCTAAAAGTGAGTTTTTGGTGTTTTTGATGATACATGGTTGCCTCTGCTGCTTGATTCTGCTTGGACTTTATTATACTTCCTCTACTAGCAGTGAGGCATTTATCCTGTGGAGTGTTTTGTTTCGTTATTCTGCTTATATGCTTGTCAATGTGACACATCTGTGTTATGTGTCAAATTCTTCTGTATTTTGCTACATACATGCACAGCACATATGTATAGTCACTAGCTTTCTAACATTCGCAACATGCAAGTTGCTTAAAAAATACTTTTTTCATCACTTAATAACATTATTGTCATAATTGCACAGGGGAACGTGATTAATTGCAATATGTTCACATTGTCACAGGTATGTACACTGCCCTAAAATTGTCACTATTGCTTCTTCAGACACATATGGCAATGCCAACTTTATAATTCTCTAATCTATACATGTGTTCAAGCATTGGTTGTGTGAATGTAAATTATTAACTTTGATCTCTTCAATAGTATGCATTCCAATGGCAGAGGACTTCAATATTCCTGCCACAAGCTTGAATAGGAATTCTCAGTGCAATCATGTGAATCACAAAAATATCACTGAGTGTAGCAATGAGCGTGTGCAGTGGCAACAGTAAATTTATGTTTGGGGACTGTTATGTTGCAGTTTAGCATTTACATTAATATAAAACACATGCAGGGCTCATACATGTTAAAAGGAGAAAAAGTCCCTTTCTATGGCTGCAACTGATGACAAATGGCAAAGACATGTCCCTTTCTGGTCTACATGACACAACAGCTGTAGATTTCATTTATTCAAATTTATACATTATGAAGTGGAGAATCCAGTAGTACTGTTGGTTAACACAAATAATTTCCTGTGTACACATCTGATATACAATAACTGCAATATATACACATATCCCCTCCTGTATTTACTGTCCTAGTTAACTGTTATCTCACCTCATTTTATTTACATTTATATCACATTTACTTCCCTATCTTACACTGTTGGTTTGTGTCCCTCTCACATTCCTTGTCAGCATTTCCATTTTCATTTATGTCCATGGGTTAATAAAGTTAACAGGATTCATTTTTATTAAATCAGTTTAAAATTATTTATGTTAAAAATGCTCTTAGTGAAATAATTGCATTTTACTTATTTGATTTGCCGCACATCCATTAGAGCAGAGTCAGAGACTGCTGTGTAGGCTGGGCAGAGGTCACCACTCAGCAGCCAGCATGATACAGAATACAGTGACAAGGCTTTCAGTCTTTTCATGTAAGGCACATTTTGGAGTCCCTTAATTCTCTTGGTTAGAAACCTCTGTGGTCTCTCCAGTTGCTGCAGATGTCTGTTGAGATACATACAGAAGGTAGCTTTGTACTCAATTACTGGTCTGATAAGGGTTGAGTACAGTGGAGTTATAACCTCCTTAGTCTTGGATGCGCTGCCCTTATTTATGAGATGCTCAATATACAAAGCCTTCCTTATCACCATGGACCCATGGTGATCAAAGTTTAGATTGCAATCAACTTGTGCTCCCAAGTCTCGCACCACTGGGTTTGAGCTTAGAGGGTCGCTATCTATATCATAATTAGCAAGAGCTACTTCTTTGCCATGGAGATAATGAGGCAATTTTGCATTTAGTTTTAGTCCGTAACTTTGGCATCAGTCATTTGCCTGAGTCATCCCCTTTTGTAATATATTTACATCATTGGGGGACTCAGTGATTGCGCCCAGTTTGCCGTCATCTGCAAACTCAGTAAGCCACAGGCCATCTACTTTCACCTGGACTCTGATAAATAGATTACAGACAGCAGAGGGCCCAACACAGATTATTGTGGTACCCCACTGGTAAGTGGTCAACTGGTGGAGGTGGACTCACTAACTTTGACAGTGTGTGTTCTGTTGGTGAGCCAGTTTGCTACCCATCTAGTGATGTATTGGTTAATCCCCAGCTAGGAGAGTTTCACAGCTATCCCTGAGTGGGGGAATCATGTCAAAAGCCTTAGCTAAGTCAAGCTAGGCAGTATGTACTACTTTGCCCTCATCCTGGGCTTTAGTGACATTCTCAAAGAAGTCCACCAGGTTTAATAAGCAAGATCTACCCTTGACAAAACTAAACTGGATCAGGTCAAAGGTTTGAAGGTTACCAGTCTCCTTGTTGATAAGGTCTGTGATGATTCTTTCCATGGCCTTCCAGATAAGGTAGGTTAGGCTTATGGGTTGATAGGTTCCTGAGACAGTTGATGGACACCTTTGTGCAAGGGGATTACTGTTGCTGTTCTCCACTATGCCAGAACAAAGCCAGTGCTCAGGCTATGATTGAACAGAGTGCCAAGTGGTTCCACTAGTCTTGTTTTAGAATGCTTAGTAAGCAACCTGGGATGTTATCTGGTCCCATAGAGGTCATGTTTTTGGAGAGTGCTTGTATGACCTGTTCTTTGAAGATAGTAGTGGACTGGTGTCAGGAAGGCTTTGCAGCAAGGTTGGTGGGGATAGGGTGGTGAAGTTCCTGCCAAATCTGTCAGCTATCAGGTTCAAAATTTCCTCAGGTTCAGTGTGAGTGGCAACATCCACTATAAGTTGGGCATACAGCTGGGCATTCCCTTTTAGGTTTTGGATGTAACTAAAGAATGCCTTATTGTTATCTTTAGCTAGATATGCTAATTTAGTCTCATAACTTGCCTTAGAGGACTTTACAAGATATCTGATTTACTTGTCCAAGCTATGGAGGATATTCTTCCTCTGTTGAGTAAGTTTACTCTTGTTCTTAGATATTAGTTTCTTTCTTTTGTTATAAAACTTATTTATACTTGCAGTCTACCAGGGTGGCTTGTTTTGTTCGGGACGACCTGGTTTTAATCCTGTCAGGTACAGCTGAGTCAATAAATTTGTTTACTTGGCTATATAGGGCATTTGTGTATGCATCTGCATAGGAGTCATTGTTAGCTGTGATAGCAGGGGCTTTGAAACTTTTTATACTTTCGCTTAGTAGGCTATAGTTTGCTTTGGAGAAATTTTTCAGTTTTTTTGCTCCTGTGGGAGTGTCAGGTCTGATCTTTACTTCAAATGAGACTTATTTGTGGGCTGACCTTACCAGGGAGGGCAACAGACAGGGGGTAGTGCAGTAACATCCCCATGTTGGTGAGTACTAAGTCTAGAACATTTGAGCCCCTTGTGGGGTGCAGACCAACTGTTACAGGGCATTTGAATTAACAAAATCCAAGAACCTCAGAGTGATTGTGTTTATGCTTGCATAAGTCACCCAGTCGATGGAAAGATAGTTGAAATCTCCCATGACCAAAGTGTTTGGCCATATACTGAGCGACTCTAATAAGTCCAGGTAGGAAACATGCTTCTCCTGGTTCATGGTGGGTGACCTGTAGCTAGCGATGATGTGGTAGGATATTTTGCCTATAGTTATTTGGACCTGGGGTAGCTCAAGAAAGTCATATTATTTTACCAGTCTTGAGGTGTATTTGGATTTAATGAAGATGGACAAACCTACACTTTTGGTTCTGAACATGTGAAAGACATTATAGCCTTGTACAGCTGAGGCGCTGTCTGTGGCCTTGAACCAAATCTCATTGATTGCACAGATATCTGCATCTTCCAAGGTGAGGAGTACTTCCAGGGAGTGCAATTTACTGTTTAGGCTCCTAACATTAAGAAGCATGACCTTGAGTTTGTCTCTAGTGAATTTATTTACATCAGAAGTTTTGTTGGTTTGACACTGCCTAAAAAGGCACTATAGGGGAGGCCAGAATCTTTGCCTGTATCTGAAAGCCTTGAGGAGACAAATGAAGTTCCATCTCTCGCAAAGCAGCATCATCTGTCGACCATGTCTTCCCAGGATGTCAGATACTGGATCCCCCTGCAGTGACACCAGAAGCTAAGCCAATTATTGAAATCAATCATTTTTTGTCTGTATTGTGGTATCATCCTAGGAGAAGGCAGAATGCTGCTTAAAGCTAAGGGCATACATGCATAGGACACATAATCTGAGAGTTCAGTCAGGTTTCTCTTCATATATTCCAGAGAGGTACATCTCAAGTAATTCACTCCAACATGTACCATGGCAGAGTCATAATGGCAATTGTTACTGAGTGACTTGAGTATGTGCTTGATTTGATGGATCAAATGGCAGCTGACCATGACCTTCTCCTTGTCCAACCTGAAGAGGGGGGTATCTGTGTGTCTCACTAGTGAGTCGCCTGTGAATAGGACTTTACATTTTGAGGTGTTTTGCCTCAGGGGGTTATTGTTAAGACACTGATATGTGCATTGTTATGTGTAGTGGTAGATTGTTTGTCTACCAGTATGTACAGTTGTTTGCACTTGTGAGGTCTCTGATCTTTTGGTAGGCTGTTAGTGAGTACCTCCGCTCATGTGGGTTTATGTGTCTTGACCTTATCTTGTGTGATGGAAAGTTGTGTGTGGTGACAACCTTTTTGGTGTCTTGATTATTGCTAAGTGAGAGAACTAATTCTAGTTTCATAGCATAGTTACATCTCTCACATAGGGTATTTGTTTGCTTTAGGAGCAAGTTGTTGTCAGTATACATGATATAACTGCTATATTGCCTCAAGTTGCCCATGCCAGTTATGCTGGCTGGAGAAATTTTGGAAAACTAATGTCCATAGTAGCAGGTAATTCTTAAGTTCTAGGTGCTGAGAGGGAAAATTAGATCAGCTATTGCTCTGGGATTAACAAGGGGACTTATTGTATAGAAGATCAGGGACTGATAGAGGGGCGATGCTAAGTGATGAGCTGAATTGCCTACAGTGCATAAGTGCGTAGCTGCATTGCCCAGAGAGCTGCAGGGAACCTGGGAGGGTTATACTGACTGGGTTCTAGGGAAAAAATTGTTTCTAGGTGTTTGCATCTATGCAAGGGGGTCTATATTATAAAATCAAAGTTACTGAACATCGAATATGATATGGTCGACACCATATCATCGAAGTTCAGTAACATCAAGTTAGTAATAAAAAAATAAAAAAAACAACAAGAATGAAAAGTAACTGCTGTAAGCAGGGGGGCAGTGTACAGTGTAGGAAATGGACATTTTCCATTTCCGCACTGTAGTGCACTGAAGTGCAATCTCGGAGTTGGTAAATTTAAGTAGCGGGGGATGTGGGGGGGCACAGAGGGGCTTGCCCCCCTGCCTACACAATTTCGTTTTTTTTTTTTGTTTTAATTTTTTTTCGGAACATTCGATGTATTAACAGTTCGATCACTAAGGGTCAACCTTTAGTGATTCAAACTGTTAAATATTCGATGTTCCAATATAGACCCCTATGCAAGGCACCGCTAACTCCCATTGTGCAGTGCACAGCTATGCACAAACACTAGGTTATATTACAATTTAAATTAAACAGTTTTAAACCAGTCTGCTATTAAGAAATTGCACAGTGATCCTTTCTCCAGCAATCCCAGCTCAGACAAGGTTATATCCATACACTTCTGTCACAAGGGTGCAGGGGAGCCCTTCTTATTTTAAGATGGCTGAATTAGAGATCAAGTGTATGAAAAACATGCTAGATTCATCAAGTCTGGATCTAGTCTATGCTAACTAAGCAACATTTCAGTGCAAAACAAGTGCAGGTTATAAGTAGTCATCTATCTGAGCTCTCAAGGAAAATACCTAGTAATGATTTATATAACCACATCTCTGAAATGAATAACATGCAGGACTGGTGATTGCTGGGCTTGAAATCTCAATATCAAAATTGAGTTCTGCCTTTCCCATAGTATTAACCAAATATTCACCTCCAAAACTTTAGGGTACTTTTCTTTTGCCCTAACTGTCTGGCATCTTGAGTTGAGCTGACAAAAAGGCTAGTATAGCCACCAGACCCTTCAGAGCACTCCTACCAACAGAGAGTGAGAGAGAGAGGAAGGCTAAGCTCTGAAAGGACAATGCTAGGAAAAGCAAAAATAAATAACTGCATCATTGCTTAAACAACACACCAAAAACAAGGGTGATGAAGGGAGGGAATGGCTACTGCAGCAGTGATTATTTGAACATCTACTGTTATGGTAAGTTTACTTTTACAACTATACTATGTTCAGCATATTTATCACTGCTGCAGTAGCCTTAGTTATATTGGTAGATTAACCTAGCTTACTACACCAGGGAGGCAGAAGGAACAGCATCCAGGAACCTCTGGAGAATGGTACTAACAAAGTTTGATCTGGACCTAGAGAAGGAATCAAATTACAGTACTTTGTAAATGTATGTACAGAGGACAAAGTGGCAGGTTCTACAATACTTCTGGAATCCATCCCTTTAACAAAAGCCAAAAATGAAGCCAAGGTCCAGGTAGAGTGGGCTTTGACCCTGCTTGGAATAGTTTTGTTGTGGTGAGTAAAAGAAAAGGTAATATATCCTTAGACAGCCATTTGGAAATAGTCTGTTTTGACACAGGTTGTCCCTTCTTGTTACCTTTACAAGAAATGAAAGATGTGAAACATTTAGTTCCATCAAGATAGCATCTGAGTTGTCTTTAGAAATACAAGATATGGAGAATTCTTTCTCCCTCATTTTGGGATCATAAAAGAAAATAGGGAGATGGACAGTTTGGCTTAAAGTAAACTTAGGTATCACTTTAGGCATAAAAGTAGGATTAGTTCTCAAATAAAACCTGTTCCCGTGGAAAATGAGATAGGGCTGACTCACCATAAGAGCTTGCTACTCAGATATCCTTCTTGCAGAGGTAAGAGCAATCAGTAAAGTTGTTTTCCATATTAAGAACCTCAAGTCAGCCAGGTTAGCTGGTTCAAACTGAGAAGTCATTGCTTCTCTAGCACAAAATTAAGATCCCAAGGAATGGCCATAGGATTTCTTGGAGGACTGTTACGCAAAACCCTTTTCAAAAACATTTTTTTCATGAAAATGTATTGAAAGATGCGGATCCATGGGCAGGAGTGTTGAAATGGTCAATAAATGAACCTTGATAAAGAAGTAAGAAAGGCCATAGGATAGTGACTCACAAAAATATTGTAAAACCAGAAAACAACTAGCCCTGAATGGGTGTTGGTTATGTTGTTGGCACCAACTAGAAAACCTTTTCCATTTGCTAATATATGATTTTCTAGCATTAGACTTTCTCACCTATAATAGTACTTGCTGCATGTCCTCAGAAAATAGCTGCCGAAAAGGAATTAAGACCATATCATCCACTGAGTCGATTTAAGTCGATTGGTCTCAGGTTACATCAAACACTCAAATTCTTGTGTAAATAAATCAAGCCTGTGAGGAAACTCATGCTGAATGCCTCTGGCTATTTCCAGTAGTAGAGAGAACCACAGCTGCCTGGGCCAGAAAGGAGTCACTATAATGATGTTCAGGGATTCCTTCTCAGTCTTTAGTAGTGCCCTGGATATTTATGGAAAGTGTGAAAAAGCATACAGGAACATTCTTGTCCAAGGAAAAGAAAGGGCATCTGTCTTCCAGGATTTCTTGCATGGAGTCCTAGAATAAAAGGCTGTCAGTTGATTGTTCAGAGAGGAGGAAATAGGTCTACTTGAGGAACTTCCCACAGATGGATCAAATCTTAGAAGACCCTCTAATCTAGTTTCCATTTATGAGGGTCTGCCCTAGTCTGAGGTGTCTGGGGTGACTGACTGCTTTGGAATAGGGATGGTGAAGGGGATACTTGGATGTATGGATATCTGACATACCCCAGCTCAGGGATCTGTAAAGAAAAGAGGTGTTGGTGCTGGAACCAAAGAAACTTCAGATACCACTATATCTTTCTCATGTGGAGTCTTATCAGGGGTTATCATGAAAATCACAGAATCATACAACACAAAGTCCTGAAGTATTCCTTTACAATTACTAAAATCTGAGTGGAAAGCCCTAGAAACAGATCTAGATATAGATATTTTTTCCCTGTGGAAGAAAAGCTCTTTGAATTGCAATGCCTGGTTGGAGAAACACAATCCTATGAGAAGGCAGCAAGACAGATTTTTGAATGTACTGTTGGAATCTCAACTTAAGTAAGAGATCTTTTTCATCCAAATAAAAGAGATACCTGACACCTTGAAAAAGACTCTACAAGAAAAGTATGTCATCTAAATATTTAAAAATGTGGATAATCTGTAGCCTGCAATGAGCTATAGCTGGAGCTAGACACTTTGTAAACACTCTTGGTATATTGGATAGGCCAACGAGTAAGAAAGAGAATTACTAATGTGATCCAGCCACACAAAACTTAAGAAACACCTGAAGACTGGATGAATAAGAATGTAATGATAAATATCTTTTAAATCTAGAGTAACCAGGAAACTTGAATGAGGAAGAGGTAACAGGTTGTGAACTGAAAACATTTTTAATGTGGGCACTATCACAAACAGGTTTAGGAAAGAAATTCCCAGAACTGGTCTCCAAGCATTTTTTTTTTCTTTGTTACTAAAAACATCCTTGAATAAAACCCCTTTTCCACCTGGGAAGGGGGCACTGGTTCGATAAATCCCTGGAACAGTATGTGATAAAGGACATGTGGAAACAAAACAGTCTGGCCTGGAGGATGAGTAGGAATTTCCTTCAATTGCCACCTGTAATCTTGAACAATCTTCAGAATCCATTTGTCTGCAACTATCTGTTGCTATGAGAAACTTCCTGGAAATCAAAATGGGGCAGGCAGGGTAGTGGGGGAACAAAGTCGCTTAAATAGTCATTATGACTTATTGGGCTTTCTTTGCCTTTGGAGTTTCAGGAAGTCTTCTTGAAAACCCCTTGCCATTTCTTCTTGAACATCTCTTTTCCTGCATTTTGTTGAGACTGTTTGATTTTTTTTCTTATGAAAACTAGATGAGGAGTTATAGAATCCCTTGAAAATTTTTAAAAAGGAGGGATGAAAAATCTTGAAGATTACCTGAATCAGTTTACCATTTTCATCACACTTTTTGATCACCTCTGCAGTAAATGAAGCAAAAAACTAAATATCTTTCCAAAGGAGAATTTAAAATCTCATTTTTATCAGAAACTGGGATGTTCTGAGAAAGTAACCATGCTGTCATCTAAGTCTCAAACAAAAATTGGGGAAGAAAACTCTGTATCTGTCCCTTCATCCTTCAGTCCAGATTCAGAATCTTGAATCTCTTCATGAAAGGAGCTATCTCTCTTTTTTACCAGAAACTGCATTACAAAAAGGATCAACAGCTTGATATGAACCCTGAGACAGATCCAGTAAACTGCTCCTGTTTATTGAAATTTGAGTAGGATAGATACATGCTGATTCTTCTGTTTTGTTTGACAGGAAAATGGGACCAAACAATCTTATCAATGGCAGCAGCAGCTTCCCCAGGGATGGGCACAACATTCTGATGAGACAGGGAAGCTTTCTCTTTTCCCTCTCCCAAGATCAACAAGAATGACTCTCCCTTCCCCACTGAAGGGACCCCAACTGCCACAGATGGTGTGGCTAACCCCTGGACCATAGTGACTGCAGATGCTGTACTTGAGGGATCCAGGGTAAAAGATGAGTGGTGTTTGGTACAACAAATGACCACAACAGAGTCGCTCACAGGTGGCTTAGGCACATTGTTAGCCTGCTGTGAAAATAAAGGCTGTTCCCTTAACTTTTTATTTCTGTGGCTGGAAGAAGGACTGACTGTGAGACTGACAGAGTGTTCCTTGATCAAAATGAAAATGGTGGAAATCAAGCAGCAAATGCCATTAAAATGAAAAAGTTTGTAAAAGTCACTTTTTTCACAAACAAACACAGAGAAAAGTAAAACACTATCAGCTCCAAAAAATAAAATAAATACAATTTTTGCAGAGAAAAAATAATTTGTTACGTTAAACAACTTTTAAACTGGCAAGAAGAAAGGGCATTCCTTTTTAAAATTATGGTACAGTCTCATGATGAACTGTTAAAATAAAAACTCCTAGCTTTAAAATATTTTTGTCTGAAGAGGAGAGGATCAATAATAAACAAAATTATTAAACAGAAGTTTTTTTTTCCAAAAGAGAAATTATCTGTCCAGAAAGGGAACAGCACTAGGTGACCGTCAATCCTCATAAGCATCAAAGGGATATTCTGTTTGGCGACAGTAAAGCCCCGAAGGGTTTGGCACCCAAAATTGTCTTTTATTCTGCTCAACTTAAGCTATCTGACAGTTTGGGCATGTGCAAGGTACCATGAAGCTTTGGAAAGTGGCTGACTGTTCTGTTCTTGACAGGGTATAACCCATATATCTAAGGATCCTGAAGCAGTGATCAATATGAAGAACATTTTAATTTTTTCTATAACTGTTTGTAATCTATACCTTTCTGTGACATTTTCTAATGTCCTTAATTGATTCCTTATTGCAAATGTGTTTAGTGCTAACAAAACTGATCATCTGGTATCCGATGACCAGAATATTTATTTTATTTAACTTTGGTATATCTTTATTTATTAGTCTTAAACTTTCTAAAAATCCATCTGTCTATCTATCTATCTATCTATCTATCTATCTATCTATCTATCTATCTATCTATATCTGTCTATAAACCTATATCTATAGCTCATAGGTTCATACATTGGTACTAGGCTATACAAGCCTAGCCATAACAATTCCCTGGATATTTATTCCAACAATATTTACTTCCATAGACCCCTGTCTAGCAGGGTGATTGATGGGATCCCCGAGGTGAATTTCCTATCTCCCATCCAATCGTCAAAGTTCCTTTTGAAGAGGGCCAGGGAGGCACTCTGCTTGACATGTATGGGCAGTCTTTTCCAGAGTATGGGGAGTCTCTGGCTCAGGAACCTATCCCTCCAGCATGTTTTGTTCATTGTGATGACAAGGTTTAGATCCCTGGAGTGTGTGGCTCTGAGGGATTGGGATTTCTTTAACTGGAGCATGTCCAACAGCTCAGGATCTCTCTCTTTCAAATATATACTCTCTCTCAATATATATATATATATATATATATATATATGTATATATATATATATATATATATATATATATATATATATATATATATATGTATATATATATTTATATATATATATAGATATATATCTAGATATATATATATATATATATATATAAATATAGATATAGATATATAGATAGATATATGTATGTAGCTATACATATAAATATATATATATATATATATATATATATATATATATATATATATAGGTAGATATATATGCATATAGATATATAGATATATCTATATAAATATCTATATATTTTATCAAAAGCTACAGAGATAAAATGCACCATAACCTGACACTTTTTCTGCTTGACATTAATATGTAAATTCATATTTGAATTAACTTTAATTTTAGCCATCTTGCTTTTATATGCCTCTCTAACTATATAACATCTTTTTAATATTAAATGAACAAACAAGGCAAAAAGAAAACCAAAAACACACCAAACTAAAAGGATAACTAACAGCTAGCAGCTATAGTTAGGGTATTGTTAATATTTTACTAATATAGTTAGGGTGTTGTTAATATTTACGAGTGCGTTCTTTGGGATGTATTACAACAGTAACGCATGGATGTACATGGTACCAATTTTAGGTACAAGTTTTAGGATTTTATAGCTGAGAGTTGGTGGTATTGAAGTTTTAATAACTGTTAAATAGTTGAACATTTTATTATAATAAACATTAGGATTGTTTTTATTTTTTGATTATTACTTGTACACTTTACCTTTAAGTTTCTGTAAGCGTTTGTCACATGACTTGATACAGCAATGTTTAAATGTAGTGGTTACTGTGTAGCCGCTGTTTGCTTGTGTTTCTGAAGACGTTACCTTATTAAGTGTGACGAAAACGTGAAAGTTTATATAATAAACTTGTTTTGCGTTAAAAGTAGAAGTTCTCCTTGGGATTACTATCTAGTACTCGCTGCTAGCTGTTGGTTATCCTTTTCTTTTGGTGTGTTTTATTTTTAATATTCTTTTCAAAAATTACTCAAAGCTTCATTCTGTTGAAGTTATCAACAGTATTTTCCACATCTTAAATAAATATATCTATATATATATATATATATATATATATATATTAATATCAGTATCTATCTTTCTTACCTTATTAAGTGTGACGAAAACGTGAAAGTTTATATAATAAACTTGTTTTGCGTTAAAAGTAGAAGTTCTCCTTGGGATTACTATCTAGTACTCGCTGCTAGCTGTTGGTTATCCTTTTCTTTTGGAGTGTTTTATTTTTAATATTCTTTTCAAAAATTACTCAAAGCTTCATTCTGTTGAAGTTATCAACAGTATTTTACACATCTTAAATAAATATATCTATATATATATATATATATATATATATATATATATATATATATATATATATCAGTATCTATCTTTCTTTCTATCTATATCTATATCCATGTGTATATATATATATATATATATATATATATATATATATATATATATATAAATATATATATATATATATATATATATTTTATATATATATATATATATATATATATATATAAAATACACACATACACACATGTGTGTGTGTGTGTGCGTGCATGTGTACATGCATGCATACACAATTTTAATGTAGAGTGGAGCAAGATATTTCATCAGATGCACCCTCTAAATAAGTCATTTGCATGCCTGATAGTCTTACCGATCTTTTTTCATTATTAGTTTCACCAGTAATCTGAAGCTAAGTATCATTATGGAGGCATCTAGTAAATTCATTTATCTATCAGTGCTTAAGTTTTTGTTCAGTGTTTTATGCATTAAAGTTATACAGTTTTTCTAGGAATCAGGATTTTTTTGCATTAGAATATTTAAAAAAATTGGAAATTAAATGTTTTTTTCCAAACTTCGTTTGCTGTCTTAAAGACTTAGTTTACAGCAGGACTATGGCATAGAGCTTTACATATTTTAGGCTGGCTGACGTAATTGATGATATTGTTAAAACCGAACATTACTATTAAATATTTGTTCATTTCTAGTCTCATAGCTGTCTCTTTTGTTCATATTATCATTTTACATTTAACATTTTCTCTAAAAATCAGACTGTTGTGCTTTACTTGTAAACTAGGCCTCATGATTTTGAACTCAAGGACACTGCACAGCGTCATGAGACAGATAATAGCATTAGCAGAGCCATATCTTTAATTTACATTCCTGATAGCAATCTCATTAAAGATGATCACCTTCATGAAACTACAGCAGACTCAATTTTTGTGGTATACTGAAATCTTTAAAAGTACAGTGGTTTTTATAACTGAGTTTTATACTCTGAATTCTTTTTTTTTTCCTTTTTTAGTTTAACTGATAATTTGTAACTGCCTGCACTGAAATTCTTGAGAATACAGTTGCTTTTTGATTGTGATTTGTACCCTGAATGGTTTGATTTTTACACTGCCTTAGGGAATCTGACTTTTTTGAACCCCTTTAGATGAAATGACATATTGCCTATTATATACATTGAATTGTTTTAGAATATTTACGTGTTAATAGACTACAATAAAAATAATAAAAAAAAAAGTTTCTTTACTGAGTTGTCGCTACACCAGATATAAACTTCTTATACATTCCCCCGATTACATATCTTTATTGTTGCTGGAATTATGGCCCTCCCACACACATTTTAGATACAAATTCAACTATTAATAATCTTTTTCTTTTGTGAATTATATTAAAAGAACTGACACATGGCCTTTTATATACAGTGATCTTTCAGCTTTATTCTTGCTTTGCATTGGCAGTGTTGGTGTTTTTAACTTCTGCTCTGTGTACAGACTAAATTACTAACTGATGGACCTGTAGCTATGAAGAGTATCTTGATTAATCACCCATTCCCCCCTCAGAGAGCAGGTGGCAAAAAAAAAAAAAAAAAAAAAAAAAATCAAATTTGGGACAAAAAAAGTTTCCAGTATTTTCTAGACATAAGCTAAAAGGATCAGGAACAGTAATTGAATAAAGGAGTTCCTTGTTGTTGTTTAGTGAACTCCTTTCTTTTATACAGTTTAAGTTCCTAAACTGTAACAGTGAGATTTGCTAAACTATCCCGAAGGAGCTCCACACTGAAAGACCTTTTCATTTAAGCAGCCACTGATTGTGGCTACTAAAATGCTTATACCACAGTAGGTATCACAGCTGATAGACAGATTGGGAGCTGATCATTACTACACTAAATCACCAGTTAAATCCAGTAGCCTTGTGCCTGGGACAGCTCCTCCTCAAACATCTTTGTTGTTATGGCTCTGTCTAAGAATATTTCTTTCTGAGCTGCATTTTGCCAGAAGTAAAGATCTTCCGTCTGCATGAATACATAACTTTTTTGTCACTGAGATTATAACTTTTTCATACAGTATTTAGAAACATAGGCAGTAATGATCTCATAGAGAGACGTCTGGCTCAGTAAGGACTTAATACAATTCCTGACTCTAGTCATGACATTCTACAGTTTGTATACTGAAAGCCATATGATAAATGAATGGCTGGATCTGTAATAACTCTGCAGTTTTGTTTTCATCTATTTACCTACTTGCAGGCAATCTCTGACACATTTTGTAACAGTTCCTAGGATTACAGAGATATGGGCCCTTACTGGTGTGTTCACCAATGGTCTTTTATAGCCATATGACATATGTTGCACATTTACATTTACTTTATGAAAAAAGAGAGAGAGCTCATGTTGCGCTGATGACTATGCAAGCAGGACAGTGTATAGGTCTTTAATTAATGAACTACCTTTGCAAAATGTTATGAAGAACATAAAACATTTTCATACGTGCCTTAACCTATTCCATCCAATGGAGCTCTACAAGGTTGTACTCTTAGCTTACAGTGGTTGCATCCTGAGCTTTTTGACAAGATCGAGTTATGTCCTCACATTTTCAAACAAATGCTCTCATCTCTAGAATTATAAGGGGTGTTGAGGCAGATTAAACAACAAGCTGTTTATCACAAATTAATGTTTACACTTGTAGAATTCTTTAGATTCTAGGTCTTAATCTATATTTCATGATTCACAGTAAACATAGTAAATATAAATGTTGCAACATTTTGTAAACACCTTACAGTATCTCAGTAACTGTCTGCAGCAATTTGTTTACCCACTATGAGCTTTTCTATGAGGCTAAGCACTTTTTTCTGTGTCACTTGTTTTTGAGATATTTAGAGTAATATGGACATTATAATAATATAAATAAATAGTATATGAATAACAATTAATATCTCATTAACTGCACTAGACAGATGCTAAGTGTTAGTGTAGATGTATTGCCCAGTATATCAGAACTGAGCTGATACCATTCAACAACTTGTTTCTGGCATGGTATTGGAATTAGTAATGAAAATATGAACAGCTAATATTTGATGCTTAGAGATGTCAATTGGATGTCATTAGAGAAACACTGGAAACATCGCTAAGCTGTAATAAGTTAATAAATTAAAAATGGAGTGTGATCATATCATGTCATGAGATTTTTTTAAGATGTGGGCTTTAGTAAAAGAATGATACTAAACAAATTTACATAAGAGAATGGCAGCAAGAACTATTATTATTTATCTGAATGCAGTATATCTATTATTATTTATCTGAATGCAGTATATCTATTATTATTTATCTGAATGCAGTATATCTATTATTATTTATCTGAATGCAGTATATCTATTATTATTTATCTGAATGCAGTATATCTATTATTATTTATCTGAATGCAGTATATCGATTATTATTTATCTGAATGCAGTATGTCTATTATTATTTATCTGAATGCAGTATGTCTATTATTATTTATCTGAATGCAGTATGTCTATTATTATTTATCTGAATGCAGTATATCTATTATTATTTATCTGAATGCAGTATGTCTATTATTATTTATCTGAATGCAGTATGTCTATTATTATTTATCTGAATGCAGTATATCTATTATTATTTATCTGAATGCAGTATGGCTATTATTATTTATCTGAATGCAGTATGTCTATTATTATTTATCTGAATGCAGTATGTCTATTATTATTTATCTGAATGCAGTATGTCTATTATTATTTATCTGAATGCAGTATATCTATTATTATTTATCTGAATGCAGTATATCTATTATTATTTATCTGAATGCAGTATATCTATTATTATTTATCTGAATGCAGTATATCTATTATTATTTATCTGAATGCAGTATATCTATTATTATTTATCTGAATGCAGTATATCTATTATTATTTATCTGAATGCAGTATGTCTATTATTATTTATCTGAATGCAGTATGTCTATTATTATTTATCTGAATGCAGTATATCTATTATTATTTATCTGAATGCAGTATATCTATTATTATTTATCTGAATGCAGTATATCTATTATTATTTATCTGAATGCAGTGTACTAATATTAACATTCAAATACCGAGACTTATACTTAATGTACAGTGACTTGCACATTAGAAAGCATGGTGGCAAGCTGACATGATAAGGTGGGTATCCACAGGGAAAGTATCACTGTTGCATGCAGGGCTTGGCTTTCTGAACAGTGTTCACAAAAGTGTATGAAAAATATGAACTATTTTCTTTATTAGTCAAAACTTATGTCTGCTACTCTCATGTTGGTGTTCCTATGCAAGCAATGGATGCTAGGGAAAAGTGATACTAGACACACATGTTAACACAAAGAGGAGGAAATGTAGAGATTCGTGTTTGATGTACACCGTGTTAACATCAATATTTCTCTTTTACTAGGGCTAATACCTTGTGAAAAGTAGGTCATGCAGTAGAAAGTAAGGTGACATCAGGAAGTTGACAGGACATAGTAAGTATCTACTGTATAAACATCATTGTGGGATATACAGGGCTCAGGATTTGCAAAGGGATATGAAAAATGACATGATTTCTATATCTGGATTATTAAATTAAACATAGAGTGATAAAGTTATATTACTGGGACCTAAGCATACTGGGTGGGGGTGTTAGAGAAATTACTGAACACACTTAGGAAAGTCAAACACACTTTCAGACTAATTTATTTGAGGGGTGGAATATTAGTATTAAAAGTGTTCTAATATCTACTGAATATCTACTGAACAGTTGGATATACAGGTCTTCTGTCAATGATCAATGTTTACAAATATTTATGAAAATAAGGCATATTTTGCATATTTGCATTAATAGAACAAAAATGAAGTGAGATAGAGTCATTTACTTATTTAACATTTGTTTATCGGGAAAGTCTAACTGGGAAAGAGCCCATTCTTAGCAGATGCCTGAGGAGAAAATCTCCCGACACGTCTTTGGAATGTGGGAGGAAACCGAAGCAAACCCATGCAAATGTAGGGTGGACAAGCAAACTCCACACAGAAGGCACCTCAGCTGAGAATCAGACCAGAGAACCTCTTGCTGGGAGGCAAAATGCTAACCAATGCACCACTGTGCCACCAACAGGATTTATGTAAAGATGAATCATTAGAAGAAAAATGACACTCAGCTGGGTATGACTAAGTCATCCATGGATGTAAGTTTTTTTGTATGACTAAGTCATCCATGGATATAAGTATTTTTTGAAGTATATTATATTATATTATTAATTATGTTCTAATATTAGACTGGAGCAGTAGGACATGCATGTAGGAGGAAAGTGCCATCTACAAGTAACAAGATTTGCTAGGCATGCACAGTGAAACAGTTAGCATGGGATATATGTATCTGGAGAAAATAAGATGTGTCTGGATGACATATTTCAATATTTATGTTAATTATCAGAAGCAGAGTAAGATACAGCCATGTAGGGCTAGCATAGCTAAGCACTTGATGTTAGTTAAAAAAAAATATATATATATATATATATATATAGAGAGAGAGAGAGAGAGAGTAAAGCAGTTATGAATTAAAAGCTATATTTTCATATCTACATGAATTACTACGAAAGCTGAGTGGCCTACATGCAAACAAATGCATATACCTTATATAGACTATTAAAGAACACAACATTGCCATTCATACTCTGCATTTGACATACTGTAGATTAATACTACTTTTTTAAAGTTATAGGTTTATAGGTGAATACTAGACTAACTGCCAGGTTAGACACAAACCCTGTACCTTAAATATTGCATGTATAACTTGCATTTATTGCACAATATTATAAAACAGCGGGTAATGCCTAGTCTTGTCATTCAGCACAGAAAAGCTATTGGCTAGGTAACCGGTTCACTTCTTGATAACTCAGATCTATGTTGCACAGTCACAGAAATATAGCTTTTTGTTTGAGCATACTACCACTGTTGTTTGGTAAATGATATACACAGCCAGATTCAATACAGCCTACATGGTCTGTTTGCACTGTGTGTTGTTTTGGAGTCACTACATGATTTGTAAAGCTGCACAGAGCTGCACAAACAAGGCAAACAACATGGCATACAAATTACAGCATAAGCAGCTGAATTGTATGCTAATCAACCAATCCAAGATGGAGGAGCTATTCAACAAGCTATAAAGCAACCATGTAGATTCAGTGCTGGTTTTCCCTGTGAATTCCAAAGCCTATTGGAATACAGCCATGGAAAAGAGTCTACACAGAAACAATGTTAGGGGCTGCTGTTGCTTTAATTCAAGTATATGTGCAACAGGCTGAAGTCTATGCTGATGCTGATGCTAACAGAACAAGGCCAAGAAGGAGAAGAGATTTCTGACCACAGGTAACTTATCACAAGATACATGGCATTGAAATTGTAGAGCACTACAGGGTGGATAGAGATAAACTACAGGAAGTCTGCAACCTCTGTCATCCTCAAATCATATCCAGGGCAAACCAGGGGAAGCCCATCCAAGTGGAGATAAAGGTATCGAACAACGCTGTGAAGTACACAAATGGATGCTGCTCACTCTGATGAAGTTCGTTATGAACGAAACCTAGGTCGACGTCTTTTAACCTGTTTGTGATTTTCAATAAAGTGTTTTGGAACGTTTATGGACCTTGGATTTCTTTGGTGAGCAGCATCCATTTGTGTACTTCACAGCGTTGTTCGTATCGATTGGGGCACCTATTCCTGTGGTTTTCCTTTTGGTTTTCGTTCTTTTGGCTTACCGGAGATAAAGGTATGTATAGCACTTAGAATTTTAGCTCCAGGTACCATTCAGAAACCAACAAGGGACATGCTGGGGGTGTCAAAAACATCAGTATCTAGAATCCGCCATCACTTCCTGAATGCTATGCTCCAACATGCCAGTGACCACATATATTTTCACCATACTCCTGAGGACAGGGACAAAAATATGCAGGAATTCTACCCTGTAGCATACTATCCTGAAGTACTGGGTGCCATAGATTGTTCACATGTAGAAATAAAGGCACCACTTGTGGAACAGGGAAGGATCTACATAAATAGAAAGGATTTCCACTCTATTAACTGCCAAGTCATATGTAATGCCAAGGGAATCATCCTGAAGGTGTGTACTAGCAACCCAGGCAGTTACTACTAATCACATACTTGGCACACCTCCCAACTATATCAGATCTATCAGATGTTCATAGGGGGATATCACAAAAGGTCATGTACTGGGAGATGCAGGCTATGCATTGGAACTGTGGCTGATGATGCCCATCAGAAACACTCACTTATAACACTTTAGATAGCGGAGCTGATACAATTATATGTATGAGGGATAAGACACCCTTAGTGTGTTTTCAGATGGATGACTGAGCATCTACTGTCTACTACATTTATGCAAGTATAATTTTGCTATTTGGACTTTGAGGGCCTTCACAATTAAATAAGACACATGCACAACTGGATCTAGATACAAAAACATTGTCAGATCACACACATACATGTGCAACACCTAAAACTGTCAGCTGTATTTATGAATAATTCCTGACTGTCTGAGCAGTAATTTACAAATTAATTGTATCAGTGTATAGATAAAAACAAATGTGTCAGGTCATGACATTATGCCCCCAGTGCAGGTCTGCAAACTTAACTCACCTAATAGTTACCTTCCATTTTTCAATACATGTTTCCAAGCTACATGACCAGACACCCCTCAAACTAAGATCAAGTGTCAGATTAACCTTCTTACTTTAAATATTTGTCATCCCTGCTTGGCACTCCTGCACTCTGCTTAACATCACACAAATGTGGTTGGCATTGTTTCTCACGTTTATGCACTACCAGTAAACAAGATAACTGGAATTGGTGGTAAAGCATTATTTCCAATTGCTCTAGGTCAAGTATTGGACATGTCAGGAGTTATTGAGGAAGCTGCCCAGTTTAGGGTACAGAGGTGGGGGTGTCCCGGAGTCCAGGATATTTATTGGATTCCTGATAAAGTGCCACAGCCAAAGGCTTCTGCAGGGGGGTTATTCTGGCTCCCAGTACAACTCTGAGGCATGGAGTAGTTTGGCTCAGGCTGTATCCAGTGTTACTGGCATCCCACAGTCTGAAGAACAGTGTAGACCTCATTTTAATGACTGAAACAGGCACAAAAGAGATACTCTCAAACATTGGTTGATTGAGTTTGAGACTGCGGACATCACACAGCTGAGTAAGTATGACAATAAGAGAGTATTTGTAATACATAGAAAGCTAAATATAAGGAAAGCTGATATGCATAATGCTATTCTATTCTTTTCTGTTCTTTCTCCAGCAAATGCTGACATAGAGTTCAGTAGTCATGCTCATGCTGTTTGAATGGAGAGACTGAGGGAAGCAAGTGGTATGTATGCAGCACAAGATAAGTATTATTGTAGCTTTAAAAGTTAAAGGTAGATTTTGAGGGGTTTTATACAGTGGTAGCTAATTGAGCATGCATATCCTAATTGTAAAAGCAAGCATGCATGCATTAGTCTGTAGCACAAACCAACTTTAAGAGTCAGATATAACACTGTAGTCAGACATTTTTGGTTCAAATGCCATGAGTCACAACTATACAGTACTGCATTTTTTAATAATATTTACATTAAATTAAATTCTATGCAAATGGCATAAATGCCCTGTTGTTAACTGTAATCTGTGTAATCAGAACACACATATGTGCAATATATGCACATTTCAAGGATTACTTTCAGAATTCTGTAGGTATAGTGTGTATTTGTTAGAATGTAAACTAAAATGTAATACTTTGGATAAAATAGTTAATTGTGTTAATGCATTGTATGTCACATATGATGGTACTAATTTTATCTCTTTTTCTATCTCACCACAACCCTTATCTCTCTTTGTTTTTATTTTCTATTATGTGTCTCCATGTCATCCACGTGTAGCAAATCACTAAATGTTACACAGCACAGCAATGGTGGCCAGTCCCAATGGATTAGCCTGCCCCTGCTCCACTGGCTCCAGCACTGATGTCCAGCAATTCTGGGACCCAACTTGGCAGCACTGCTCTGCTACTCCTACACAACCTGTGCCCTTAGGTAGTTGCCTTGGCAGCTGGTGCAGTGGTATCCGCTGGGAGCAGTGGCTGAGGTGGGGATGTCATAACCTGCTAGGAGATGCCAGGGTTGGTGCATAGGGTCATGCACCACACCACTGGTGCCTGCCTACACTAAATGGATAGGTTGCTGTCCCTCATGATACATATTAGGAGAAGATGTCAAGCACTCCAGCTACCAACAGAGTAAGGGGACAGTGATGACGGTCCACTGGATGAGGACTAGATTCTTACTGTCTCAATGTTTGATGGACGTGAGTGTGCATTGTCCCCTCCCTGACCACAATCATGGTGTCCCCCAAACTTTTATGTCCCTCACTTTCCCTGTGTCTTGTCTTGTTTGTCTTGTTTGTTTGGATTTGCTTCCTCACCTACCCAACTTACCTGACCCAGAAATACCTATGTCCCTTATCCAACTTTCATCTCTTACTGAATTAAAAATAAATGGGCACCTGTCCCACAGAAAATATCGTCCCATACATACCTCTCCATTTTCCACACATGTCTTCTTGACACACATGATTCAATCCAATTGGCTGTACAACATAATTACATTGTTGTCACCCCTCTCTATGGAGATGACATTCCAAATTCAGCTGATATTCTGCATATATTATCAGTTTTTACTGTTGAAGAAATCGATAGCTGTGGTCTTTTCCTATCTCACTCCTGCACATTCCTGTATTGCTTTCCTTTAGTTTTCCCCCTGATTGCTCCCCATTTCACCACTTTTCGATCTACCCCATTTTAACACCTATAATCTGGCCAAAAATAGAATCACACACTACTCACATAAGTCCCAGAATAAACAATAGATATCTTCACTTTTTGGCCTCTATGTTTGCTTGGAATTTGGAATCACACACCAACACCATGCAGCAGTGAGTGGCTTTACAATGCTGCAGTTGCATCCATGCAATGCCGATTAACCCTGTTGCACTATGTCAACACACATAATAACATATGCTGAATGTACTATACAGAGTAATATGTCCCTGCAGTATCACTGTTTATTTAAAACAATTACATACACCTGGATTTGAACCCAATCTCATCTGGCCTCAAAACAAAATTTGTCAATGCATTTACACCTGCTGCCACAGATTCAGCTAAGCAGCAGATGTGTTTCATAGATTCAGTACTAACTCTCATTAATTTAGCATTGCAGCTAGCATTTGTGTACTGCTTAACTATGTGTAAACATGGAAAGTAATGGAAATGTGTATCTTGCATACAGAAACACTATGCAAAGTCAGTATTAGCATGTATTACTGCTATTTACTGTCCATTTACTCTTTATGCCATGAAACTAAATGTGAAAATATAACAAATTGAAGGCTTTGCCTAGCAATATGTCACAGATGTACCATGCAGCCATGTGTTGCCACCCTGCATGCACTCCAACCCTGTTACCTCAGTACTTTTCCACACATGCATCACCTACACTACATAAAATATCAAATGTTGTGTGATTATGCACTGTATGTTAATCTGGTAACATGCAGAACTAGAACTATAGTCACAGTTGAACATGCCTACACATCCACTAACTCACCCTGGGAACTATTGACCCATAAACCTATCCAGCGTTATCTGCAAGGCTGTGGAAAGAATCATCATGGACCTTATCCACAGGACACTGGTGTCCTTAAACACTATGGACCAGACTCATTTTGGTTTTATCAAGGGTAGATCTTGCTTTTTAAACCTAGTGGACTTCTTTGATAATGTTCCCACATTTCTGGATTAGTGAAAACAGAACATACCACGTATGTTGATTTAACCAAGGACTTTGACTCAATCCCCCTTCAGGTATCATAGAGAAAATCTCCTATCTGGGGATTAAACCATACATTGCTAGATGTGTAGTCAACTGGCTCACTGACAGAAAACACACTATCAAAGTTAGTCCACCTCAGCCAGTAGACCAGTTACTATTAAAGTACCGCAAGGATCATTGCTGAGCCCTCTACTGTTGAAACTATTTCTCTGAAGTCCACGTGAAGGAAGATGGACAGTGGATTACAAAGTTTGCAGGTGACTGTCAACTGGGTTCAGTCATACAGAGTCCCCTAATGATGTTAACATATTACAGAAAAAAGGAGTGTAGTATTCCTGAATTGACTTATTTATAAGGATTGAGACAGGATGGGCAATGTTATCAGCTGCTGTTTTAAGGTAATCACTTGGAAAGTCATCAGCTGAAATATAAAATGGCTTTATTTTTTTAAGATTAGCTTTACATAGCATGTTAGCACAGCTGTGAATATGAAAGTTGATGCATTGATATGTATCTCTTGGGCATGGTTGGGATTAGATGTTGGGGAATCCGTGGTTAGGGATGTTGAACTATTTATGAAATACGAGTTGAATTCTACAGGTGAGTTATAGGGAGAGAGCTTAGGGTTGAATTCTTGGCCAGGATTTAAGATTTGTTTAACGGCTGGCTAGAAGTTTTTAGGGTTGTTCTTAATATTGTTCAGAAAGCCTAGTCCAATCATTTATACCTAATAAACATATCAATCCTAGAATCCTATGTCCCTTGTCTGTGAAACAAAGCAATCATTCTTCCTCTTCATAAGTGTGGCTCTTGAACTAATGTTTCCAACTTTTGTTTGATTGCTATACTCTCCCCTGTCTCTAAAATCCTTGAAAACATGTACAAAAACAACTACTAGACTACCTTTTTAAAAACAAGATCCTCTCCTCAACACAGCATGGTTTCTAACCAGGTCACAACACATCTACCTCTTAGATTTCCTTTCTAGACATAGTTAACAAAGCTAGGGATTCAGGACACATTGTGTCTGCCCTTTTCTTAGATATGTCAAAATCCTTTGACACCATCTTACATTATATCCTCTTATCTCAGCTAGCAAGCATAGGGTTATCTCCCCAGGTACTTAATTGGTTCAAAAGCTATCTCCCCAATAGGCAGCATGCTGTTAAATGGCAAAACTCCATTTCCCCCTATCTACTTAACCTCACAGGCATCCCCCAAGGTTCTATCTTGGGGCCTCTGCTATTTAATATTTTTATTAATAATCTCCACCTGGCTATTCCACAGGGCTCCCTTGTCCAATATGCAGATGACTCCACCACAGTCTGCATTGCTCCCAATGTAAACATACTTCAGCAAAAAAACCAAGCAGCTTTTTCCACTGTGGAGACATGGCTTCACACTAATCATCTTTCGCTTAAGCCAAAAAAAGAAATAAACTCATGATTTTCACAACAAAGAGACAATCCCATATAAACAAACTCATCCTCAACATACACTCTTTCAACGCTACAAAAATTTAGATAGTAGCACACGCCAAATTGCTTGGCATCATAATTGATGAAAACCTCAAATTTAACTTACATATTCAAAACAATATATCTAAGACCCACAAAAAGCTAGGGTTGTTATATAGACACAGTAAGTTCCTCTCCCATCCATCTAAACAAACTCTTGCACAAGCATACCTTTTGCCTGTCTAACCTATAGCACACCATTATTAACCAATCTGCAATCTTTCCTATTATCAAAATTAGAAATATGCTGCAATAAGATCGCTCAATTTGCTACTAACACCTGCCACTCAACTCACCACTGTATTGTCCTAAATAAGTTACAATGGCCCACACCTCCTCATTATCTATTATTCCCCCAGCTCACAATTACTCATAAACCTATTTACAAACCACAACACTGCCCTGCTCATAACTCTATATTCTCCCTTTATAACCCTACTAGGTCTCTGTGATCTGAACAACAACAGCTTCTTCAGGTCCATAAACCCAAAATACCTGCAGGACAGTTATTATACTCATGGACTATGGCCAAAAAATGGAACACCCTGTCTACACCTATTCACCTTCAGCATAATCTTTGCCACTTTAAAAGTGCTCTTCATAACTACTTCCTCACAAACAGAATATGTAACTGCTCAGCTTCCTTTTCTGCCGTTAATTAATATGCCCACTGATCCTGGTAAGTCCATCTCTTCTCCCTGCTAATATATCTCACCTGCAGCCTAATTCTACTAAATAACTTAATACTAACTACACCCCCTCACCTCTTCCAGACTACTAACCCCTATCTGCAATACCTTAGTCTTTCTAAGTCACTTTCTACTTTACATATATTTATAGCACAACTCGTCACTCCTTAGGAAGTCCCTTACAGCATGCTTTCTCATCAATGCCTAGCCTCTATTCTCTTCACTGTCCATGTGTTCCTTGTATTTCCCTCAACGTTTCTTGATGGTTCTCAAACCAATACTTTATTGTTGTTGAAATTAGACATTCACTTGTATTATATTTTTGTATGATCTTTATCCATCTTATCATTATATTTGGTAATTAAATTTCTTTTAAAAATATGTATGTAAATCTTGTAATCGGTCTTCAAAAAACTCTTTTTTGGTTTTTATGTATAACTTAGGTTCATAGGTTCATAGGTTCATACTAGGCTATCTGCCCAAGGGCATTTATAAGCCTAGCCCATAGTTATGTGGCTTTCGCCACCCCTTTAGTTTGAATAAAAACTATGCCTATCATTTTGCTGTGCCTCTGTCAAGCAGTGACACTGAAGTAATCCCTGGGGTATATCTGCAATCTCCCATCCATTGGTCAAGATTCCTCTTGAACAAGGCCAGAGAGGTGCTCTGCCTCACATGTACCGGGATTTTGTTCCACAGCATAGGGAGTCTCTGGGTGATGAATCTGTCCCTCCAGCACGTTCTATTTATAACCGTGTCAAGGTTTAAGTCTCCCGCCCTTGTGGTTCTGAGGGATCTAGATTTTTTGAGGTGAAGCATATTCATCAAATCTGGGTTTGACATGGCCTTATATGTCAGGCACAGGTCACTTGGAGCTTTTCTCCCCGGGCCTCCACCGAAAATGGGCTTTCACTAGCCCAGTGGACTTTCCTGGTAATCAAATGCCAATAAATACATAAATAAATAAATAAATACATAAATACATAAATAAATAAAAGTTATTATAGTATAGTATAGTTTTTTTGTCTTCATTTATTTGATTTTTACTATGGTTGTAGAACATTCTGAAGTTTTTTTCAGATATTGTGATGTTTTATATTTTTCCATTCTTGCCACACATTTTCTATATCCTACTTAAGCATTCTGCTCTTGTTGGATAGCCACATTGCATTATTTGTTTGAGTCTCTTCCTTCCAGGAGCTGCAAGGCTATTTATGATATTTGGGAAAGTTGAAGTGAATTCATTTACACATCATCTAAGGGGAGGATTTTTGGGATGTTTCAGTTAATAAATGATGAGTAGTAATGAATACAACAATGTAAATAGTGTAACTTGTATATAGTTCAGAGTTTCACCAACCCTTTAACAGTAATGTTACCACAAGTCAAGTGTTATACAAATGATGGTATAAAACAAATATATCGTCATTACAGATGATATTATAGATGGGGGGTGTAATTATGCTGAGTTTATTTAAGTTTCAGTTATAGTAAAAATATCAGGCTTGTGTTGGGTAATCTAGGTATCTAGTTCAGTAGTTTTATTTCTTATGCTTGTAATAATATTTATGACAACAAAAGTTGGATTACTGGGGTTGTGAGTTGATCATTGTGGGGTTACAGTAGTGTATGGAAGAGAGTTGTCTTGCAATATGGAATATCTGCTACAGATCACCATGCAAGACAAGATATAGTAAAAGGGTTTTTAGTCTGTCTGAGTACCTTAAGGAGCCTAGTCCAATAATGTTTATATTTAGGGGTCTCTGTGGTCTTTCTAGCTGGACAAAGTATTTCAGGAGATGTATGCCAAAGGGGCAATGTATGCAATGCTTGACTTAATGAAGAATGTATATTAGCTATCTTTGGACATGAAGGAGATGACCTCTGTAATTAATTGCATAAGATTTTTTTGACTGATACACAGTAATCAAAGGATAATTTATTGTTGACAAATGTGTTCAGATCTTTAAACAATGAGTCAGTTTTCTTAGGAGGGCACACCTCACATGGTATGAGCTAGACATATCAAAGTTCCTAAATAGAACAAATTACACTCTGAATTTTTTGGCACTGATTTTAAGATGCTGATGGTTTGGATGTACACAACAGCATACAGGGAACCTGGTAAGCCATAGCCCACTGATTTCTGCTTTTATATGCAATAGATGCCAACGGGGAGGGGGGGGTTAGACGTTAGTCCTACTAAATGCTATTTATGACTTTTTTGTGTGAAAGGGTTTCAGCAACCTTATGGATTGGGTACAGTCAGCCATAACAGGTTGGTTCTTCCAGTGACCCTGCTGACTCTTCCATAGGTAGCACATATATCAATGTTTGGTTTAGTGAGCATGTTACTAATACCTGCATAGGAAATGGTGTCAAAGACACTGGCTGTATCTACTTAAGCATATTGGATGACCTGACCCTCCTCTAGGGACTCAGTAACATTTTAAGAAAAAAAAACAACTAAATGTTCATTTTATCAAGGGAATGTAGGTCAGTTATGTCATAGTTTATGAATTTAATAATAAAGCTCTATATGAGCATGCACATGATATTGGTGAGATATATAGCCTTATAGCCTTATGCAATGGTATCAGTATGACTGTTCTTTGCACCCCTGAAATGTGGCAAGTGAATAAAGTTAAAACAGATTCAGAAGAGGCTGAGATCATATTATCATGACCCTTGGAGCTAGTAATTTTAGTCTGAGACAGTGCAGACAGGACATCTTCTAAGGGAAAAATTAAATGAGTAAGTCAAAAGATGCTGGAGCTACATTTGTGAGAAAATATGTTAGCAATGACTCTGGGATCCAGGCAAGTGGTGCTATTTTATATTAACTCTGAGTGTCACATCTGCATTTCTTAATATCAATAACGAAAACCTTGTGTTTGTCTTTGCAGTGATATCCTTAAACTCAAACATAGATTTGAACTTTTTAATAGTGTTCTTAAGGCTTTTGCTAACCATGTCTAAGTCCTTTTTATGTTGATGAATGGAAGATCACTTATAAGCAGGTAATAGTTTCTTTCTGTTGATATAAAGTTTGATAATATATGATAGGTACTAAACCCTGGAACAGCAGAAGTGTTATAAATATATTGCGACCCTGTTTCAATAACTACACAAAAACAAATGTGTTTGAGAGTCAGTTAAGTCTTGCATACTGACATTTTATTATCCAGACTTGCTTCTGCTACTTCAGTAGTGCCTGATTTGGAATTTATGTTGGAAGGTCTAGAAGACATACTTTCCAAAAAGTGTGGTATGAGGATTCATTACAAGAATTTAGATGCAGAAGTTTACTTGAGAAACTATGCTCACATAAAGAAAAGGTATATTTTGGCCTTGTAGAAAATCACTAGTTTACAGTTGTTATTAAAACTAGTACAGTTCAGTAAAATAAAAAAAAACTAAACTCTGGAGTCTAAATCCTTTTTTCCTATATGAGTAAGTGGGGTTTTGTCAGATCAGTGAACAACAGTACCATAACATTAAGTCATTTATCTGGTTAATTCTACTAAATAATAAATGTGCGCAAGATGAACCAGCTTTTGAGGCCCGAAGAAAACAAATCAACAAATATAGCAATGTCTGACAATGAGTATATGAAAACCAATATTAAATTATTGTCTAGCATATAGAAAAAAGTGTAAATCTTATATTTAGTAGTAATACTATTACTGACATATGCAGTGGTGATCAGATTGAGAAAATGCTGTTTCAGAAGGCAGTGTTACTCATAAATCTACAAGTGCTTCTAAACCTGTGATTTTAAAATACCTACTGTTTTCTTACTGGTCCTGTAGTAGTCAACCTCTGTGAATATAGTACTAGTAAACATACATGATAGGGAATACAACAGTGGCAAATCATCATGACTGTCATGATACTGGAGGTATTTGTCTTTTTAACATAAACTAGGACTTACAACACACATGTTGCTGCCTACAACTTATAACTTACCTGTTTTGACATTTTCTGCCATAGATGAAGCATACTGAAGTAGGATTCAGTTATACCTTGCTTTATTCAACACTTTTAAGTTCACTGCCTTAGAATGCTGTAGCTTATGTTAGACCCAGCACATGCAGAGCCTTTTCAGGTCTCTTAGCATGTACTTGTAATTGATGTACCACTAGATAGTTGTAGTCCTTCTTTCAATTAGGCGCTAGTCACTTAGGATACAAACACAGCACATATGTGATGCCCTATTAGCAACAAGTAGGAGTAGATTTACAGAACAGGTGTGAAAGAAGAGACCTATCCTATTGCAACTAGGCCAAATAGGTTATGGCTTACATTTATGACCCCAGCTCGAGTGAACTGACAATAGGCCATGTGTTAAAATAAGTTTTGCATGTCATGTTAAGAGTAATTAGTTCTGATAAACAGCAGTTAAGAACAAAAACGCTCATGCAATTAATGTATTTTATGTTTCAATAAAGTATCAGTTTCTAAACAAGTTATAAGAGCACAATTACGTTAAAGTCTCGTCTGAGCTGATTTACAATATGCAGTTCTTTTTTTCTGATTTTAAGGAGTCTCTGCCAGGAATTTTATTGCTCACAAAGTGTAAATTTTCCCTGTGATTTAATTTACTAGTATCCTTTTATATATGCAACTACTCTGAGAATTTGAGAATTGATATATTGAAACTCAGAACCCCAAACTAATGGGTTTCTTAGAGCCCAATAAAAACTTCCACCCCTCCTTCACTTTAAATATGCTGTCTCTGAAACTGTACAGCAGGAAAAATTCCGTTTTGCTACTCTCTGCAAATCTCTGGTAAAAGTACATACTGCAAGCAAGCTATCAGTGTAAGTAAATGACACAAGTCTGTTCCTTTATACAGACAAAGTAGATTAGCATGTGCTTAACCAAATACTTGTGGCAGTCGAATAAAAAAAAGGAAAAAAGAAAATGAAGTGCTGTAAAATGAATTTTAACTAAATCATGTTCATTTTAATAATTGTCACCATATCTAATGTATCTATCTAGATATATATGGGTATACTCTCTTTAGCTGACTAGCCCATATGTCGAAGTTAGAACCATCGACCCCAAAAGGCTGACAAACCAAACGTCAACACATTGCCATACATGCACCAAGAAAGAATTTTGGCACATGCAATTTTCCTAAAACAAACAAACAAACAAACAAACAATAAATAAATAAATAAAATGTAACTTTGTATTTTTCAGGGGGCAAGCCTTCTGCACCCCACACACCCCCTGCTAATTATATATATTAAATCTGTGATCACATAATCCCTGGTTAAAGGGAATACTTCCTACCCAGGAAATGTGAATCTTGCACACCTGTTAATCATCTGCATATGTCAACCACACACAGTCATTTATACTGATTCCAACCAATAGTCATTTAAACTAAATGCAGGAATTTCCACGGATATATATATATATATATATATATATATATATACACAGTGGATATAAAAAGTTTGTACACCCTTGTTAAAATCAACGAGACCACAATAAATCATTTAAAAAACATTTTCCACCTTTAATGTGACCTATAACCTGTACAATTCAATTGAAAAACAAACAAATATGTTAGGGGAAAAAATATAAAAAATAAAAAACATACAATACGCTGGTTGCATAAGTGCACACACCCTTAAACTAATACTTTGTTTTGTGCACACACCCTTAAACTAATACTTTATTGAAACAACTTTTGATTTAATTACATTTACAACATTCTCTCTTCTTGGGTACACACCTGCCATCAATTAAAGAGACTCTGATTAACTCCAAATAAAGTTCAGCTGTCCTAATAGGATTTTCCTGACATTTACTCAGTTGCCTGCTACAGCAAAATCCATGGTTTACAGAAAGCTTACAAAGCATGAATGGGATCTCATTGCTGAAAGGTATCAGTCAGGAGAAGGGTACAAAAAAATTTCCATAGCATTATATATACCATGAAACAAAGTGAAGACAGTCATCAAAAAGTGGATAAAATATGGGACAACAGTGATGTTGCAAAGAACTGGACATCCCTCCAAAATTTATGAAAAGACAAGATGAAAACTGGTCAGGGAGGCTGCCAAGAGACCTACAGCAACACTGAAGGAGCTGCAGGAATTTCTGGCAAGTACTGGTTGCGTACTACATGTGACAACAATCTCCTGTATTTTCCATATGTCTGGACTATGGGGTAGGGTTGTAAGATAGAATCCCTTTCCTACACAGGAAAACATCCAGGCCTGGCTAAAATTTGCTAAACAATACATCAGGTCTCCCAAAAGCATGTGGGAAAATGTGTTATGGTCTGATGAGACCAAGGTTGAATGTTTTGGCCACAATTCCAAAAGGTACATTTGGCACAAAAACAATACTTCACATCACCAAAAGAACACCATCCCCACTGTGAAGCATGGTGGCGGCAGTATCATGCTTTGGGGTTGTTTTCCTTCAGCAGGAACTGTAACTTTAGTCAAGGTGGAGAGAATTGTGAACAGTTCCAAATTCCAGTCACTTTTGGCCCAAAACCTTCAGGCATCTACTAGAAAACTAAAGATGAAGAGAAATTTCACCTTTCAACATGACAATGACCCCAAGCATACATCCAAATCAATGAAAGAATGACTTCACCAGAAGAAAATTAAAGTTAATTTTGAAATGGCTCAGCCAGTGCCCAGACCTAAATCCAATAGAAAATCTGAGGTGTGATCTTAAGAGGGCAGTGCACAACAGGTGCCCTCACAATGTGACAGATATGTAGTGCTTTTGCAAGGAAGAGTGGGCAAATATCGCCAAGTCAAGATTTGCCATGTTGATAGACTCTTACTCAAGAAGACTGTTGTAATTAAATCAAAAGGTGATTCAACAAACTATTAGTTTAAGGGTGTGCACACACAACAAAGTATTAGTTTAAGGGTGTGCACACTTATGCAACCAGGTTATTATACGTTTTTTATTTTTTATATTTTTTCTCCTAACAGATTTGTTTGTTTTTCAATTGAATTGTACAGATTATAGGTCATGTTAAAGGTGGGAAAAGTTTTGAAATTATTTATTATGATCTCATTTTTATATATCACAAAAACCTGGCATTTTAACAGGGATGTGTAAACTTTTTATATCCACTGTATGTATGTGTGTGTGTGTCTCTGCGTGCAAAGATAGATGTATATAGATATGCAAAGATACATATAGATTTAAGTGTGCATATACATTTAAAGATATAGACTTAGATATAGATATAGATATAGATACAGATACAGATATAGATGTAGCAATAGATGAAAAATAGATAATACAAACAACACATTCACAGTAAAAAGACATAGAACTGTAATATAAGTCAAAGATGTTTGTCAGCCTGCCTCATGCCCATTTTCTTAGAGGAGTGAAGAACTTTTTGGTCACAGAGTGCTCCTCTGGATAGATTAGATATTAAAACTAGAAGGATGCTTCATGCTCACCAAATGATTTATAGAAATCAGTGTATACTGAAGACTATATATTCCCTGTTCCGAAGGAGGGATGGGCCTCCTTGAAATTGATTACATGTATAGATCTAAAATCGTGGGACTCCACACATATCTACTGACCTCACAAGAGCCAAATGTAGTGAAAGTTTTGAAACATGAGGAGAATAAATCTAAGATGACTTATCTGCTTAATTTAGCAGAAGCATATCAACGTCAAGCAGGAATGGAAATCGAACCAGAAAAAGATAAAAAACAGGAAACTGAATGTGCCAAAAAAAAAACAAAAGAAAGAATATAAAGTGAAGGACCAGATGAGAAGGCATTAAATGTGGAAAAAACATAAAAATAGTTGCAAGTATAGAAAAGTTCTGGAAGAACCTTGTGTTGATCAGGAACGAATGCAGGAATGGTTAAAGAGAGGCAAATTGAAACCAAGAAATGAGAGGTTAATATTGGCAGCCCAAGACAGTGGGCTACATACATGCTGGTTTACAAAGTCCATTGAACATGGGGGAGAAACAAACAAATGTAGGTTTTGTAAAACCGAACTGGAATCAGTCACTCACCTTGTTGCTGGTTGCGACACACTAATGGCAGAAGGACTGTATATTGGAAGGCATAATAATGTGGCAAGACTGTTGCACTGGGGATTTTACAAATATTATGGTATTGAAGTGGATGAAAAACACTGGAAGCATGAGCCACAAAGCATCATAAAAAATGATGAAGTTTATATCACATGGGTCACCCATTACCAACAGTTCAAAATATAGATGCTAGAAAACCAGATATAGCAGTCCAAGAAAAGAAGACAAAAGTAGCATTGATCATTGAAATTGCCACACTCAGTGACTACAGTGTCTTGTGCACAGAGAGACATAACGTCATAAAATATCAGGATCTGCAGGCAGAAATGAGAGCAATGTGGAAGAAGGATACCCAGACAGTTCCAATAGTAGTAGGAGCAACGGGTCTTATAAAAAAGTATTTACAATCGTATTTGGATGTGTTACCAATACATGTAGCTCCATACGAACTGCAGAAGGAGTCATTACTGGGTACATTGCAGGTGCTGTGAAAAGTACTACTAGCTGAGATTAAAGATAGAAACAATACTAAATTCATGAACTTTAATCATACTTTGACTTAGGAATGGGGTCCATTCCTATCATGGTATTCGAAACCCAAAAGACTTGGAGAAATTAAAAAGGCAAATACCTCTGCAGTGGAGAATGAAAAACAGGCAGATTGAGAAGGGCCTTGGCAATTTCAAGTCTGATATTCCTGCAATGATGAAGAGCATAGTATAGAAAACTCCTCTGAGAAAGACTTCCTTTGTAACAGAACAATCTGGATGCTGTGAGAAGATTGCCTGTTTGCTTGGGTTGGCTGTCCCAAACCATACACTAGAACATGGCATCCAGTAACTCATAGATGTCCTTGTCATCCACCCCATAGTTGCCTTTAGGTCACACAGCATGTTCTGGGTTTCCACAAACAATGCCCTCCACGTAATTTGCTTACTACATGAAATGGTGTTACGTGGTATATTGAGGTTTCACAGCCTTCTGCACTTCTCCCTGTACAACCATTAAAACAACTTCTTGTGCATCCTACTAGTAACCCCCCCTTTACCCCTTTTCATGGTCAGCAGTACAGAAGCATAATGTGATAATAACCACATGACTTATAATATGATTATGACCATATCTGTGCTCGTTGGGTGCCATTTGTCAGCAAATGGGAAGGGCCAATCTGCATGTTGTATGTGCTGCCATGGAGCAGAGAGAAAATGCAGAGTTCCGACATGTTCTGGTTTCCAGACAGTGCTGCTGGTAGGCAAGCAGGACTTGAAGTAATTCATGTCAATAGCATGATTGTGCACGCATACATATTAACAAATATTTAAATCCTATCCTCATACCAATGTACTGAGAGATTAGCCTGCTAATAAAATATTCAGGGACTATAGACCATTTAAAGTACTGAACTGAGTATAGGTAAATAATGTGACTGTTGGCTTATATGTGAGCTAATGTTAGATGAAATTTACAGTCATAAAATGCTCTCATTAATGCTTTAGCCTACATGTCTCTCTGTCACCTGCATTGGCTGGAGAGAAATAACATTTCTCCATGCAGGAAATTGAGGTATTGCTGAGAACTCTTCTGATAGATTGTGCCATGGAAATTGGAAATGATGTAACTAGAAACTGCAGTCAAGGAGGTGTTCAAAGGTAGTGTCAGATGCGAATAAATAGAGGTCATGGTCACCTTATCAACGTCTGCTGGAGATGTGTTAGTGACATGAAGGAAATGGCCAACTAGAAAGACTAGGACATACAGTTCTTACAGTAAAAAGACAACCTGTTCACAGTAAAAGGACATTTTTATTTAACATTTGTTGGCCAGGAAAGTCCAACTAGGACAGAGCATATTTTCCGCAGAGGTTCAGAGAGAAACACTCCAGATGCATGTCTTTGGAATGTGGGAGAAAACCAGAGTACCCAGAGGAAATCCATGCAAACACGGTGAGGACATGCCGACTCCATACAAAAGGCACCCCAGCCAAGAACCTCTTGCTGTGAAGCAACAATGTTAATGCACCACTGCACCACCCTAGCAACTGTTATATATGAATGCATCCCAAGTGTTGTCAAAATACTGCTGTTGAGCATTTGCATAGGTGTATCCATTTCTGTCATTCTTGGAAATGTGAGTGATGGTTCACTATAGATGAAGAATCATATCTACCTTTTTATTATAAATGTATGGTATTATATGAGTATTGCACATTTGTAATAAAAAATATATATCACAGGTGAGAATTTTGTTGCACAAGTTGCAGTTTATTAATCCTGACATGTTTCATCAGACCACTGCCAGAGTTTCCTAATAATATTTAATCAGGATTCAACTGCATTGCTACACACAACACCAATGCTAGTACCAGTGTTTCTGCCATCATAGCAGAGTGTTGAATTCTCTTATATAACCTCAGCATGGTCGGGGTGACAGTAGCATGCAGGATGAACCCATTGAGCTGCAGATGTTAATATCTGTGTCACATGTGGGTGAAGTTGGATCAACTATGTGCCCCCCCACACACACACACAAACACACATCTATGCATAGACAGTATCACATATTTAAAAAGAACAATAAATGCATTATTATGATTATTCATGTTTTATTTTATATTCAGTAAACTTCCTTATGCAGTTTCAACAGAGGGAGATGTTATACTTTAGTTTTATTTTGTTGATTTGTCCACTGGATAAGTCTACTGGGCACATTTGCATCATTTCAAGTGGTGATCTAGAAGCAAGCACTGTCTGATTAAACAACGTGCTTAGAGTCATACAATGTGTAATTAGAAACTGTGAGAATCAAACCCTGAGTGAAGAATGAAGCTCTTTAGCAGCTCACCACCTTAACCCCTCTGAATGAAACTGCTAATAGTTGCATACACATATTGGTGGTAAGCATTCTAGAACTGTTTCTGGCATACCAAAAGGTGTCTACTTTTCTGATGATCCTTCAGCTTTGTCTTTTCTTATACTACCCATACACGAAACCATTAAACAATAATGGCTGCCGTAATGTTGCACCATAATACAATTACACTGAATACTGGAAATAGTTGCCAGATATAAAACTATGAAACTGTTCTGCCTTCAGTTTTAGTTTTTTGCTAAGAGTGTTGTCCAAAAAATGCATTTAAACATGACAGGTTAATCAGTATCTTTTCAACACTTACTGTTATATAAAAAATAAATTATATTCATAAACAAAACAGAATTTGACAGAAATAAAATACACTTGTTGATAACTTTCAGAAACCTTGCATTTATTACTTCTGTGTAAATTATATCAAACAAGCATACTGATACAATTCTTTCAGACATAGTAACCTAAAAAGTGACATCTGTTGCATTTAGTTGGGAAAACTGAATTGACAAGAAGTTCATAGCATGAAAGGATAGAAATTAGACCCGCCACCCAGTGATTTATGGTTTAAGAAAATACAGTTTTTAACAGCTTCAGATCAATTTTCACCCACTGCGATAAGAAGGTCACTCAGGCAAGCAATGGCAGGAGCTTACTAAAAGCTGTTTGAGTGGTAATGCTTATGGCCTTGCCACATAGATGTAATTATAGTTCTACGGAGGAAAACTTGCATGATAAATGCACCCTGAAGCTAACTCCAAAGATACTTTTAGACACTAACATTTCTTTTCTGAAAGGTCTTTAAAAAGAAAAATTATATTGCATGTGTTGATTTTATATTTTGGAAAAGCAGCTATGTCATTTCTAGATCTAAAATTATATGAGATTTCTATGTGCTTAAGTTCCACATGGGGGGTGCAAATTATAAATCTAAAATTTCCTTTCACCATAAGTGTATTTATTAACTGTGCATATTACAGTACAGTTGACTTCAGGAAAGTGAATTATTTTCTGCTTAATATTTGCTGAAGTAATTCTTTCTACTGCAGTTCTTCATTGATTTAAGTCAGCAGTCGCCACTTGAAGGATTCGTTTGGAAATATGCATGGTTCATTATTTCTGTTGATCATTTAAAGGTAATAAGATCTATCTCAGCCTGGAATTCAATAATTAACTAATTATATAATTATATAATCAATGTTTGCTTCACTGCTTTTGTATCAGTTCAATTCATGGAGGAGATACGCATTTCTTACCATATCCCTTTGCTAAGGTTCTGCTAGCTTTTTAATGCTTTAGAAGAGTTAATTGAGCACTCTGGATTGTTAACATCTACCTTTCTCTACTCCAAATTACACAAATGGAGAAAGTAGAGATATTGCCGTAATGTTTGTTGGTAGTTTACTATGAGAGACTGATAGCCACATAACAACTGATTAAAAGTGAGTATCTATACAGCAAAGTAATTTCACTGAAAACAGTATTTAGAGCTAATGGAATTTGAATTTGTCTAACTATTGTGTGACAGCAGAGGTTTTATTTATATCTATCTATATATATATATATATATATATATATATATATATATATATATATATGTGTGTGTGTGTGTGTGTGTGTGTGTGTGTGTGGGTCCATGCTCAGGTAAATGAAGACCACATCAACGAGACGACTTCACCGACAGGATGGATCCCCGACAATGGTAAGTCAATGTATTATGGAACAGAATACATTCCCATTTCTGTAATTCACTAGAAAATCACATTAAAACATGTATAGCAGGGGGGCAAGCCCCCATGCACCCCCCACACCCCCCCACTTAAATATACCAACTCTGAGATCGCACTACAGGGAAGGAATAGGACTAACTGCCCGTCTGCACTACTTACTGTTGTCGGGGAGCCGTCCTGTTGGTGAAGTCATCTTGTTGATGTGGTATTCGTTTACCTGAGCTTTCGTCCATCTGACATGGACCCATATATATATATATATATATATATATATATATATATATATATGTGTGTGTGTGTATATATATATATATATATATATATATATATATATATATATATATATAAGTTAGGATCTGTGAGGACCACCCCCAACAAGATTGCAGTGGGAGTTGTCTAGTGAAAAATAACTATATATTGATGTTTTCTGAAAACATTTTCAGCAATTCCTTTACATAATATCATCACTCACCGAAATTTGATTCAGTGAGTCAACATGAATCTGTTAATATAAGTGAATGGAGTAATACTGGATCATTTCTTTTCAGTTAAATGAATTAAATAAAACAAATGTTTAGTTCCTAATGCTTTTTGTTTCTATGTTTTTTTTGCAAATAATAACTTGGATTACAGCTGGTTGTTGACAAAACTACCACTCATTTTTGTATGACCTCTTACTTTCCATTTAAATGGATACATACTATTAGCTAGATTGTTTAACATTTATCAAAAACATACCTCTCCATATATTGGAAGTCTCTCACATTAAATAAGCATGTCAATAACAAAAGGTGCATAAGCAGTCCGTGTCCACTGCAAAATCTGAAAAATGGATTAGGATGTGTAATGAAGTAAGAATGAGTAAAGCAAGATGAACATAAAGATAAGAGTATTAGCTGCACTTTTCTCCTTGTTAGATTTGGTCAGTACCCATACTATACTATACTGCTAGCAGTCGAAGATGTAAGATGGATGATCCTAAAGGAGAACCAGCAATGATTATAATGGCGGGTACTTTTGCTGATGTCTTTTGCGTATTCTAATTCCTAAGGAGTGAAAAGATGTATATACTGGATGATTGATGCTACCAGGGTGCATTACTGCCAGTCATTGTTTCTGTGGAGTTGTATGTGTTCTCCTTCTTTATAAACAGGTTCTCTCCTTGTATTCTGACTTTTTTCACCTCTAAAACCTTACTAGTTCACTGGGTGTAATTACGGGACCACTTCACTTACCCACTTAACAAATAAGTAAATAAATTGCATTAACATTAAATGAGGCTGACAAATGACACATTTACTAACTAATGACATTTCACAACTTTTTTGTCCTACTGTCATGTTATTGTTGTACATTTTCTCTAGCAGTGAGGGTGATCAGTCATAAAGAAATTCATACCTGGTTTCACACCTATGTCTCTAACGGACACAGGCTACTGGTAAATGTTTCCTCTCCCAGGCTCGCACTTGTAAATGTTTCACCTCCCAAGCCCCTGCTTAGACTTAATGAGGGTATGAAAACTTGTCAGAAATTTTGGATGCATGGCTAGGCTTATAAAGGTCCTTGTGGTTGTTAGCCTAGTAAACAACTATGAACCTATACAATAAGAAAGAACCTGTAAGTCAAACAAAAACAAAACACATAATTGAAGGAAGAAAACGGTTGTCTGAGACTGCACTCTACAGCAGTGAGCTAGTTTTAGCAGTCCTGTTGGATTTGCTTGCATCTTTGTTAACATGGTAGGCAAACTGGTATAAGGATCCTTTTCAGTCATGACTTGGGTCATTTTGGCAAATACAGTGTCTAAAGTCTAAACACGTATGAGAATGTACAACAGCTAAAATGATAAAATTATCAATACAATGTGAAAAATGTGCTACTATTACAAAATAGGTATAGAAGCACATGCATGCAAAAGTATGCAGAGTAAAAGCTTGTAAAATATGACATGTGAAGAGAAATAAAGCACTCTATCTGTAAAGTATCAATAGAATAAATATAGGGTCAAAGCAGAGAAAAAGTCAAAGAAAGTAATAATGCACGATGCACTTCAAATACCAACACATCTCGTCAGTAGAAGTAAGAGTACTACATGGCACCCAGTACTGTGCAAGGCTGTTTGAAGCATATTCCTTACATTAGTGGATAATATATACATTATAAATAGTGAATCAGATTAAGTGCATTATATACATCTGATTGGGTGCGTCATTATACAGGACCTCCTCCTACTTCAGGTCGTACTTCATCAGAACCATCACCTTAACTTTATCAGTCTGCAGTCCTCCACCTTTACCTATAAATCATTACCAGGTATGCTTATTTCTTAGTAAATTCTTCTATACCTGCCCTTTTCTCTTCCTACTCTATGGTATTCTCCCCCATTCTCATTGCTATATGTCACTTCTCACGCCTATTAATGCCGTTCCACTATTGTAATTATTTGTATACTTGTTTCACAGTCTTTATTGTACTTTATGTTTGTAATGTTGGGGAGTTCTTCACTTTCTCATCTTTATATCCTGTCCTTTTCCTTATAATAATTTTATGCAGTATATTTATATGCGATCTGTTGTATGTAAATGATTACATATTCATGCCATTTTACCACTGTATTTATTTGCATAAATGTTTCACAGTTGTTATTTTACTTTGTAACTTTAGAGCCTTTCTTCTCAAACCTCAACTGAAAATTGATTCTTACTCATTCGGATATCCTAGTAAACAATTGAATAACTGGGGGCATGGCCAAGATGCCAGTCTGATAGCAGCAGAAATCCATAGCTCTGCTTAGATTGTAATATCCTGACAGGAAACATACTTTAACTTTTAGAAAAATCTAACTAGAAATATACTAAAAGATACATTAGCATAGACTCTTCATTATTTGCTAAAAATTAATACATAGTCAAGAGAAAGTTTTAATTATTCCTGTCAAGAAGTTTTCATCTGGAGATCTCAACATGAGCAACTTGAAGACCCCACACCAGGAGAGTGAAATGAAGAAAGAACTACATATTGTAATAACAAACATCCAAGAACTGTTACTAAAAATGGACAAATTTGAAAACAAAATGGATATTATCAAACAATAATGCAGTAAAGAACTGGAACTTCTAAATGGAATAGTAAAAAAAAAACAGTCTCAACAGATTCTTGCCTTAGAGGAAACAATAACTGACCTGGATACTAGAGTGACAGAAAATGAACATCACAATGAATTTCTTCTGAAACAAAAAACATGTCTGATTGAGAAACTGGAAGACCTTGAAAGTAGATCAAGGAGGAATAACATAAGAATATATGGAATTCCTGAGAAAGAAGAGGATGCTAACAAGATTCCTTTTGTCAATATGTGGTTTTCATCAGCACTAAACATGCCTGAATCCCTCTCTTTTGGAATTGAGAGGGCTCATTGGTCCCTAACAAATCCAGCTTTGTCTCTGAGTTCATCTAACCCCAGGTCTATAATAGTTAGATTTCTTTCCTCACAAGACAAAGACTTAGTGCTGAAATCAGCTTGGACTAATCCCCCTATCAAGATGGGTGAAAACGTTATTCATTTTGAAAATGACTACACTTCTACAGTCATATCCAAAAGAAAGGAGTGTGTTCCTCTATGTCCCTGAAAAATGCCAGTATTAAAGCTCAAATTCTTTTTCCTGCAAGAATAAAAAATCACCTTGCCAGAAGGAGTGAAGATCTTCGATTCCCTACAAGAAGCAGAAGAATTTATCCAAACGAAGAAAATACTGTAGGACATAGAAGAAATGGAATGGTCATCCCAGAGTTTGAAGAGACAGGCAACAAAAATGGATGGTCTGTGAAGGAAGGAGCAAACAAAACTAAGAAACTAAAGAACAAATGAATAAATTCCTTCAAATTTTAAATGCTTTGTTTTATGAATCATAATATATTTGATTCTGGAAAATCTCTACGCTGTAAGGTAATGTGAATCATCTTCATTATTAACTTTCTCTTTTCTTTTCTATATATATCTACTTCTTCTAATTACATAACGTACTAAGTATTTAAATACCATTCTCTCTCTTCCTCTCTGCTCTTCTTTCTTCCTATTCCTTTCTGTTACTAATGTTCCTTTTTCTCTCTTTTCCCCACTATAAGCCCTTTACATAATTTTCCCTTTTAAATAACGACAAATGTATGTTTTCTAATTCTTCAGTAATAGTATAATTTGACAATACCAAAGTGCATTTTTTTCTAGTGGGTCAGTGGTGGGGTAATAATATGTTTCTGATTAGTGTTTCTAACTAGATGTTTCAGACTCTTTGTTTAGACACATATAAACATTAATACAGTACATTAATGGTGTTTTATAGATGGCTAAATATAAGTTTTATATATGTATATATATATATATATATATATATATATATATATATATATATATATATATATATATATATATTAAGTTCTTTTTTCTCTAGTCTGGTTAATTGGTGGGTAAATGATTGAAATGTTAGAAAATGATTTTTGATTTGAGGCAGCTGTTGTTACTTCTAAATAGCTGTTTTTATATGAAAGGGTTAACTTTTCATGATGTTGATGTTTTGTGAGGAAACTAGTGGTCTGTGTGACTTTTTCATTTTGGTGATGCATGACATGCACTGACATGGCAGCTTGACTGTTTTGGGGATGCATGACATAGGTTCATAGGTTCATAGGTAGGTACTAGGCTATTGGCCCTAGGGGCTATACAAGCCTAGCCAAAAATGTACCCTGGCTTTCGCCACCCAAGAAAATTATTTTCCTGTGCCCCTGTCAAGCAGAGCCACAGAAGTGATCCCCGGGGTGAATTTCCTATTACCAATCCAATCATCAAGATTTTTCTTGAAGAGTGCTAATGAGGAGCTCTGTTTGACATAGATAGGTAGTCTGTTCCAGAGTATGGGAAGTACTGACAAGGCAGCTTGACTTTTTTTTTTTTTTTTTGCTTTCTGTAAACTCTAAAAGCTTCAAGATTTGATTTCCCACCAAAAGTACTTTTTTCCTCACTAGAGACAACCTCTGCTATGCATGAGCCTATTTATATACTTTTTTTAACAAGTTTATGAAGCTGCAGCTTGAGGAAACAACAGTGATGACATCACTTAACCTTTTGAACTTGTTAAATGGCTGTATTTAGAATTCTTTTCTCTTGAAATTCTGTTATCCTTCACTTTGATACTCTTTAAATGGCAATTAGTTCTGATAAAAGTTTTTAACTCCTTTGAAAATAAACTTAATTAAGGAAGCGTTTGTCAATGAAAATAAAGTCCTCCACTGAAACACAAAATGCTAACTGCCACATATGTCCAGAATGATGCTTCCAAAACAGGATATAACCAGGTCCGGCCTTAGCCGAAATGGAACCCTAGGTGAAGTAGTGCTCTGGTGCCCCTTAAGCCCCACCCACACCACACTCATGAAAACCCCCTATTTGAGCCACACCCACTGGGTCATTCCCCAAGAAAGTCACTCCAGTCATTTCCTTAAATTATTTAAATGCATAGGAAGAAAAAGATACCTTGTAATGTAGTTAAACTGCAGCTACCTTTGCATATGTATTTTCTGCTTGAAATACCAGAACCAGATCATGGTCAAATAGGGTTCTAGGAAGGGTAATAGACCGCCACCCCAGAGCAGCCCCTCCTGCAGCAACCCCCAACAGCAGCTCCCTCCTCAGCCATTCCAGTGTTCCATTATTTGGTTATCTCACCAGTTACCATGCATATGTTCTATTATTTGCTTTTACAATTATTACAGATATTGAAATAAAATAGCACAAACACAGATAGCCATTTGCTAAACAAACAATACTGTCTCACAATAAAAATAGACTTAGCATGAGCAATAAACTTGTCTGCCTTTGAAACTGACATTCTTTGAAATGAAAAAACTCACATTCATTGAAACAGCATGAAACCCCACATTCATAGACATGTATCTGGTTGGTGAAAAATTAAGTTTACCTTTGGCCTGTTTTCAAAACAGACTCCTTGCACACATTTTTTTAGGGCCATGCATACATGTATTTATTCTTTAATTCACTTTCTTGATTGTATTGAATTATATTCCTTGTATAATACAGCACCCCTTGTTAGAATATGTTTTAAATTTGTAGCTTTAAACATTCGTTTAATAAGCAATGAAACAAAATGTAGGTTGTAGCAAGAAAATGACAAACCAAAAATAAATATTATTTATGTTTTAACTGATTCTGTCAGGGAAGCAATGTTCCATAATATTTCTGTGTTTTTATAACAAAGCAGTACAATGAGGTTCATTTACCTATGCCTCACAAAATACAGTTCTTGTCTGAAATACATTTTGACAGTTGTAATGTTTGAAATAATTCTATTAGAGAACATCATAAATAGTTCTACTAGAGAAAATCAATTCTGAAACTTATATTTTGGTATGTCAACAAATGCCCAACACAAGCACATATTCAAGCATGTATGCATGTATAAAGTAGGTATATAGATATACAAATAATAAATACACACACACACTCTGACAGAATGGGGGGACAAAAGACCGAAATAGGGACATATTTTAAATATTGCTCTTATAAACTTTGAAAGTTGCTAGAATAATTGGATTTGTCTTAGTGTGTATTTTTCTGAAGAATATGAAATCTGAAACACAAATGTATATAATTATTTAGTAACTTCAGTCCTCAGATCATCCCACTGATTTGCTAAAAAATTACAAATTTTATGAGGAACAGACCAAAAATATGAGGCAAAAATCTGGACATTCAGTGAAAATCTGGACAGTTGAGAGGTATGTTTCCTTTTCCTTTCTTGTCGTACTTTTATTACAATCCTGAGATTTTTCCCTAGTTTTCCACATCTCCTATATTTAAATGAAGTCAATAACAGTCTACTTAACTGTACAGATATTGATCTGAATGAGAATAGTGTTCTCTGATATCTGTATATAAATTATTTGTCTGTTACAAGCTAAGTTAAACTACATACTTTCTGGTCTGTGGAACTTTTCTCCTCGGTCCACAGATGAAAAGAAGTTTATTTTAGGCATACCTCTTAACTGGCCAGATTTTTGCTTAATTTCCAGATTTCTGCTTCACATTTTTTGGTCTGTTCTTCCTAAAAGTTGTGGTTTTCTGACAATATACTGAGGATTGAAGTTACTAAATAATGACACACATTTGGGTTTTGGACTTTAAGGTCCTTCAGAAAATGCATACTAACACAAAACCTGTTTATTCTAGCAACTTTTCAAAGTTTGTAAGAGCTATATTTAAATCTGCTCCTCCTATTTTAGGTCATTGTGCCCCCATTATGTCAGGCTTTGTCCAGATTTCTTGATCTAAGAGGTTGAGAGGCTAAAGTCTTACAATAACAAACATCCAAGAACTGTCACTAAAAACATGAGCAACGTGAAGACCCCACACCAGGAGAGTGCAGTGAAGAAAGAGCTACATCTTATAATAACAAACATCCAAGAACTGTTACTAAAAACATGAGCAACGTGAAGAACCCACACCAGGAGAGCGCAGTGAAGAAAGAACTACATCTTATAATAACAAACATCCAAGAACTGTCACTAAAACATGAGCAACGTGAAGAACCCACACCAGGAGAGTGCAGTGAAGAAAGAACTACATCTTATAATAACAAACATCCAAGAACTGTCACTAAAAACATGAGCAACGTGAAGAACCCACACCAGGAGAGTGCAGTGAAGAAAGAACTACATCTTATAATAACAAACATCCAAGAACTGTCACTAAAAACATGAGCAACGTGAAGAACCTACACCAGGAGAGTGCAGTGAAGAAAGAACTACATCTTATAATAACAAACATCCAAGAACTGTCACTAAAAACATGAGCAACGTGAAGAACCCACACCAGGAGAGTGCAGTGAAGAAAGAACTACATCTTATAATAAACATCCAAGAACTGTCACTAAAAACATGAGCAACGTGAAGAACCCACACCAGGAGAGTGCAGTGAAGAAAGAACTACATCTTACAATAACAAACATCCAAGAACTGTCACTAAAAACATGAGCAACGTGAAGAACCCCACACCAGGAGAGTGCAGTGAAGAAAGAACTACATCTTATAATAACAAACATCCAAGAACTGTCTCTAAAAACATGAGCAACGTGAAGAACCCACACCAGGAGAGTGCAGTGAAGAAAGAGCTACATCTTATAATAACAAACATCCAAGAACTGTCACTAAAACATGAGCAACGTGAAGAACCTACACCAGGAGAGTGCAGTGAAGAAAGAACTACATCTTATAATAACAAACATCCAAGAACTGTCACTAAAAACATGAGCAACGTGAAGAACCCACACCAGGAGAGTGCAGTGAAGAAAGAACTACATCTTATAATAACAAACATCCAAGAACTGTCACTAAAAACATGAGCAACGTGAAGAACCCACACCAGGAGAGTGCAGTGAAGAAAGAACTACATCTTATAATAACAAACATCCAAGAACTGTCACTAAAACATGAGCAACGTGAAGAACCCACACCAGGAGAGTGCAGTGAAGAAAGAACTACATCTTATAATAACAAACATCCAAGAACTGTCACTAAAAACATGAGCAACGTGAAGAACCCACACCAGGAGAGTGCAGTGAAGAAAGAACTGCATCTTATAATAACAAACATCCAAGAACTGTCACTAAAAACATGAGCAACGTGAAGACCCCACACCAGGAGAGTGCAGTGAAGAAAGAACTACATCTTATAATAACAAACATCCAAGAACTGTCACTAAAAACATGAGCAACGTGAAGAACCCACACCAGGAGAGTGCAGTGAAGAAAGAACTGCATGTTATAATAAACATCCAAGAACTGTCACTAAAAACATGAGCAACGTGAAGAACCCACACCAGGAGAGTGCAGTGAAGAAAGAACTACATCTTATAATAACAAACATCCAAGAACTGTCACTAAAAACATGAGCAACGTGAAGAACCCACACCAGGAGAGTGCAGTGAAGAAAGAACTACATCTTATAATAACAAACATCCAAGAACTGTCACTAAAAACATGAGCAACGTGAAGAACCCACACCAGGAGAGTGCAGTGAAGAAAGAACTACATCTTATAATAACAAACATCCAAGAACTGTCACTAAAAACATGAGCAACGTGAAGAACCCACACCAGGAGAGTGCAGTGAAGAAAGAACTGCATCTTACAATAACAAACATCCAAGAACTGTCACTAAAAACATGAGCAACGTGAAGAACCCACACCAGGAGAGTACAGTGAAGAAAGAACTACATCTTATAATAACAAACATCCAAGAACTGTCACTAAAAACATGAGCAACGTGAAGAACCCACACCAGGAGAGTGCAGTGAAGAAAGAACTACATCTTATAATAACAAACATCCAAGAACTGTCACTAAAAACATGAGCAACTCGAAGAACCCACACCAGGAGAGTGCAGTGAAGAAAGAACTACATCTTACAATAACAAACATCCGAGAACTGTCACTAAAGCATGAGCAACGTGAAGAACCCACACCAGGAGAGTGCAGTGAAGAAAGAACTACATCTTATAATAACAAACATCCAAGAACTGTCACTAAAAACATGAGCAACGTGAAGAACCCACACCAGGAGAGTGCAGTGAACAAAGAACTACTCTTATAATAACAAACATCCAAGAACTGTCACTAAAAACATGAGCAACGTGAAGAACCCACACCAGGAGAGTGCAGTGAAGAAAGAACTACATCTTATAATAACAAACATCCAAGAACTGTCACTAAAAACATGAGCAACGTGAAGAACCCACACCAGGAGAGTGCAGTGAAGAAAGAGCTACATCTTATAATAACAAACATCCAAGAACTGTCACTAAAGATGGACAAATTTGAAAACAAAATGGATATTATCAAACAATAATGCAGTAAAGAACTGGAACTTCAAAATGGAATAGTAAAAAAAAAAACAGTCTCAACAGATTCTTGCCTTAGAGGAAACAATAACTGACCTGGATACTAGAGTGACAGAAAATGAACATCACAATGAATTTCTTCTGAAACAAAAAACATGTCTGATTGAGAAACTGGAAGACCTTGAAAGTAGATCAAGGAGGAATAACATAAGAATATATGGAATTCCTGAGAAAGAAGAGGATGCTAACAAGATTCCTTTTGTCAATATGTGGTTTTCATCAGCACTAAACATGCCTGAATCCCTCTCTTTTGGAATTGAGAGGGCTCATTGGTCCCTAACAAATCCAGCTTTGTCTCTGAGTTCATCTAACCCCAGGTCTATAATAGTTAGATTTCTTTCCTCACAAGACAAAGACTTAGTGCTGAAATCAGCTTGGACTAATCCCCCTATCAAGATGGGTGAAAACGTTATTCATTTTGAAAATGACTACACTTCTACAGTCATATCCAAAAGAAAGGAGTGTGTTCCTCTATGTCCCTGAAAAATGCCAGTATTAAAGCTCAAATTCTTTTTCCTGCAAGAATAAAAAATCACCTTGCCAGAAGGAGTGAAGATCTTCGATTCCCTACAAGAAGCAGAAGAATTTATCCAAACGAAGAAAATACTGTAGGACATAGAAGAAATGGAATGGTCATCCCAGAGTTTGAAGAGACAGGCAACAAAAATGGATGGTCTGTGAAGGAAGGAGCAAACAAAACTAAGAAACTAAAGAACAAATGAATAAATTCCTTCAAATTTTAAATGCTTTGTTTTATGAATCATAATATATTTGATTCTGGAAAATCTCTACGCTGTAAGGTAATGTGAATCATCTTCATTATTAACTTTCTCTTTTCTTTTCTATATATATCTACTTCTTCTAATTACATAACGTACTAAGTATTTAAATACCATTCTCTCTCTTCCTCTCTGCTCTTCTTTCTTCCTATTCCTTTCTGTTACTAATGTTCCTTTTTCTCTCTTTTCCCCACTATAAGCCCTTTACATAATTTTCCCTTTTAAATAACGACAAATGTATGTTTTCTAATTCTTCAGTAATAGTATAATTTGACAATACCAAAGTGCATTTTTTTTCTAGTGGGTCAGTGGTGGGGTAATAATATGTTTCTGATTAGTGTTTCTAACTAGATGTTTCAGACTCTTTGTTTAGACACATATAAACATTAATACAGTACATTAATGGTGTTTTATAGATGGCTAAATATAAGTTTTATATATGTATATATATATATATATATATATATATATATATATATATATATATATATATATATATATATTAAGTTCTTTTTTCTCTAGTCTGGTTAATTGGTGGGTAAATGATTGAAATGTTAGAAAATGATTTTTGATTTGAGGCAGCTGTTGTTACTTCTAAATAGCTGTTTTTATATGAAAGGGTTAACTTTTTCATGATGTTGATGTTTTGTGAGGAAACTAGTGGTCTGTGTGACTTTTTTCATTTTGGTGATGCATGACATGCACTGACATGGCAGCTTGACTGTTTTTTGGGGATGCATGACATAGGTTCATAGGTTCATAGGTAGGTACTAGGCTATTGGCCCTAGGGGCTATACAAGCCTAGCCAAAAATGTACCCTGGCTTTCGCCACCCAAGAAAATTATTTTCCTGTGCCCCTGTCAAGCAGAGCCACAGAAGTGATCCCCGGGGTGAATTTCCTATTACCAATCCAATCATCAAGATTTTTCTTGAAGAGTGCTAATGAGGAGCTCTGTTTGACATAGATAGGTAGTCTGTTCCAGAGTATGGGAAGTACTGACAAGGCAGCTTGACTTTTTTTTTTTTTTTTTGCTTTCTGTAAACTCTAAAAGCTTCAAGATTTGATTTCCCACCAAAAGTACTTTTTTCCTCACTAGAGACAACCTCTGCTATGCATGAGCCTATTTATATACTTTTTTTAACAAGTTTATGAAGCTGCAGCTTGAGGAAACAACAGTGATGACATCACTTAACCTTTTGAACTTGTTAAATGGCTGTATTTAGAATTCTTTTCTCTTGAAATTCTGTTATCCTTCACTTTGATACTTTAAATGGCAATTAGTTCTGATAAAAGTTTTTAACTCCTTTGAAAATAAACTTAATTAAGGAAGCGTTTGTCAATGAAAATAAAGTCCTCCACTGAAACACAAAATGCTAACTGCCACATATGTCCAGAATGATGCTTCCAAAACAGGATATAACCAGGTCCGGCCTTAGCCGAAATGGAACCCTAGGTGAAGTAGTGCTCTGGTGCCCCTTAAGCCCCACCCACACCACACTCATGAAAACCCCCTATTTGAGCCACACCCACTGGGTCATTCCCCAAGAAAGTCACTCCAGTCATTTCCTTAAATTATTTAAATGCATAGGAAGAAAAAGATACCTTGTAATGTAGTTAAACTGCAGCTACCTTTGCATATGTATTTTCTGCTTGAAATACCAGAACCAGATCATGGTCAAATAGGGTTCTAGGAAGGGTAATAGACCGCCACCCCAGAGCAGCCCCTCCTGCAGCAACCCCAACAGCAGCTCCCTCCTCAGCCATTCCAGTGTTCCATTATTTGGTTATCTCACCAGTTACCATGCATATGTTCTATTATTTGCTTTTACAATTATTACAGATATTGAAATAAAATAGCACAAACACAGATAGCCATTTGCTAAACAAACAATACTGTCTCACAATGAAAATAGACTTAGCATGAGCAATAAACTTGTCTGCCTTTGAAACTGACATTCTTTGAAATGAAAAAACTCACATTCATTGAAACAGCATGAAACCCCACATTCATAGACATGTATCTGGTTGGTGGAAAATTAAGTTTACCTTTGGCCTGTTTTCAAAACAGACTCCTTGCACACATTTTTTAGGGCCATGCATACATGTATTTATTCTTTAATTCACTTTCTTGATTGTATTGAATTATATTCCTTGTATAATACAGCACCCCTTGTTAGAATATGTTTTAAATTTGTAGCTTTAAACATTCGTTTAATAAGCAATGAAACAAAATGTAGGTTGTAGCAAGAAAATGACAAACCAAAAATAAATATTATTTATGTTTTAACTGATTCTGTCAGGAAGCAATGTTCCATAATATTTCTGTGTTTTTATAACAAAGCAGTACAATGAGGTTCATTTACCTATGCCTCACAAAATACAGTTCTTGTCTGAAATACATTTTGACAGTTGTAATGTTTGAAATAATTCTATTAGAGAACATCATAAATAGTTCTACTAGAGAAAATCAATTCTGAAACTTATATTTTGGTATGTCAACAAATGCCCAACACAAGCACATATTCAAGCATGTATGCATGTATAAAGTAGGTATATAGATATACAAATAATAAATACACACACACACTCTGACAGAATGGGGGGACAAAAGACCGAAATAGGGACATATTTTAAATATTGCTCTTATAAACTTTGAAAGTTGCTAGAATAATTGGATTTGTCTTAGTGTGTATTTTTCTGAAGAATATGAAATCTGAAACACAAATGTATATAATTATTTAGTAACTTCAGTCCTCAGATCATCCCACTGATTTGCTAAAAAATTACAAATTTTATGAGGAACAGACCAAAAATATGAGGCAAAAATCTGGACATTCAGTGAAAATCTGGACAGTTGAGAGGTATGTTTCCTTTTCCTTTCTTGTCGTACTTTTATTACAATCCTGAGATTTTTCCCTAGTTTTCCACATCTCCTATATTTAAATGAAGTCAATAACAGTCTACTTAACTGTACAGATATTGATCTGAATGAGAATAGTGTTCTCTGATATCTGTATATAAATTATTTGTCTGTTACAAGCTAAGTTAAACTACATACTTTCTGGTCTGTGGAACTTTTCTCCTCGGTCAACAGATGAAAAGAAGTTTATTTTAGGCATACCTCTTAACTGGCCAGATTTTTGCTTAATTTCCAGATTTCTGCTTCACATTTTTTGGTCTGTTCTTCCTAAAAGTTGTGGTTTTCTGACAATATACTGAGGATTGAAGTTACTAAATAATGACACACATTTGGGTTTTGGACTTTGCGTCCTTCAGAAAATGCATACTAACACAAAACCTGTTTATTCTAGCAACTTTTCAAAGTTTGTAAGAGCTATATTTAAATCTGCTCCTCCCTATTTTAGGTCATTGTGCCCCCCCATTATGTCAGGCTTTGTCCAGATTTCTTGATCTAAGAGGTTGAGAGGTATTCCTAGGACTTTCCCAGTCAATAAATGCAAGTAAGTGCATAAATCATAAATCAATAAGCAATCAAACAAACTTGTTAAAAAATCTATCTGTCTGACTGTGTATGTGTGAGAGAGGGATTAACGATTTTTGATGCCATGTAATATATTTTCCATTTTTTCCACAATGAGAAGATCCTGGTGCAAACCATTCCCTCATTACCTCTGTACCATCCTTAAGAATCCCAAGGCGTGGCCACGAAACTTGACACCGAAGTTACTACTTAAGACACAATTTAAAAGACAACACAAATTAAAGGATTGCATAGGCATGACATTTTTCATAGTAGTATAAGAGTATGATTTGTGTACTTAGCACATGTTTGCATCACGCTGGTCAAAACATATAAGCAATGTAGCAAACCAAGATAAAACAGGGAAGCGGGAAGTGCCCCAACAGCAAAGGGGGTTACCAAGGAGGGGTGCTTGCAGGAAGTAAATAAGAAATTAAAGTCTTTACAGTATCAGTGCGTGCAGTGTAGTTCGTGAGTTCCAAAGTCCTGATTCTTAAAGATTCGGGTCCTGCTTGTTAGTGGTGAAAATGGAAGACATTGGGGACATAGCTATCAATGTGTTGACTGTATTCTTGTTTGTCTGGTTGTGTTTATTTTATTGCCATCGATGTTTGGAATATCTTTGGGGATTACAGAAACATGCATGAAAATCCTTGTGAAAACTCTGGAAGTAAGTCCTATAGATGCAGAATAAGAGTAAAGTTTTAAGTAATTTAGGCCACGTTTTCCAAAACAAAACTTCTTTCAATGCTGGATTTGTAGTTTCAGATTATTACATATTACAATCTAACCACATTTAGAAAGTCTATATTTCTATCTTGCAGCATTGCTTTATCTTTTCAATGGTTGGTTTTCTTTTGTTGCAGATCTGTGCTTGAAAGGGATAGAGTAGCTATAGACCCAACGACTTGTGCTCAGTTGTTTTGTGAGCCGTTTTTTTCAGGGCTGTTAACAATTACACCTTATATTAAAACAAGAGTCTTGATTTCTAATTAATTCACTTTTGTGACTGCACTCTGACATCTGCTGCCTTTGATTAGAAAATTGCACAATTAAGGAGATACACTGGATTGTCAATTCAGGTAGTAGTAAAGGTAATTTTCATTTTCATTGGAACTACTTTTGTTTTGCTTTAAGCTACTTTCAGTCTGGGTTGTTTTGGACGAACTAGAGTATTTTCTTCTCTTAACATTGTGTGTGGTAGTTTGTGATCAGTTTTTCTAAGTATCGCTGTTGGTAGGGCAGTTCAAAGATCAAAAAGTTGTACAGATCTGTAACTTGGTCTTTTACTTACATTATGGTGTCATTGGCTAACCTACTAAGATTCATATATGGGACGATGGGATGAAATGCCATTTTTTAGGTACAAACATGCATACCTCTCAACTGTCCCTGAATTTTTTTTTTCTTTTTAATTAAAGCATCCTGGCCAACCTGCAGCTGTAAGTGGGAGGGCGCTCACCCCCCCCCATGGTTCCGACTTCCGGTTACACTTTTGCAGGGTGCCGAGAAGAATGCAAAGTTTGTGAAGTAAAATAAATACTTACATAAAAAAATACATACAAAACTGCGTCCTTTAAGAGGCTAGTCTGTATGGCACCCTAGGCGGTCGCCTAGTTCGCCTATGCCTAAGGCTGGCCGTGGATATAATTAACTTTTATTAAATAAACAGTAGTTAAAATAGTTGAGCGCTTTCACCCATTATATATGGGCTTCATCAGAACAACTAACGTACAACAAACTGCCATTTAAATATACAATTTGGCACCAAATGCAGTTTTTTAAAAAAAACTTACTTAAAGGAACCTTCCTTTAAAAATTACACATTTGTCAATAGCACATTATACAACATATCAAAGAATCAATAACTGTAATGACACAAACACTACTGTTTAGTCGAAAGCTGATTCTGGTTGTATTGCTCATATAAGCATAATATGATACAAATATAACAGCATATAAAAATATATTAAATATTTGTTAAAAATTGTGATGATACTTTGTCATGATCACACTACTAAAGTAAGAAATGTGTATTGTATGAATAAACAAAATATACATATATATTTAAATGTTAACAATATCATAAAATATGTAAGAAGTGTGTAATAAATGTGTATAAAAAATATATATAAAAAGTACTAAAATACCAGCGGCTGAGACTGTTGAGTGATCCTATTTATGACTGGGTCAGTCTAATATGTGTGGTCCCTTACACATTAAGTCCTTCTTGTCAAAATAGGTTTAGTGGGTGTATGGTCATTAAGACCTGGTAATGTTGAAGCATCTGTGTACAATTGCCACCAGACTTCCTTATACCCTAATGTGGCCTTGATGTCCCCCCGGGATCAAATTTGACATTCCCTAGAATAGCAAACTTGAACTTGTGTGTGTTTCCACACTTTTCAATATGCCTATATAGGGCGTTATTCACATCTTTCTTACTGATACTATAGATGTGATCATAAATACGTTTTTTAAAAAATCTTTCCGTTTTCCCTATATCGTATCCTGTGCATACTATACACGTGGCCATGTAAACCACATACTTGGAGTTGCAGTTACCCTGCCTAAATCTAATGTGTGTTTTATTAATGTTATCTAATGGTATTACTTGGCCCTCCATAATACATACACATTGATTACATCTTCCACGTTTCTTTGTATGAGTTACATGGTCCTGGGGCCTACCCTCAATTTTATGTCCTAAATACATCTTCAAATTTTTACCCATTTTATACACAAACATTTGTCTACTTCCTACTGTATCTATAATGTCATGATCGATGAGCAGCACATTCCAATTCTTGGTCAAAATGCTCTTAATTTTGTTAACATGAGGTCCATACTCCAAAATACAAGTCCTTTGATAAGTTTCCCCCTTAATGGGTTCAGATCTATCTAAACTTTGGGCTCTATTTTCCCTTTGTTTAATACCCAATAGAGATGGATATGTTTTACCCCATTCATCAATAATATAAGATCTAATATCTGCCATCATCTTAATACTATATCCTCTCTCTTGAAATAGGCTAGTTATGAAATTCAGTTCTTTAACCATATCAGTATAAACTGAAATCATGTGGGCTGCTCTGATACATTCACCCTTATATATATATATTATATAACAGTTTTCTGGGATGATTGCTTGTGTATTCCAAATACCCATTTGAAAAAGTATTTTTTCTGTGAATACGGGATTGGAAACCCTCATTACCTTTGAAAATATAGGTGTCCAAATATGTTATTCCTTCCCTATTACTACAGTGTGTGAATCTCAAAAACTCACTACTGTGATTCATATATTGTAAGAAAGTATCTAAGCAGTCAGAGCTGCCATCCCAAAGGATATATATATATATATATATATATATATATATATATATATATATATATATATATATATCATCTAAAAATCTAGAATAATATTTCACATGCTGAAAATATTCACTATTAAAAACGTTGGATTCTTCCCAATCAAGCATAACCAGGTTGGAAAAGATGGGGGCACAAGCTGCCCCCATCACTACCTCCCTGGTTTGATGATAATGTTCACCCTCATAGTAAATATAGTTGTGCTCAAGTACCAGGGACATGCAGTCTAGAATCAAACATATCTTGTCCCAATCTAGATTTGCATATTTTCTAATGCTGTTACAAAATGATTCCATATCTTCTTGCTTGGGAATACATGAAAAGAGGTCAATGATTTCTATTGTAACAAACACAAGATTTTCTTTCCACAAATGTGTTGGAAAATTGGGTAAAAATTCCCATGAATCCTTTACCATGTGCGGGATTTTACCATACAAATGTTTAAGCCACGTGTCGATAACAACCCCTAAAGGGAGTGTTTTGGAGTGGCTGCCAGAAATGATTGGATGAAAAGGGAGGTCTCTAATGCCTTTGTGTACCTTAGGAATGCCCACCAGAGTGGCTAATCAGGGGATAATCAACTTTAAGATAGTTATATAAATCCACTGTAATTCTGTTGTCAATCAAGAATTCTTCGAAATATGAGTCTGTACGCTTGTAGGCTACATTGATTTCATTGATTGATACTATCTCATAATTGCCTGACTGCTGTAATATCTCATACATCTTAGTGGTATATTGAAGAGTGTCATAAATGTCCACACCTCCCCCTTTGTCTGGCTTCATAACACGTATGGTGGTGTCTTCTCTAAGTTCTTTTAAAATATTTAATTCATCAATATTTAAATTACTGTTGTTGTTATAAGTTCTGAGTGTATTTTGAAGCTTATAAACCTCTCTGGTGACCAGTTTTTGATATATAGCTACACTAGTATGCATAGGGGGAATAAAAGTGCTTTTCTTCTTAAGCATGTTTCTACCATTACATATGTGTTCATTAACACAACTCCCTCTATCCTTAAAAAAGATGGCTAGATTAATTTTCCTCAAAAACATTTTGATTTCACTTAAACAGTCGACTAGATGAAAATGTGTAGTAGGGATATACTTCATCCCTTGAGATAGTAGGGCAAAGTGTACAGTTAGTTAGGGTGGTGTAGTTGTAGATTTTAAAATTCTTGTAGCTGTGTATAACACCATACACTGTAATATTATTAACCGCAATATTAACTGTACTTATATCTTCACTACCTTTACAAATACTAATAATACGGTCAGTAATAATTGTTAATCGCCCCCCTTCCTCCAATGCTGGTCCTTGTACTGACTTTGTATCGGGGGAAGATAGTGATCTTGTCTCCACTCCCCCTCCTTCCTCCACTTCGGATGTTGGTCCTGTTTCCGACCTCTGAAAATTTTATCTCCCTCATATTTGTTGGAAGCCCCATTGGGTTCATTAAAATCATTCCAATCCTTGTATCCCCTTTTATACAAGGATCTATTGTTTGTTGTACTATCCTTTTGTTTATTTAAATTCCATACATAAGCTGTACCTCACTTGTACTGCTCTACATCTCTATTAATTTTATTTTTTTTTTATCATGAATTTTCTGTATCTTCATTTCAGTATAATTGAATTATTTACTATATAATGTCTCCCACTGTGAAAATAATAGATCATTAACAATCAAACTATTAAGTCGTTCCACTTCATTCATAATTTTACACAATTTCTCATCATTGTACTTAATCAAAAGATTCATAAAATTAAAACCAAATTGATCAAACAAAAGGTTGAACCCCCCCTTGTTGTCTTCCGTAATGTCAATCCCCATAGGGTGTTTAAAAAAAACGCAACCCCATAGGCACTATATTCAGTGCTAAACATTTGTTAAAATATGCATTAAGTTCTTATTGTCAAAATAGGTTTAGTGGGTATATGGTCATTAAGACCTGGTAACGTTGAAGCATCTGTGTACAATTGCAAACAAGCTTCCTTATACCCTAATGTGGCCTTGATGTCCCCCCCCCCCAGGATCAAATTTGACATTCTCTAGAATAGCAAACTTGAACTTGTGTGTGTTTCCACACTTTTCAATATGCCTATATAGGGCATTATTCACATCTTTCTTACTGATACTATAGATGTGATCGTAAATACATTTTTTTAAAAAATCTTTCCATTTTCCCTATATAGTATCCTGTGCATACTATACACTTGGCCATGTAAACCACATACTAAGAGTTGCAGTTACCCTGCCTAAATCTAATGTGTGTTTTATTAATATTATCTAATGTTATTACTTGGTCCTCCATAATATGTACACATTGATTACATCTTCCACATTTCTTTGTATGAGTTACATGATCCTGGGGCCTACCCTCAATTTTATGTTCTAAATACATCTTCAAATTGTTACCCATTTTATACACAAACATTGGTCTACTTCCTACTGTATCTATAATATCATGATCGATGAGCAGTACATTCCAATTCTTGGTCAAAATGCTCTTAATTTTGTTAACATGAGGTCCATACTCCAAAATACAAGCCCGTTGATAAGTCTCCCCTTAATGGGTTCAGATCTATATAAACTTTGGGCTCTATTCTCCCTTTGTTTAATACCCAATAGAGGTGGATATTTTTTACCCCATTCATCAATAATATAAGATCTAACATCTGTCATCATCTTAATACTATATCCTCTCTCTTGAGATAGGCTAGTTATGAAATTCAGTTCTTTAACCTCATCAGTATAAACTGAAGTCATGCGGGCTGCTCTGATACATTGACCCTTATATATATTATATAACAGTAATCTGGGATGATTGCTCGTGTATTCAAAATACCCATTTGAAAAAGTATTTTTCTGTGAATACGGGATTGGAAACCCTCATTAACTTTGAAAATATAGGTGTCCAAATATGCTATTCACACACACACACACACACACACACACACACACACACACACACACACACACACACACACACACACACAAAACACACACACACACACATATATCTGTTTGTATGCTGAAGTATATATATAAATAGATGTATATTTGTATATATATAAATTGCGTTTAGATTAGTTGTGTTTTAGATGAAATCACAAACACACACACACACACACACACACACACACACACACACACACACACACACACACACATATATATGGTTTCATTTCAGAATCTCGAACTACTGAAATATTGAACTTCAGTAGTTCGAGACAGAACTGTCAAAATTGCACTTGCGCAGAAGTGCAAAATCCCAAATGAGGAAATGTCGAATCTGCGGTTGTGGAGTCGAGTACGTGACGTGGGATTCCTTGTGTTCCTGATGTGTGGTGTGGTATGTGGATGTAGCTGGAGAGTCAGGTAAGTGATGTTTTACTAGGGGTTTTGGGTAGGGATTTTAGTGTGTGTGACTATGTTTGGAGTTTTGAGGTCTGGGTTAGAGTAGGTCGGTAAGATTGTGAGTGTGTAAGTGTTGAGCGTGATGTTATTTGTACATATGTGATGTGTGTTTGTGCAAGGGAAGTGTAGAATATGTAGTGTTTTTTTTTGTTTGTGTTTTTATTGTGGCGTCAGAGTTAGTATATATAAGTAGCAGGGTGTGGGGGGGTGCTTGCCCCCATGCTTATATGTAGGGTCTGCGCACGTGTGTTTGTTTTGTTGCGTTTGTGTTTGCTTTGTCGGTTTGTAGTGTAGGGAGGAAGTGTGCTTGTTTGTGTGTGGAGTGTGCATGTGGGCAGTTGCGATTTTGAATTTTGCACTTTTTGGGGTTCAGGTTTTTCAATTTTCGGGTTTACAGTCTTGGGATACTGAATTTTGATATTTCAGTATATCAGGATTTTAAAGTGAAACTATATATATATATATATATATATATATATATATATATATATATATATATATATATATATAGTTTAAGATATACATATATGGAGCTACTTAAAAAAAATGAAGATCAGAACACCGACGTTCCTTTCCATGAGACTGAAAATACCGAAACCTGACATACCCGAACACCGAAGCATTCCCAGGTTAAGTAAACAGTTGCCCAACATGCCCTTTTTTCCACTGTAATGTGATCCTGGAGTTGATATATATAATTGGGGGGGCACAGCCCCACCTCCACCTGGGTGAGTTTTAATTACTTCAGTGAATATTTAGTATAAGTTTTGGCAAGTGTTTATTCAACTTCTTTTAAAGAAAATATCTCTCTTCTCTCTCTCTCTCTCTCTCTCTCTATATATATATATATATATATATATATAAATAGATATGCATCTGTGTATAAATATGTGTATTAGCATATTCTTCATAAGTAAGTACTAGGCCATCTGTCCTTGAAGGCCATTTTAAGCCTAACCTACTTTCCCAAAGATGAGAATCAAACCCTGTACTTGTGAGACAATCACCGTAACCATTATGACATCCCCTAATCTCTATGTGAGAGAGACAGAGAGAGAGAGAGAGAGAGAGAGAGATGTGTATATATGATCAAAGTCTTAGAACTTCGAATTTCATATGGCCGACACCATCTGATCGAAGATTTAAGACTTTGAACATTCCAAACTGAGATCTCCATACAGCACGGAATGGGAAATTTTCCCTCTTCCTTGCTGTAGTGCAATCTTGGAGTTGGTATATTTAAGTTGGGGGGGGGGTGTGGGGAGTGCAGGGGTGCTTTTTTTTTTTAGGTCTTTGAAGTCTTAAAAGTTTGATCATTTGGTGTCGGCCATATGAAATTGAAGTTTCTAAGACTTTGATCATTTAAATGGGACCCATATATATATATATATATATATATATATATATATATATATATATATATATATATATATATATATTTATATATATATATATATATATATATATGTGTGTGTGTGTGTGTGTGTGTGTGTGTGTATACGTGTGTGTACGTACATACATATATAGATTCATTACATTTTATGGAGAATTTAGCTGTTAAATAAGCCACCTACCCTGGTATTCATCAATGATCATCCAGGTTTTGCATAAAACCTACACAATTACAGCTTGTTGGCATGAAGATCAATAGCGCTGGTTGAATATTCATGCTTCTCCTTGTGCTTACACATCTCCAAGCACCATTTTCTGACTAGCAATAGTGTTATTAGCCATTAACCTGTACTAAGAAATATAAGCACACAATTTAAACAAATCTCCTTGCCTGTAGGCAAACATATTATTCAAGCATGTGCGGTCAGCTTATATAAACTACGTACAAGTGAATTATAAGAATTTAGATGCAGGGAACATGAAATACACAGAATAAAATATTAATAGTAGAGAAATAAGTGTGAAGGCAGAGTAAATGGGAAAAAAAATGTACATAGTTAAGGCATTCAAATGTGATGACTTCACAAAGAAACATGCAACAGAAAGACATCCATATTGATGTTAATAATAAATAATCCTGTTTCCATTTGTTTACCCATGTACAGATCTTAAAACCAGACATGGTAACTGTGGATTTTAGAGCGGAGTAAATAGAAAATATAATATTAATGTCCATAACATGGTGAGTTGAAATAACAGCTAGCTAGGACAGTGACTACATTAGGGACTTATTATATGACGTGCATATACATGGAATATATGTGTGATAACTGACTGTACTTCTGTATCCTCCACTTCATTCTGTATAAACAAGGCTCAGACCATACAACAATTGTGTCATGCACAGCAGAAAAGGGCATGTGTTATCATTTGTTGTCACTGGACAACCATAAACAGGAGGTGTATTACCTTGACACATTTATTAGATAAGAATGTGTTTTATATTCATGTACATCACAAACAAGAACATAACAACAATCCATATAAACAAGTGACAAGTGACAACACAGATCTGATGACATTCCAGTAGTTCAAGGTCTCCTTTTGTAAATGCTGCGCATCTACTACATGGTTATACTAAGCATTCTCAAAAGACATTACAGTGAACACTGCCATAACATCATCTAATCAAAACAAGCACACAAGAAAGTGTCCAAACACAGGCCAAGTCACACTTTAGGATGATTTGGCATCATGCCATAGAGGAAGACATGTTTACATAAGTACTCATGTCCTATAAACTTGTACAGTAAAAAGAAAGCAATTACAGTAATATATAAATATGTGAAGGAACACATGGCAATACAGTATATTCTTATGTGGAAATTAATTAATGCCTGTAAATAATCACTGACATGCTCAATATAAGCATCTTTCCAGACCTGAACACATGCCAGGACAGGTATTAGAAAGATGTGCATCAACTTGTGATGCCCCAGAAATAGGCATACTGTGTGTGCCATGACCAATACACTGAAGGGCATACAATTCTTCCCAATTGTAATGGGTATGGATCCCCTACAGCAGAGGAAGATGCCTTAAAAATATTGCTGTCTGACTGTGACATAAATACTTACTTAAATGTTTCCTTATTCTAAGCCACTTCTGTCTAACACAGATATGTGACAGACAGATGTTTCCAAATTCAACTGCCTGCTTATCATACTGGGCACAGTACACAGCTGTGTATTGACTGTGTTTGCTGCACAACACAGGAATGGAAGTTGTCAAAAATAAATTAACCCCAAGATTTAGTAAACACCATGTAGGTTCCATGTAGAGCCTATATGGATTGGATCAGTGTACATGGCCATGAAGTGCTCTTGTTAACGAGCAATTCATATTGCGTATGAGCAGCATGTCTAAGTGAGGTTTCATGGTGCATCTCAATAGTTTTGGCCGTGAAACCTCATAGAACAACATGGACAATGAATCCGTGTACATGAGAGCACCGACAGCCCACTCCCATATCTCTCAACCTCCTGTACCAAGAAAGCTGTACAAAGGCAGTAAACAAATGAGGCACAACCTAAGAAATAGGGACCTATAAATTTAGAAAGCTGACAGAATAAACTGATATGTATGCATCTTCTGAAAAGTATGAAGTCCAAAATGAAAACATCTGTCATTATTTAGTTACATCCATCCCAAATGATTATGTCAAAACCACAAAGTTTATGAGGAACACCACAAAAATTCAAGCCAAAACCCTGCTAAACCTGCCAGAATTAGTTTTATCTGTTATGTCTGGATTTTCCATTTTTTTCCCATGTTTGCATGATGCACCAAGGTGCTTGACGATGCATACCCTATTTGCGCATGGGGACCACCCATGTATCAGACATGATCCAGACATCCAAAAATAGAAACCAGAAGCTTTCAATTAGTATTACTGGACAACGCTGTGCATTGCACAAACCCAGTAAGAGGTGCTGTACTTCACTCATACCATCAAGTTAACAGTAACTACTAAAATACATTGATCATGTAAGTAATCATATGGCAACATGTGTTGAGTGTTGGACTGGAGTAAAGATGGTCTTGGGTTATAGTCTAGGGTATGCAAACGTTTCTTATACTGCTGTGACATTGCATCTTATCCAAATAATGTGGTACTGTAAGGAAATAACCACAAAATTGTATTGGCTGACAGCTTTTGCTGATATATTTGAAAAAGGTGTGTGCCTCTTAGCATTGAGCAACCATTGGTTTGTGTGATGTTAAGCGGCATGCACCCTTTTTAAATGTATCAAAATACAGACAGTGTGCACTCTCAGTAAGCACAACTGGCAAATAAACATGGTATTTAAAGGTGAATTGGTGTGAATTGCACTTTATACATAGAGCTCTAACTTGTGTAGCAATGTCTGGTGTCAGACAGGATGTGCGATTTAGAACACAGCGCTGGGGTGTCCAGGAATCCAAGGTTTTTATTGGGCTCCTGGTTAGGGATCATGGCCCAAGTTTGTTGCAGGAAGACTATACCTGCTACCAATACAAATCTAAAGCCTGGTATAGTTTGGCAAGGGCTCTTACCAAAGCAACTGGATCCCCGCACTGGTGAACAGTATCATCACCACTATAATGACCTCTGTAGGAGAAAAAGGGATAACCTTGATAAGCTGATCAGGGATCAATAGGCAGGGAGCACCCTGGTGATGTGTAAGTATGATTTAAATGTATTACCTGCAAATACTCAAGCTGACTATAGCAAACACTGGTATTCATAATGCATTTTTTTTCCCCTTTTTCCACAGCTGCAGAAAAGAGAGCCTTGAATGTGCGTTCCCATGGCAGGCGATTAGTGAGGATGAGAGAAACATTTGGTAAGTAAGCATAATTATATAAAGCAGTGTTATTGCAGCCTTAACAGTTATGGATGGATTAGTTGCTATATCATACATGTTTAGCCGTTTGGAAATGCATATCTGAACAGTAAAACCAAGTATGCATGCATTACTCTGTGGCCAAGCTTTCAGTAGTGCTTCTTTTTGCTGAAAACCCAGATACGAGCACATCCACTCATGCATGAATCGTGCCATCCCAAATAGAACCAAAATGCTCTCATCCAAAAAAAGAAGCCAATCTGGTGGTCCACTGCCATAAACAAACTTTACAACAAAAGGAAGAAACTTTTGCAGAAAAGAGGAAAATCCCAGGATGCAAAAAACTCCCTTACTAGCTTCAGTAAGAAACTGAGATGCCTCATAAAATCCTCCAAAGCTAGTTACGAAAATAAAATTGCCAAAGATTCCAAAGACAACCACAAAGCATTCTATAACTATGTCAAGAATCTAAATGGCAATGCTCAGATCTGCTCTGAGCTAAAACAGAATGGCATTAAATATACTGATCCGAAGGATATTGCCAATATCCTGGCAGATCGATTCAATGCCAACTTCACCCCTCTCACCCCTAAATGGCCCATCTCAATACCGGAAGATTGCCAAATTCCAGTAATAACGGCCACACAGGTACAAAACGCACTCTCTAAAGCCAAGAATACAGCATCCATGGGACCAGATGACATCCCGGCTGTGTACTACATGAACTACAATATGAACTGGCACCTCACCTAAGTGTCATGTTTAATCATAGCCTCACCTCAGGTTTCGTGCCCACTGAGTGGCGCAGAGCTACAGTTATCCCAATCCACAAGGGGGATCCACCTTGGATCCCGGAAACTACCATCCCATCAGTCTGACAAGCCTTATCTGCAAGGCCATGGAGCGTATTATCATGGAACTTATAAACAAAGACATTGGCAACCTTCAAACACTGGACCCCACCCAGTTTGGGTTTGTGAAGGGCCGATCTTGTCTCCTGAACCTGATTGACTTCTTTGAATCAGTCTCCAGAGCCATGGACAAGGGTAAGGTGGTCCACACAGCCTATCTAGACCTTGCCAAGGCCTTTGACACCATCCCCACTCTGGAATCATAGATAAACTTACTAAGTTGGGCATTAATCCCTATGTCACCCAATGGGTTGCTAAATGACTTACTGATAGAACCCACACTGTAAAAGTAGCTGACTCCAAATCCAGCTCCAGACAAGTGACAAGTGGAGTACCTCAGGGTTCAGTCCTGGGGCCGCTCTTGTTTGGCATCTACTTCTCTGAAGTACAGGTCAACACTAAGGGACTCTGGCTAACAAAGTTTGCAGATGACTGCAAACTGGGAGCCATTATTGAATCCCCAAATGATGTGGATACTCTACAAAAGGGCCTTACAGAAACAGATGCTTGGTGCCAGAGCCATGGGCTCAAGCTCAATGGCAAGAAATGTATTGTTATCCCGTTTGGGAAAAAACATGTATCCATGAATTACCATATAGGTGGCAGTACACTAAACACAGAAAGTGTGAGAAGAGACTTAGGGACACAGGTGGACAGTGGTCTCACCTTCGATAACCACATCGCCACAACAGTCAGGAAATCCTTCTATGTGGCACACCTCATCACGAAGGGCTTTTCATGCCGGGAAAAGGAGGTCATTGTCCCACTGTACTCATCCCTCATTAGACCCATTATAGAATACAACGCCCCATTTGGTATGTACCTCTCAAGACATCTGCAACAACTGGAAAGGCCTCAGAAATACCTCACTAAAAGAATCACAGGCCTAAAGCAGATGCCCTACGCTGACCGCCTTAAAAAACTCCAGCTATACTCTGTCGCATATCGTCTACTCAGAGGCGATCTCTGCTTAACATACAAGGCCATGTCAAACCCAGAGCTGTTGGACATGCTACACTGAAAGAAATCCCAATCCCTCAGAGCTACACGCTCCAGGGATCTAAACCTTGTCATCACAATAAACAAAACATGCTGGAGGGATAGGTTCGTGACCCAGAGACTCCCCAGACTCTGGAATAGATTGCCCATACATGTAAAGCAGGGTGCCTCTTTGGACCTCTTCAAGAGAAACCTTGACGATTGGATGGGAGAAAGGAAATTCACCCCAGGGATCACGTCAGTTGCCCTGCTAGACAGGGGTCCAGGAAAGTAAATAATGTGGGAAGAAATAGCCAGGGAATTGTTATGGCTAGGCTTGTATAGGCCCTAGGGCTGATAGCCTAGTACCAACCTATGAACCAACCTATGAATCTATTTAAGAATCAGTGCTTTGCTCTGGTCATTGAAGGATTCATGGTTGTCTGGCAAGTAATTTATATTGAATTTAATAAATAATGAATGTCAAAATGTTATGTTAACACACATCCTATGCAACTATCCATGTGTGTAAGAGCAACATTTTAAATATGTTCCTACTTATGGGTCCTTGTACACCCATTATTTTAGGATATATCAAGATATCCTGCTCTAAAAGGTGGAGAGGTATGGTCTGTAACACAAAGCAACAGTTCCACATTCTCAGATAACAGTCACTATGAGTCTATAAAGTGTAAAAGGAAAGAGTGTTTGCATTATGTTATATTCCAATGGAAAAGTACAGTATCGCAGAAGTCACTGCTTGCGGGTTCTAATACCACACTGTCCAAAGTTAAAAATCATCTGATTACAATACTGTGTTAGCTTTCCATCAATAAAAAATAGAGTACTGTTATCTAATCATCATTATAGCATTTTAAGTGCAGACCTCCTGACCCGTGGCTTGAATGGGCTGCTGTCAAGTGTAATCACTGTACATGTAGTCCAAGTAATAAAGAAAATTCTTAGCAGTTGTTATTGTTTAAAGTAGACTGTAACAAAATACAATAAAATAATTTTAGAAAGCTTGGTGTATAATCTGTGAATTTACTAATGTTCTCCATTTTTTCTCTCACCCTACCCCATATTTTCTTTTTGTTATTTCCAGATTGCTTATTTTTATTATGATTTCTTTGTTATTATTATTGTAATATTATTTATGTAATCATATTTCTCCTTAGGATATTACTTTTATTATTTGTTAAGTTTTGTTTTTTATGTTTAATTGTATCCTATGTTGTTAACACCTTCCCATTTTTACTATTTAACATTCTGTTTGGAATAATACTATTTAACTCTTTTTATAGTGTTTTATCATTATTATTTTAAATCTTTGATTCAATTTATTTTATGCTTTATTTCATTTTTGCTTTTGATTTTTCTTTATGTTATTACTACAGCACAGCAGGGTAGGCTGGTTTCTGGTGATTGGCCTATGCTCACTCCACTGGCTACAACACCAAGGCCAAGCACTTCTGGGCTGTCATCTGGTGGCACTACCCCTGTTGCCCCTGCTCTACCTGGACCATCAGGTAGTTCTGCCCAAGGGGCCAGGCCTTTGGTCCCCTCTGGGAGAAGAGGCAGAGGGGGTGCATACATCACCCATGCAGAGTTGCCAGATGTGGTGCATAGGAGTGTGCACCAGACTGTGGACACATGCCTATGCAAGACGGAGAGCCTGATTTCCACCCTTGTACAGCAGACTGACTGTACGCACAGACATCAACCACTGCAGCCAGTGGCGCAGAGATGGAACAGTGCTGACAGTCCAATGGGTGAGGACTTGAGTCACTGTAACAGTGCTAACTTCCATGGGACCTTGATTCCCCCACTCCCACCCCAACCAAGGTGTTCACCCCCCTTGTGTCCTTCACCGACCCTGTCCTTGTCTTGTATGTCTTGTCTGTCTGCAAATGCTTCCTAACCTTCCCAAATTTCCTGCCCCAGACTTGCCTATGTACCTTCCTCAACATTCCACTCTCTCCTTAAAAAAAAGGGCAGCTGTCCCAAAAAGTATCATCCCATACATAGCTCTTCATTGAAAAGATGTGTCTACTTGACACATCTAATTTGGTCCAATTGGCTTCACAATGCAATTAGGTTGTTTTCACCCCTCATTCTGGAGGTGGCAATCCAAATACAGCTAAAAATCTGTACATGTGCCCAATTGTTACTGTTGAAGAAATTGATAGCTATGGTTCTTATCTGCAGCCTTCCTGCACATTACTGCCTTTCTTTCACTTTGTTTTCCCCCCTGCTTGTTCTCCATTTCACCACTTTTCCTATCTTCCCCATTTCTTTTCTTTAAAGATTTATTGGACAATCGCTCACCATCGCTAAGCAATATTATGCGGCAGTAGTATCAGTTAATGTATGTCAAAATATAGTACACAATTGCAAAATTTATACCAACACCATATTTTGAACCCAGTACCACTGGACTTCTTCAAAAATGCATTAACCTGTCAAGCCATAGAGTCAATTAGTGGATTTATTCCAAACAGTCAATAATAATTGTCACATATTCTCAATAAAGTGTGCTTGCACAATGCTGCGTATCACTCCGCAAGTCTGAAAAATATTAATTCAATAATAAGAATAAACTTGTCAGCTTGGCAGAGCAATACATCTGGACAATGCCATACACAATTGATGGACATAGGCCCATCACTAAAGTGGCATGTTGTAAATATTGCTCTTCCAAACTTAGAAACATGATAGAATAACAGATACTGCATGATTACTAATTGATTTACTTAAGTACCAGGTGTATGCAACAGCAGTCTACTGTGCAATTATCAAGAATATGTGTACAATACACCTGCTACTCAACAGACTCTGTAGCACAACCTGTTAAATGGACTGCTGTTATTTTGTTTTGATCCAGATGGTACTGGGTTCAAATACATGTGCATATTTCCAAATACTTGTCTGCTTACACCCAGATTATACATTTTGCAGTTTATGAATTTGTCACATCAGTTGTGTATGCACTCAATGCAATAACAATGAAATGTGTGGTGCCTCATAGCATCCAATAAAAGTGAATAAGCTCCTGTTTTCCAATGCTTAGCAATGCTGCACATCATGCACCATCGCAAAGTAATTCTTTAAAGAAAAGGAAAGGGGAAGATAGGAAATTGGTGAAATGGGGAGGAAGCAGAGGGAAAAACAAAGTGAAAGGAAAACAGGAATGTGCAGGAAGGCTGTAGTAAGAACAATATTTATCCATTTATTCAACAGTAACAACTGGGCACATGTATGGATTTTTAGCTGAATTTGGACTGTCACCTGCAGACACGGGGGGGGGGGGGTGTGACAACAACATAATTGCATTATGAAGCTAATTGGAACAAATTAGGAGTGTCACGTAGATGCATCTGCAAAATGGAGAACTATGTGTGGGATTTTTGTTTTTTTTGGGACAGATGCACTTTTTTAAGGAGAGAGTGGAATGTTGGGGAGCGTACATAGGCAAATCTGTGGCAGGCAAGTTGGGAAGGTAAGGAAGCATTTGCAGACAGACAAGACAAACAAGACAAGCAAGGTCAGGGAAGTAGACAAGAGGGGGGGCGAACACCTTGGTTGGGGTGGGGGTTTGGGAATTACGAGCCTATGGACGTCATGTTTGGTGACAGTGAGAATCAAGTCCCCACCAACTGGAATTCCATCACTGACACCTCATTGTGCTGATGGCTAATGTATCTGATGCCTACATCTCCTTGTGTTATTAAGGACAATGATGAAGAGCAGTGTCTCCATTCGGCATAGCAGTGCACCAATTGTGTGGTGCACAATCCTACACATCAAACCTGCCAGCTCAGCTCAGGTGACACAATTATCCTCCCCCCTGCTTCTGCTCCCAGAGGGAATCACAGGCCTATCCTCTAGGGCAGAGCGACCTGAGGGTCCAGGTATTTCAGGGGGTAGTGGAGGGTGCTGCCAGGCTGTAGCTCACAAGTGCGGGTCCTTGGTGCTGTAGCCAGTGGAAGGAGAGTAGGTGCTCCACGGGGAACTGTCCTACCTTGCCATACTTGCTGTGCTAATAACAAATAAAATTAAAATTCAACAATGAAACAAACATAACAAACATAACAAATGCAAAATAATGTACAAACTCACATTAAATAAAATTTGAAGATATGCTAAATTAATATAAAATACAAAATAATATAATTACAAACAATGATACATAATAAGAAATGAGTATGTATTTAACAGAAAAACAACAGAAAATTATACATAATAAACAAAAGTTATACAAAATAATTATTGTAATGGAAAATATGATTATATATATAATATAATAATAAGAATACAAAAAATAAATAAAACAAAAAAGAATCAAAGGGGTGGGGGGGGTGAAAGAAAAAAAGAAAGAACATTAGTAACTGCACTGGTAATATACAAAGCTTTCTACAAATAATGTACTATATTCTGTTACATTTTACTTATAACAATAACAAATGTGAGTGACTACTTTTATTACATTGAATTCTACCACAGACACACTGTACTACAGATCAGATTGCATCCAGCAATCTTCCATAGTTTCATATATATGTTGCATGTACAGTGTTTACATGTGACAGCTGGCCATCTGAGGCACAGATATAGAGATCTGCACTTCCACTGTTATCATTATGAGTACGTAACAGTACTGAAGTTTATTGATGACAAGCTAAGACATTATTGTAGAGAGCTGGCCTTAAGTTTGGTAGTATATTATTGAAACTAACAAGCAGTGACTAATGTAGTACTGTGTTTTCCATTTGGAATGCAGCATAATGCCAGCACTCTTTCCTTCTACACTTTATAGATACAGATTCACTGTTATAATGATAATGATCTGCAGCCTGCTCTTGGTGTTCCTGGTGTGTAGGTCATAATTTATATTGCAATATTTATGTCGACTTAAACATATACTGTATAGTTTGGAAGTGTGGTTTTCTAAATGACACCCCCTGTCTACTCTGTAATACTAGAGTGTTGTTTTACTAAACATTTATTTATTTATTTATTTATTTACATTTGTTTACTGGGAAAGTTGGACTGGTACAGAAGCCCATTTTCAGTGGAGGCCCAGGGAGAAAAGCTCCACAGAAATACAAGCAATATACAATACTTAGATAGTACAATAGTATACATACAGTAAGATGTAGAATACATATCTTCTAGGTAGTCTATACAAAGCAGTATTCAATACTGTTTTCTAGTAGATACAGGTTCAAAAAGAAAAACACAAACATTTCAGTGAAGATCACTGTGAGAAAAAATAGTAGTATGTACATATTAAATAATAGTTATGACCAAATGAGAATTTATTTATATATATATTTATTTTTGAGTAGTAATAAACACTGAGGAGAGGGAGAAAAATGAGGTAAGGAGTGGACAGTGTGTTGACAGAGTTATAGATATCTTGTCAGTCAGGTTTGGCAAAGGAGCAATGCCAGTTCTTGGATACATGTTCAAATAGCAGTTGTTTAAAACTGGCAGATTCAGGTGTGTTTTGGAGGGTGTGGGGTAGAGAGTTCCATAACATACTTATGCATGCATAGTTTTGCTTTAAAACTGACAAATGCATACTCAATGTGATACAAGTGTTTAGCTCAATAAGCTGTATTTACTCCTAATGCTAAAATATCAGTACTGTTTGGAAGCATACATACCACTTGTGTCTCACATCTTCTCATTTTTTCCTTATAGGTCTGCACATTCAGTAATCATTCTGTGTTAGCTGTGGGAAAAACAGAACACAACAGAATACTATTAAGAACACCAAAAATGAACATATGCAGCTACTACCTCCTACAGGCAGTGTCTGTAAGTCATACTTACACATCTGTGGAGTGCCATCATTTCGGCATTACTCGATCCAACAGTCGAGAGTATTTCTCTTTGTCATATTGAGGTTTAGGTAGTGATTCCAGATTCTGGGCCAAAGTATTCCATGCATCCAGTTTGTAATCTGATCTATGACAGTGCTCCTCCAATGGCCGTGGACTATAATCATTCACTAGGAGTCTAGCAAACACTTTGGACTCCTGCACACCATGCCTTTGAGAACAAAATCTCAGAACTTCACCCTGAACACCAGGCATGTATAATGCAGATGAAAACTAATGTATAATGACTTTTTCTGCCAATTTCTGTTTTGATACTGATAATGCAGAACGTTGGAATCTGCAAAATTTGAAAATGGTATGCATTGCTTAACATTGTGCAAGCACCTTTTTTCCGTGATGGGAACCAGTTCAGAGCAGTTAATCAATACAGATACTATCATATTAGTACATAAATGACAGTAGTAGTGTGCATACTATCCATCTGGAATATACTTAACATATAAGAAAAAGTAGGACAACTGGGACATGACTTAAAAAGGCAGATGCCTGCTGTATTGGAACCCAGGGCATTAACCATGGTAGTCCTATACTCAAAGCTGTTGCCAGTAGAAGGTTTCAAGAACACGTGTATGTCTCATTACATTATAATATAATGCAAGGACACATTAGTAAAATACAAGAAATTATCCTTGTATTCGAACCCAGGATCATGTGAACCTGAGTCCAACATCTTCAGCCACAGGTGAGGCTCCTCAAAAATCTACTACATTAATATTTATCCTGGAACATCACTGTTGCACACTTTAAAAATTAACACAATACAAGTGATAATAGGCAGAATATAAAAAAAAAAACATGAAGCACATACACTACTAAACTATGTTACTACACAGGAAATGTTCACACAGTTCTAAAATCCAATCAGTCATACAATGCACATGCCAAACAAAGGATGGATGCCTTAACCCTGTGTTGCAAACATACACCTTTGTTGCAAGCAGCGACAGGCACCCGGCACAATACCTCTCCACCTGTCAGAGCAAGGAATCTGTACAATGGCACAAGGAATGGGGTGATATAGCCTTAAAAATAGGGACACTCTATAAATATTGGTCTTACATACTTAGTAATTGGATAGAATAACAGGTTATGCATTAGCATCACTGTTCTGCAGGATATGAAGTCTGAAACTCTATTGTATGCCATTATTTCCTGACATCATTTTTCAATGATCTGCCAGTGATTTTCCAGAAAACCTTAATTTTATGAGAAGTCCAGATATATGAGTCCAACATATGTGTATCCTGCAATAATCTGTACAGGTGAGTGGAATTACCATTACACAATCAAATTTGAAGTAATTTACAGTTGTATTAAAATATTACCATGCTAACTGTGCATTTATTGAAATGCAGCACTTTTAAAATATTGCACATACTAAGTACATAACATGGTATAATGTTTTCTTGAAAAAAAATACAGCACTATTTAACATGTCTGTGTCCGGGTCATTCATCAGTCATTTTTCCAGTATGTACCTCTGAACTGTATATATTTGCGCAGAATGACCAGATGTTTCCCACATTTTTTTGGACCATTTATCATAACATTGTGGTTTTCTGGCAAATTAGTGGCAAATCATTACAGATTGTACTTAGAAATGAATGACAGACATTTGAGTTTCAGACTTCATACTGTTCATAAAAGTCATGCTAATGCAAAACCTGTTATTCTCTCAACTGCCTATGTCTTTCAGAGGAATATTTTAAAACTGTTGACATTTGTGGGACTTTGTCTCGCTTCAATTTATTACATCATCCAGATTTCTTCCTTTAAGAGATTGACGGGTATGGTCCAGTAGACTGGGACATACAGTACATAGAACATTAAATATCATTGCATTTATAATTTCAAAGGATATTCACTGGGAATAAAATGATATGCAGCTGCCAACTAAGGAAAGACATGCTGGATGTCACAGACTGCTCGTTTGGGGGTATGGGAGCAAAGATGTGTGTCTACTATGGCACTAACAAGAATGTGTTGGTCTGGTTACTCTACATGTCTGGTATCCTGCCTGTTGTATCATTTAGACATGGTTAATAAATGTGTGCAATGCATCCCTAATACAGTTGTATAGTGATTTATAAGGATGGTTTTAGCCTCCTAGGTGCAGAGTCTGTGTTATGGCTTGTCTCATAGCCAAGACAAGGACTTACTGAGCATGCCTATATGTGCCTACAAACACACCTGCTGCTGGTTACTTCTCTGAGTCATCATTGTCCTCTGGCTGTGGTGACCTTGGCCTTGTTGGTAGGATGTGTACCCTGTCCTCCTCATGATTCTGCTGCAGCTGTTCACACAACATTAACTTGGGTAGCATGGCACATACAATGAACACTGAGTGACATATGCCCTTGGCCATGGGTATGTGGGACTGCACTCTGATCGTGGTAGCTGGAAATGATGATCTATAGTATATCTGGCTGGACTCTATGTTTCATTAAGGTATTCTTCTGTGTGTGCATGTTTGCATCTCTGATAGGTTCCCCTGGCCATGACTCCAGTGTATAGCATGCATCCACAACTACATGAGCCTTGGAGATATAACTCATAGCACACATCTGGTGCATTTGGGGAATGTGGCACATATATAAGTGGTGATAAATGCAAGGGGTCTCAGCACACACTTCCAAATGATTCCTATGACGTTGCAGTTATTTGGGTGGTAGATCTTATGGTTATTTGAGAGCCTACCATGTTCCCCAGGTGTTGTTCTCATGTGCACATGACTGTGATATATGCACACATTACTAAAGATTACTGCGATATATGTTACAATTGTGGCAGACTTCTGACTCTCCCCTCAGAACTTATGTTAAAATATATGTGCTCTCTGACATGTTGTAGCATAGCATGCAGGAATGTTTGGCAGATCCTGGATGCTGATGGCTATGACACACCAAGCATGTCCCCTGGTAGTCTGTTAAGTCAGTTTTGTGTTTAAATTACCTGTTTAACTGTTGTAGGCTACACACTCAAGTGTGATAGCCATTTCTGTGCATTTAAAGTGTTTTTTGATTGTATCTGCTTTATTTTCTGAAAAAAAAAAAATATATATATATATATATATATATATATATATATATATATATATATATATATATATATACTTGTTTTCCCGCCTTTCTAAGCTAGTATAGTCCAGTATTCAGGTTAGTGCTGAATTCAGGGCTGTGTTACAAGTTTGTGTGTTTGCCCATACCTTACTTGGATAGTTGGAAGTTTCTCTGTTCACTGTGAGAGAGGGAGCTTTGAGCAGCCTATCTGTCCCTGGAGGAGTGGTTTTAGCATAGAAATTAGTAGTTTACTGGCCATTTTGGGCTTATTTCTCTCTCTTTCATTTCCCTGCTATAAAAACCCACATTTGCAATGTTTTTTGGGCTAGTATACAGCTCAGCAAGCTCCTGCCTGGTGCCCTGTAGAGTTCTACAGCAGCAGAGAGACAAAAAAGAGACTTTGGAGTGATTAAGTATCATTTTCCTGCATTTTCTTGCTGCCTTTAGCTAATTCTGCCTAAAATATCAATTTTCTAGAGTTTCTGTGATTTAAAATGCTTGTTTCAGCTACATATTGTACTTATTTTACTGCCTGCACTTTAACAAAGTAATTTTTGTGTTTAAATTACCTGTTTAACTGTTGTGGGTTTTACACTCAAGTGTGATAGCCATTTTTGTGCATTTAAAGTGTTTTTTGATTGTATCTGCCTTATTTTCTGAAAAAAATATGCTTGTTTTCCTACCTTTCCAAGCTAGTATAGTCCAGTCTTAAGGTTAGTGCTGAATTCAGGGCTGTTACAAGTTTCTGTGTTTGCCCATACCTTACTTGGATAGAAGAAAGTTTCTCTGTTGACTGTGAGAGAGGGAACTTTGAGCAGCGTATCTGTCCCAGGAGGAGTGAGTTCAGCCCATAAATTAGTAGTTTATTGGCCATATTGGGCTAATTTCTAACTCTTTCATTTCCCTGCTATAAAACCCACATTTGCGCAGTTTTGCATCGGGCAGCACCGGTTAGCTAGGGTATAACTATTCCCGGCTCCAGAAAGTCTACTCTTCAAATTTTCCCTTGGAACTAGACACACTTTCAACTTAAGCACTCAAGCCATTCACTTCTCATCCCGGCACTTGCTCAAAACTCATAGCAAGCACTAATAAACCTTAGCACTAGACCCCCCTGTAATGTAGAGAAGGACAAGGCTCTGTATTCGTCCTTACCAGCAAATCAGTAAAACAGTTCACTGTACCTATCCAGGCATGTCCAAAGGGCAGTTTCAGGTGTACTCTCAGGTCCAGCTGGTGAATCTGGGCATTTTGAGGCATTGTTACAATTGCCTCATGTACACAGACAACCCTCTCCTCCTTTCACCAACAACTAATACATGTGAGAGATGCAATTATACAGCCAAACTGGAGGCTAAGCTCTCTCAACCCAAGACTGAACCAGGCAGTCAAGAGGAATTACTTGCATCACACTACCAGTCTCACATATACCTATGAAACCAGCTCCGGCAAAAAACACACATAAATACACGAAAACATACTTGGAGGCTCTAAATAAAAATCTGCAAAAGCAATAGACACCACCAAAGCAGACATCCAAGCAACCTCCACCCCCCAACACAAAACATGAAACACATACTTCACAAAACCAGTGTGCCACACAATCACAGCCCTTAAGGCAAAATAACATACCCAACACACTAGTAATAGGTGAGTCTATAGTCAGGCACACTGACATCCCACTCACTAGGCTGAACAAGGAGAAGTTACTGTTAGTTGCCTGTCAGGTGCCAGGATCCACCACATAACACAAGCACTCAGGTCACTCCAGAACAAGTACAAATATGACTCTGCCATTGTCCATGTTGGTGTGAATGACCTGAGCCATACCTTCCTGGACTACATGACAAGAGACATGAAGGAGCTCTCTGATCATGTAGCCCAGGCCGGTATGACCCTGACCCTGAGTAGCATCCTGCCCTCACCAAGAATGATACCACAGTATAGAGAAAAAAATATCAATTTCAACAACTGGCTAAGCTTTTGGTGTCATTCAAAGGAGATCCAGTGTCTGTCAGCCTGGGATGACATGCTTAACAAGCCACGCTGCTTTGCTAGAGATGGCTTGCACCTGTCACCATTAGGCTTCAAATACTGGCCAAGACTCTTGCCACCCCCATAGTGCCTTTTTTAGGCAAGGCTCAAAAGACAAACCCACCACTGTAAATAGCACAAGTAACATAAAACTGAGGGTAATGCTACTCAATGCCAGAAGTCTAAACCTCAAAATGCACGCACTTGAGGCACTCCTCAGTATGGAGAAAATGGATACATGTGCAGTAACAGAAACCTGGTTTAAGGCTCCAGAGAGCACCCCAGCACTACCAGGCCACAACGCATACCATACATTTTGGCCACAAAACCCAGACCGAAATACAAAAGGTGGGGGAGTATCCATATTCATCAAGGATACCCACACCTCCAGGTAAGTGGCACAGCACGATGGTTCAGAGATCATTCACATGCAACTAACAATGGGCAAAACTGCTATTCAGATTATAGCTTGCTACAGATCACCCACCATGTCCCAGGACCCCCACTCCGCATTCTTGGAAACACTGTGAAACATAAAGGTCCTACCAAACACCCTGATATTGGGTGATTTCTATTACCCAAACATTAACTGGGAGAAGTGCAAACACCCTTGCTCAACCTTTCCTAGAATTTATAAACTCAAATGCCCTGGATCAACTGGTCAACACCCCCACCAGAGGTGACAACATATTGGAATTGGTCATCACCAACATGGGCGACCGGTGTTCCACACTGGACATCAACCCCTCATTGGTTAGATCTGACCATAAACTAATCACTCTGGATATTCACATTCCGCCACCATCCCCGGTCAAAGAAACCAGTGTGAAAAACTTTTCAAAAACAAACTTCACATTACTTAAGACCGAGGTGGGGAGTTTCAAAGCCCCCATGCTAAAGGATAACGCTGTCCAAGCTGCAAAATCCTTTACTAATGCTCAATGGGCACCTACAAGAATGCATGGATCCTGCTATCCCAAACAAAACCAAGACTCACTCCTCCATGAAAAGGAAACCAGTCTTGTGGACCCCTGCCATAAACAAGCTATACAATAGAAGGAGGAAACTAATAACTAGTAACTAGGAAAAAGAGTAAAATCCCAAGAAGGGAAGACATCCCTGATCAGTATCAGCAAGAAACTACGTTCGCTCATAAAATCATCCAAGGCTAGCTTTGAAAGAAAAATCACCATGGACTCCAAAGATAACTACAAGACATTCTTTAGCTATGTCAAGAATCTAAATGACAATTCTCAGATCTGCTCAGAGTTAGTGCAGAATGGCACAAAATACACTGAACCAACTGATATAGCCAACATCCTGGCAGACAGGTTCAGTGCAAACTTCACCCGCCCCTCACCCCTAAAAGGGCACAAAACTATACCAGAAGAATGTAGTGCCCCTGAAATCACAGACACTCAGGTTAAAACAGTCCTCTACAAAGCCATAAACACAGCATCAATGGGACCAGACTGTGTCCCAGGCTGTGTCCTACATGAGCTCAAAGATGAACTAACCCCTCACCTAAACACACTGTTTAAACTCAGCCTCTCCACAGGCTATTTGCCCAGAGAATGGAACACAGCAACAGTTATTCCACTCCACAAAGGTGGAGCCACAAAAGACCCCGGGAACTATTGCCCTATAAGCCTGACTAGCTTGATCTGCAAAGCTATGGAGCGCATCATCATGGATCTCATTAACAGAGACATTGGGAACCTCCAAACACTGGACCCTACCCATTTCAGCTTTGTTAAAGACAGATCATGCTTCCTAAACCTGATGGACTTCTTTGAGACAGTTACCAAGGCTATAGATGAGGGAAAGGTGGTCCACACAGCATACCTAGACCTCGCAAAGGCCTTCGACACCATTCCCCACTCAGGTATTATAGACAAGCTCATCAGCCTGAACAAAAACCCCTACATCATGAGATGGATTGCCAACTGGCTCACGGACAGAACCCACATGGTAAGAGTTCCGGGAGCTAGGTCTGACTCTAAACCGGTTACAAGTGGCATTCCCCAGGGCTCAGTCCTAGGACTCCTCCTGTTCAGCATATACTGCTCAGAGGTACAGGCAAGCACAGGAGGACTATGGCTGACCAAGTTCGAAGACGACTGCAAACTAGGGCCTATAATTGACTCTCCAGCTAACAAAGACATCCTCCAAAAGGGTCTCACTGAGATTGATACCTGGTGTCAAAAACATAGCCTCAAGCTAAATGCCAAAAAGTGCATAATCACCCCCTTTGGAAAAAACAAAGTACCCACAAACTATCACATAAGTGGTAGCCCCCTAAATACGGAAGATGTAATAAGGGATCTGGGGACCCAAGTCGATAGTAACCTCTCGTTTGATAATCACATTGACAAAGTGGTTAGAAAGTCCTTTTGTGTTGCCCACCTAATCACAAAAGGGTTTGCATCCAGATTGAAAGAGGTCATTGGGCCCCTCTACGCATCACTCATCAGACCCATCATAGAGTACAATTCCCCATTTGGGATGTACCTTACAAGACACCTGCAACAACGGTAAAGACCACAGAAGTACCTCACCAAGAGGATCACTGGCCTCAAGCAGTTGCCCTATGCAGCTCGACTGAAGAAACACCAACTGTATTCAGTTGCATACAACCTACTCAGTGGTGATCTCTGCCTGACATACAATGCCATGTCCAACCCTGAATTGATGGACATGCTCCACCTAAAGAAAACCATATCCCCTCGAGCCACACGCTCTAGGGATCTAAACCTCACCATAACAATAAATAGCATGTGCTGGAGGGATAGATTCCTATCCCAGAGACTTCCCATGCTCTGGAACAAGATTCCAATCTACATTAGCCAGAGCTCCTCACTAACACTCTTTAAGAAGAACCTTGACGAGTGGATGAGAAGCAGAAAGTTTACCCCAGGGATCACTTCAATGGCTCTGCTGGACAGAGGCACAGGGAACTAATCAAAGGGGGTGGTGAAAGCCAACACATTCCAGATAGGCTTATAAATGCCTTTGGGCAGATAGCCTAGTACCTACCTATGAACCTATGAACCTAAGGATACATGTGGCTAACATACTACCTTATACACATACCTTATACTCCACTGGGATGGGTTTCCTGCATTTGTCTCTGAATCTGACACAAGGCTGCCAGAAGTCCCATAGTTCATCTACTGTGTTGTTGGCCTGCCAAGTCCTCAACCTCTCTGTCAATGGCTGTTTGCAGCAGCAGCATTGGTTTCAGACTGTAGCATACACAAATGTATTGTATTTGTTTTTTCTCTCATCCTATGTTAACCCTACCTCTTATGCGTGGAAATGTACAATGTCATGTCATTATGTTGGAGCTTTTCTCCCCGGGCCTCTACTGAAAAAGGACATGTATCCAGCTAGACTAGCCTGGTCAACAAATGTAAAATAAAATAAATAAATAAATAAATGTATGTTACATATAGCTGCTAATTACAACCTGTCAGTCCTCACATTGTATCTGTATTCCACTATTTTTTATGCCACATATAAGAAAGGGAATGGTTTCTATATTGATGCCTTACATCATGTTGATTAGATCCTAGAGAATGGTTGATTAGCATGCAATGTAGCTTTTGTGTGCCAGAATTAGCATCTCTGAAGACAAACAAGATGTGCTGCAATCAATTAGTAAAGTACACCATTATAAAAAGGCAAATGTGTAGTTAGGCAAACCAATGTGGTTGAGAGTTATTTCAGAAGTCCAAGATCACTTAAACATTTATTTTGGAGCAGTATATTGTGACAGAGAAGTATTGTACTCCATCAGGTATGTATTTATTTTTTTAACTAAATAATTAATATGTTGGAATGTACTTAGGAATAATGTGAAGTATATCAGTAATCATTTGTTAGAACTGTACTCAGGACATTGATGAGGTACTGAGGCTGTAGAGTAGGCCAAAGGTCTAATGCTATGTGATAACAATGCACACGTTTCATGGCTATTTCCTTTAAGAGCACTTTTAGCATAACACAGATATTTAGTTAGCATATTTGTCCCTTAGCCTGTTTTTTTTTTTTTTTGCGAGGGGAAATGAGTTGTGCTGTGGCACAATTTAGAATGGACTCTTGTGTTAGTTGTGTGAACATAAGTGAGCATCTGTTATCTGTTATAGCACAAGTAAGGGTATGTTCCTCATGCTACTCTTTTTTTTTTTGTAGCCACCATGTTATTTGTTGACCAATGTAGAATATTCAAACTGTAATCAACTGTTGCATACTGATAGCCTTCCTGTACTGCTTTATCTGTACAGTTTTTTTTAATAATGTTCTCCTTATATGTGTTATCATTATTTGTCTTTCAAAAAAAAAAAAAATGCCCACCCACCATAGGGCACCATTATCTGTTTCAGAGAATGACATCATAATTGATGCATTATGCCAACATCATGCAGTCCTGATGACCATATGCCAGGCCAATGTGTCAGAATGTGCTACCCTGTGGGACAAACTGTTACAAAATGTTAATGCTACTGGCCAACAAAATCACACCTATGAGCAAGTGTGACACAGAGCCACCGACATGATTCATACTGCAAGGAGTCATGCTGCTGAAGTTACACGTGATCGTCAGGTCACCCTTGGTGGGCCTGCAGCAGAACAACCACTCACTGCCACTGAGGAATTTCTGACAATCATTACCACACAGGACAGCTCCCAAAAGTCCATTAGCCAGTATGTTCTGGATGTAGGTACCAACCAAGCAATTCAGGAGGAGCTTCCAGGTAGGCTTTGTTAGATCATCAGTCTAATAGCATTGCATTCATTCTATAATAGTGTATCTAGTTTAGATGTGTGTCAGGTTTTTTGTTGGTGCTGGTATTTCAGATGGCTGTATTTTTAAGGTCAGTTAGATGTTGTCAGACACATTCCTGTTAACATTGCATTGACTGTAGATAGAGAATATTAAAAGTATTACCCCTGTTATAATGTTAAAGGTGGTGCTGTTGCCATTACCTCTCCTTTTACTTTTTTTCAGGACTGTCAGGAATCCACACATATAGGGTTCCAGCAGTTGGTATGCAGAATACATTTATGCCATTAATTATGATATATGTCAGCATATCTGCTACAGCTTGATCTCAGGCCTGCTGTATGGATTGCTGTACTGTCTACATACTTGTCAACTGTACAGATATTTGCAGAATGTCCAGATGTGTGACTCATTCCTATGACTGGTATGTAAGATCATAGTGATTGATTTGCAAACTATTGACAGGTCATTAAAGATATGAGACATTAAATAATGACAGAATTCCATAATTCAGACTTCATATCCATCAGAAATGTCATGGTGAAGCAATACCTCTTATTGTATCACTTTTCTAGGTTTGTAAGGGCAATATGTCACAATGGTCACTACTCATGGGTACGCCACCTGATGTCAGTGTCTCATCAGAATCTGATGATGATGATCAAATTTTGACACAGCCGGGGGTTGCAGAGGCTGATTCTAACACAGAGGTTGAAATCCAGCAAACCCCCTCATTCTTATTGGACATGGCCAGTATGCCTATGCATACCCTGTCCACTGAGGCCATAAATAATGGACAGCTGCAGGGTGAGGACATTGACCAGGGAAGTGTGTCTACTATAGCTTCAATGACTCTTGACACCCCTACCCACCACCACTTTGTATGTGTGTGTAAAATGCCCCAGGTGAATATACTTGGTAGCTAGAAGTACCCAAGCGTGAACCCTGTACCTTTGGTACATATAACAAGAGCCTAAAGTCCCTACCCAGCACCACTTCCACATTTATTTCTCATATTTTTGTTCTTCTGGATTTTTGTGGCAAATCAAGTGAAGGATTGAATTCACTAAATAATGACAGGCATTTAAATTTCAAACTTCATATTCTTCAGAAAATAAATGGTAACACAAAACCTTTTTATTCTAGCAATTTTCTAAGTTTATAAGATCAGTATTTGAAATTTGTCCCTATATTTAGGGCTGTATTCCCCCATTATTGGCTTTGTCCAGGTTTTTTTTGTGCTAAGACGTTGAGAGCTATGGTGAGAAGTGATAACTGAATTCTCTATTCCCCATTATTGACTTTGTCCAGGTCTGTTGTGCTAAGCAGTTGAGAGCTATTTGAAGTCTTAAAACATGCAGTTCGCGTAGTTTATTTTGTTGTGCATTTACAGCTATTGAGTTGGTCTGATAACACAAGTCAGAGTATGTCAAGCAAAAAACTGAAATTGAAAATAAGTTTGAGAAGCTGTGCAAGATGCCCATAGCTTACACTACAGTTATTCTATATATATATATATATATATATATATATATATATATATATATATATATATATATATATATATATGTGTGTGTGTGTGTGTGTATTTAAGTAGACTTTTATGATGGAAATGTTCTGAACTGGGCAGTTTTGTCATTATCGGTTCATCTATTTTGTTTCATTGCCTACTGGAAAAATGTTCAAACAATAAGTTTAAAAATGCCCTCTAAGTCTAACAAGTGTGCTGTATTATACAAGGAATATAATTTAATAAAGTCAGGAAGGTGCATGAAAGAACACATTCTTGTTTTGTGTGTTAGGGGCCTGTGATTTGAAAATAGACCAAAGGTAATCTTTATCCACCACTGACCACCAGATGCATTTTCTTTGGATGTGGTGTGGGTTTCAATGCTGTTTCAATGAATGTGAGTTTCAAGGACAGAGAAGTTTTTATGCTAAGTCTATTTTAATTGTGAGACAGTATTGCTTTGTTTATCAGATGTCTATGTGTGTTTGCGCATTGCGCTATAAAATGTAAAAATAAAATCCAAATACTCATTGTAGAAGTAAAGTAGTATGCACACTAGTGTTTATGGTAAATGGGGCGAAATAGCCAGGTAATGGAATGGCTGCAGGGGGACTCCAGTGTCATATTTATGTTGTCTGTTCTTCAGTTTGCATTTGAAAGTTGATATCCCACAATTCCATTGGAGTGGGTGGGGTTACATAATCATGTATGCAAATGTTATGTTAATCAGCGTACAGATTTGTACCTATTTTTCATGGGCCTTGTCCAGATTTGATATTTCCAGGTTGAGAGGTATGTCCACATGTCTCATCACGTGCCTCCACCATGTTGTTGATTTTCTTTATCATTTAAATGACATGCTGTAATGGGATGTGCCTATGAGGAAGCTCAGATTATCTGTCATGGAACGCACATTGTTTGTGATGGAATGTCTGCTAGGAGAGGAGTGTCGGCCTCGTGGTCATAGATCAGCAAATACATCTGCTGGAGCCAACGTAGCCATGCCCAATCATGCTCCCATAGTGGCAGTATATCTGCTGCTCCAGCAGAGAGTGTGCTGTCCACACCCAGATGTAGCAGGCCATGGGGATGTGCTCCTGGGTGTTCCTGTGAAGCGAGCATATTCAGCAGACATTGGTTACTTTCAGGTAGTAGCACAACATCTGACCTTGGGTGCGGAGGTGCCAGTGCAACAACTGGCAGAGCCAGTTCTCATGTTTGGCGGCAGAGATAATGAACTGCCAGTTCTACTATACATGGCTCACAGCTGTCCAATATACAGACACGTGGGGCTAGCACTGTGCTTGGCTGTGTTCCTGCAGACACTCACACACACATGTCACATCGAGGGCACTTACAGACACACACACAACATTTACATAGTCCATTTTGGCTGCTTCCCTTGCTTACTCACATACACACACACACACACACACACACACACACACACACACACATACACACACACACTCACCAACATTTTCTGTCAGCCTAGGCCTCCTGCACACCTACACAATACCCTGTGCAGGTGATGATAACTGTGCCACACCCCTGTCATCTATCGTTTGGATTCAGGCATACTAAAGCTATGTGTATGATGCACATGGTGACTATCTATATTAATCTGAGTGCATTACCTCCATTTGGGCTGTTGATCTGATAATTCTACCTGTCATTTAGATTGTATGTAGCCATTAAGACAGGTGCTAGCATAATCATTAAGATTCTTCATACTGGATGCTTTTATATCTGCTGGGAAGGCAGGCAATTATTTGTGTGTCATTAATATATCTTATTTTTTTTCTCTTTAAGGATTGTGTACTACATCCGTATGGGTGCACATCCAAAGTCAATCCATCATATTCAGAGCTCAGGATCATATGTCAGCAGATAAGACACATTTCATCAGAACAGTAATACAGTATAATGATCATTTTTGCATGTACATCTTCATAGGTACTGAGGCTCATAGGATGAGGCTAGGGTATTTACCTGATGAAGTTTAGAAACATTGCTGTTACATCAAAATAGACACTTTCTAAGGCAGACAAAATGCCATGTTTCATTCATACCAAGATGAAGTATACTGGATTGAGAGTGTGACTTGTTAGAGTGTGACTTGTTAAGAGAGTTGATTGCATGTGTGCTTTGACAACTACATGTGTCACACAGCTGACACCAAACTTATCCCTATGTAAGCTGCTGAGTGGGGCATCTGTACATCTTGCTATAAGTCAACTTTTATGAGAACCTTTGGGATACATGCCCATTGCCTTAAGCATTGCTATGTTGAGACAGTGGTAATGAAATCTCTTATGTGTATTGTCTGCTTGAAATCTGATTGTGATTAGGGTGTGTCTGCTGTTTAGGTTGGTTTGTGAGGGGGTGGTACCTCTGCAGATGATGGTTTGAGTTGGGTGCATCTTATGAATAGGAGAAAAGATGTGTGAGCAAACAACCTGTTTAGTGTTACTCTTTTGGAAGGAAGAAAGCACAGATTCAAGATTTTTATTATAGGTTGAGCTTTTTAAAATGGGTCTATATTAAATTAATGAATGCTTAAAAGGTTGAATACGGTATTATCAACACCTTTTAAGAGAACGTTCATTTACCCGAACACTCATATATTCGAAAATCATGTATTGGAAAAATATTGTTTGAAAAACACCATTCCCCTACTGCCATATTTCAAAGAGCCATACACAAACAAACACAATGTCAATACCTCCAATACTTTCATCAAGTGGGGGGCTTCACCTCCCCAATGTACCAACTTTATTGGGGTTTTTTTTAGAGGTTTTAAATGTATAAAAGTATGGTTGTTGCTAAAGTGAATTTGTCCGTTGAAGGCGAAAAGCCGAGGTACCAGTGTGTTATGCTGTATTAAACAACTTCAACAGCGTTTGCTTTGCTGCTTTCCTGTTTTTATTTTGATGGGGTTTTTTTGTAATTTGTACAATATGCTCCTGTAAGAATGACGATAAAGAGGTAACTATGTTGATGTTCACACAGCTGTCAACAGTGCACTATCAATGTTTGTCAGCCAAAGAAGCTGTTCCTGTTGTTTTGTGCAACATTGTCCCAGAACTGAAAGATGCTGTATCTGTATAGATATGCTATGAAAGTCATTCCTGAATGGATATTACATAGAAGAATTTACAGCACATTCACAGTACAAATGTTTCACTGGTAGGATATTACAAAATGACTTTATGTTTTTATCTCAAAAGTAGAAAATTTACTTCATCCAGTGTTGTTTGTGTAATTTCAGTACATTCATAGAAAGTTGAGATTTGATAGAATTGAACAGCAAGTTATGTAATTCCACCAACTTGAAGACATGTACATGAATCACATGCACCAAAGCAGAAGTCTTTGCAAAGTTGTGAGACTCTGTCTATGTGAAGTCATTGCATTATATGATTGTGTTACAGTTTGTATGAAATAAAAGGGATGTGTGAGTTTTATCCCACTGCAATTGTTCACATTATAACACTTGTGCATTAGGAAACACTATGCTTAGAGTCAGTCAATGTATGTTTTGAACACTTGACTACATGACGACAGAAGCTACATGACATTGGTAAGGATGCATGTGCCAGAGGGATGAATGTGCCAGAGGACAAGTGATGCTTCAGTTGTGAGATATTTGGGTCTTTGACACTGTGACATCAGATTATTGGTAGAAGGGATATGTGTGCATATACTCTCTTTAATAGACTGTTGCTAGATGTGTATTTCTCATACAACATTGCCTGCTGCTAGTCATACTTAAACACAAGTGATGCATAATACAGTCATCACTGTGAAATGAGAATGAATGACAATCATGCAAGAAGTATAAGATGTATGGATAATTATGGAGTCAGGCACATGCCTTACTAAGGCAAAAACACACAGAAAACTGCCTCATGTCTTCACTTCACAGGAAAAGCCACTGCATTTTCCATAGGAAAGTCAAATGTCATCCCATGGCATCATCATTACCTAATGAACCAATTCTGATTGAAAAGAGCCTATATTGTTGTAATACATATCCCCAGCCATACATATACACAGCAGATAGCTGGCTCCAGCATTGATCTATACCTGCACATTCACAGACATACTGGCACAAGTAAGTCTAAGGAGTAATGGCTGGATTTGGATAGACTACTTATGATCACAAGATACAGAACATTGTCTGAAACATAATCACCACATAAAATGTTGTTTTGCAGTTGTGACAATGGATATTTGAATGAATGGCTTCATCATTCTTTTGTACATTGATGTTATTCTAAAAATGTATGAAGGTGGTTAAAGTACACATTGACAGTACAGAGCTACACACATTAGAATTCTTCTCCACAGAGCATGACAGATGAACACACATGCGCAGTAGTCAATCATCACTGGATTCAAACCTCCTCCTTCTCTGTTTACACATTTTAGAAAGCACAGTATTGGCAGCCAGCACAATAGAATAATTCTTATGACCACTGTGATGTAGTTGTAGTTAATTTCTGACAGCATGTTGTAAGCATTGTGTTTCCAAAACTGGTGATTGCCTATGGATAATACAAATTTATACAGTAGTCCTTTTCCAAAGGAATATGACTCTTAAGTGGAAGTTTACATAAGAGCTGTTATCAAGGACAGAATTGTACATGACAGTATGGATAGTCACATTATTTATCCTGTGCTGGATTTGAACCTTCTACATATCTAAATATGCAATTTATAGGGCACAAAATTAGCAACAAGTGCCACAGGATAAGTTTGAGAAAGGGCAAAGAGTGTACTTTTGACATGATTATCTAATCAGTGTGATCCAGAGGATGTTTTTGGTAAAACTGGGGTAAAGTGTAGAGAGAGTTGTGTCCAAGTTAAATATACTCTCTTGAGTGGAAGTTCATACAGCTCAGTTGAGAGTGCTAACCTGTCACAGGCACCCCCAAAACAAACACACACACACACACACACACACACACACACACACACACACACACACACACACACACACACACACACGCAAGTTCATCACATTAACAATAGAACCACCTACGTATCTAGTGACACAATCTAGAGAAAACACTACTACTCACAAGCACCACAGGAGAAATTTGATGCTGAAGGGGAAAGAGTGCACTTTTGACATAATGACCTCATCAATGTGTTGCAGAAAAGATGATTTGTGTTTAAAGTGGGTTAAGGGGATGTTGGAATACTCACCCAGGTTAAATTTCCCTTCTGACTGGAAATTGATGCAGCACATCTGTTCAGGAAGCTATATGTACCTGATATTATAGCCACACACACACACAAGGTGAAAGCTGAACCTCCTAACTATGTAGTGACATAGTCTAGAGAGCACAGTATTAGTTGCAAGTGTCAGTGGAGCAGTCTGAATCTTATAGTGAGAGGCTGCACTTTTAACATGATGACCTCATCAGTGTGTTGTAGATAAGATCTTTCTGTTTAAAGTAGGATAAAGTGCAGAATGAGCTGTGTACAAAGTTCAATATATTCTACTGAGAGAAAGTTGAAACAGCACATTTGACACTGTGATGTTACTTACCTGTTACTCTATGCATGAGGCATATTTTTTTTGAGAGAGTGGAATATTGGGGAAAGTGCTTCAGAATGAAAGGTCAAGTAGACAGGGTAAACTAGATATATGAAAGAATGATGAATAATTGAGTTGGCTGGCTAATTAATATTATATCATAGACAGAAGATAGGTCACTATACTAACACAACTGGGGGGTGTTTGGAGTCTTAAATTATCCTATCATTGGCTGAGGCCCAGAATATTCCCTCTGCAGTAGCTTCTGGCTGTTGCATTTCCCAAGGCATGCCACAAAAGTTCTGGACTCCTCAGGACCCCACCTTTGTTCTCTAAATGGAACAACATTCCTACCATCACCAGCCATGTCGGCATTAATCAAGCTAAAAATATGGGTCGGAATTGGTGCTTAACTCAAATCTTGCATGTAACAGTTTGTGTCCAAATCTACACAGCCTTGCCAGCTGCATTTTTGCAACTGAAAGTAAAGTAATGGCTTGCCAGACACATTGGTGCTGAGTACATCAGGAAGCACAGAAGGTGTTAAAATGACAGTGAGATTTGGTCATGTGCAAAGCTCATACTATTGAGACGTGCTCCAATGTTAAACCCTGATATGCTTTATGTTGTTGGCTGTGATCACAGCTGGTGGATAAATCATATGACTTCTGACATGTTGGGCTGTTAGGACTTTCAGACTGCTGAGATTGAGTAGTACCACCTCGGAATGAAACCCATGAGAAAAAAATAATAAAATGTTTAACTTTGCTTACTAGCTGTCAGAGGCACAGACAAACTTACACTAGAATATGGAAAATACAGGAATACAAATTGAATTATAGATGAAGATATACATCCCAGATGCCTGTAGGTCTGTGAATTACTTAGTAATAGAACTGCATTTGCATGTAATAGGCAGTATCTGTATTTGTAATTACATTACAGATGCATGAAGTTCCATGATCTGAGTAATACATGATGGAATAGTTTGCATACATACTTCACAAGACATGCTGTCATAAACACACACTTATGATATGTGATAACTCATAAGAATTATGAAAATAATACTGTGCGCTTCATGCATATGCATGTGCTTTTCACATTGAGTATTATCACTGACATTTTTAAATAATTTATACACATTATATTGGGTTTGTATAGCAGTCAGTAATGATTCCTGTATTGGAATAAACATAGTTATGATAATGATGTGCATTTATTGTGATATTTCTAATCCAAATGTTGTGACAAATGACATTCTCACCCCCTCTGTAAAAGTATTTGTTAACTAGATTCCAGCCCTGCATCCTCTGTTTTAGGTGCTGTAAGAGCACTGCACTTATACCTTGTTCCACAAAGAAAGTTACCTAATCAGTAGAATTTATTCACCTAGTACTATCCAGAGTGCTGACATCCACCGGCCAGTGTCAGGCTTGTTGTTGCTGCAAAAGGCAGCCCAAATTACATTTTTCACTTTTTTCCTTAGGGAGTGAAACATGTTTGCATGCTGTTGACCAGAGAACAATTGAAAAAGGCATTATATATACAAACCAAGATAGGAACATATTACACAAAAAATACATCAATAAAGTGTTATATCTAGCAATGACCAGAGGAAGAAGTGCATTTTATTGACACATCAATACTTTTCACATCTTCCTGTTACATGAGAACTTTAATTTCTGGCAGACATTATCAGGACCTTTGATACTGCCAAATAATGGTGAAGTGGACAGACAACCCCTCACTTGCTGTTAGCAATACTGATTTTTTTTTCAAACAGCAACACAATGATGTAAAATATGTGTAAATATGTATTCATAGACCCACTTTAAAGTTATCACTTAACTGGATTTGAATTCTGAATTATCTGTCTTCTTTCTCTAAGTTCATGCTTACACCTGTTGCCACAGAGAAAGCTAACTAACAGGTGCATTTTCTACACTGAAGGACTATCCAGAGTGCTAACAGCTATCCACTGGAGCCAGGTTCATTTGTGCTACAGAACGCAACTTGTATTAATGTTTTATTTTTTCTCCATAGGAAGTGAAGCCATTAGTGCACTGCTGAGTGGAGTGCAAATGCAAAAGGCATTATAAAGAAAAATAAATTAAAAAGGACCAAATTAGCACATTTAATTGGTATCTGCAGCAAGGAACAAACCTGTTATAGCATTAGTATGACATAGTCATCCTTTTCACATCTGCTTGCACCATCGGAAGTAGCATTTAGGTTACTCATAAGCAAGAATCCATGTAAAGGCAATTGCTCAGAAAGAGGACACACAGACAATAGCCAAAGGTTATTCTTGCTACAGTACATACAATTACTTATTACATCAAAGTGTACAATGATATTTCATAAGTGTCATGATAACAAATTTTGACATATGGGTAATTTCTCCAGCATAAATGACACATTATGTCCAAATTACTCAAGTTTTTGCTTTTGTGTTAGCAAACTGAAAAAAAAATCTTATCTTTCAAACATCTTACAGCATTCCTAGCACATATTATTAGCAATGAGAAGAGGTGAGTTTAAATGAAGACACCTTTGTACCATGCATTCACATAGACTGCAGGTGAGATATTTAGTATGTATCACATACTTTAGCCTGTTCATTTCATATAGATCATTGGGTGTCAATAGTTATTCTGAATCCAGTGATAAAAACATTTTTGTAATATGTATTAAAATCCTGAATAATTTTCAGTACACTCACCTCACAAAACATTTTTGTGCTACAGAGATACTTGCCTGACAAATGGAATTTATTCAACTAATACTATCCAGTTCTGCACACCAGTTCCAGGCTAGTGTATGCTACAGACTGCAGCCCAAATTATTTTTTTTTCTTTAGGAAGTGAGCTGTAGTTCACTGTTATGGACAACTGAAGGTAAAGAATGTACAATGCCACATGGTACAGAAAAGATAGAAAAAAGAGAAAATACTGAAATAGAGGAAACATTATAAAACAAGTACTTAAAAATGTACAATTCTGATATTTACTAAACTTTGTTGTGTTTCAACATAAACATATGCTCCAGAAACATTATTATGCTCACACAAACATGACCATCTCTGGATTAGAACACAAGGGCATTCACAAGACACACTTAAGATTCTTATCAGTATGCATCTCTCTCTCTCACACACACACACACACACACACACACACACACACACACACACACACACACACACACACGCATACACACACACACACACACACACACACACACACACACACACACACAGTTTTACTGCGAAGATAAAAAGGAGGTTACATATATTAAATATGTGACATAATATGAATTGACATTACAGGTATAACAGAAAGAAGTTCTGACCTTTGTTCTGTGTAAATTGCAGTTAGATATTTGGATATCTATGATACTGGCTACAGGAAAGATAATCTTTCCTCATACAATATATAAAAAAATGTTGTTGCCTCTTTTCTTCTCTTTATTTTGTGAATGTCATTCCCATATCTGTGCTTCTCTAACAAGACTGTGACTGTGATTTACCTTGCAGTTGATATATGTTTCAATGAGTAACCTACTTCCTTAGAACAGTAGATTCAGTTGTACTCAGAGGTAGAAACTATTTTCATAAACAATTTATATGTATGTTAGGAATGTTGCTCTCCTAAGTCATTCAATGCTTGTCACAAACTTTCTTATAAGAACCCTTCCCTCTGACACATTTTCTGTGTACATGTGCATCAAAGAGGACTAACTTTGAAAAGCTGATTTATAATGCAGTCAGATTAACCATTCATACTTTTACACACTTAGCAGGTAACACTTCTCAGTCCTTATCCTTGCGGAGTTCAAATGTATGCATGTACTCATCATTGCAGAGATAGAATATGTAGATCCTTATGTCATATTTACTTTACCTGTACTTAGTTCAGATTGTGGAATTCATAAATATTACTGAGTTCACACCTCATTTGTGTACTCACAGTGCTGAGTGAGATGAATCTGAACTATGTAAAGGTAGTCATGAAGGTAAGGAACTTGTATCATACCATGGGAAACTGGAACTGGGGAGCTAGATACTGCTTGATACTGTTACTTACTGCTGCTCTGATTTGAAATTGTGTTGCTATTTTGATGACTGACTTGCTGAAAAATATGGGCTACTTTTTAGGAACAAATTAAGTTACAGTATTTTAGCCTTGCCTATGGATTGCATTCCACAATACAAGTATTGATTTTCTGTCTGCACTATTCTCAGAAACTGTCTGCATGGGCATGTATACCACAGTTATTTCTTGCCCTTGTAATATTTTTCTACAGAATGACAACACTTTAATGGATATTTCAGTTTTGAAAGCTGACAACTTTGTTCAGAAGATTGTTAATTAACAAGATCATATTTTTTGCATTATTAGCACAGACAGTTATGTTAAGGCTCTGGTATCTACCTGGCTACCATCCATGGAAGTGAATATCACACCAAAAACTCTTAACCATTTTCCTTGACAGGTATACACAATTATTTTTAATGCTGAAATGTATTACAGAGTGACATAAATGTATAGCCTGTTAGAACTGTTTTATCAATCTCTTTATTTCTTTTGCATGGAGGGAGTAAATCTGTATTAAGTTGTGTGCACTCATACAAACCCTTCCTTTTTCATGTATTTTGTGTATGATGGATGGTTACATTAATAGACCTTTTTTTTTTTGGTTTAACAGACAAGTTGTCTCTTTCATTTTTTGCATTTGGGGGGATCTGTATGAAGTTGTGAGTACTCATATAAAGCTTTCCTTTTTTGTGTATTTTTTTGTATGATGGATGGATGCATTCACATATATTGTTTTGGGTTTAACAATCATGTTTTTTTTTCTTTCTTATTACCTTTCCTCTTATACAGGAATATGGTGCTCAAGACATGTACACCCTGTCAACTGCCATACACTGACATTCAGAATGATGCCATTGCTACCTTTCAGAGATCATTTGGGCCCCACATCATTCCTAATAGAGAGAAGCAGGGGTGACAAGTCCACCCATGACCATATCTAGGAGAAGGTGGTGAATGACAAGAATGCAGTAGGATGCCATGGACGTACATATTTCAAAATAAGACATAGGACCATTGATATGATTATGAATGTATGGATATGGAGGGGGTGGTCCTTCTACCAAGCCACCACTGACTGAAATAGAGGATTTCCTGTCCACAGTCAGAGATCCAGACAACTCTCCACAGGGATCACAGAGAATCTTATGTATAGATAGACAGATAGACAGGCAGATAGATAGATAGATAGATAGATAGATAGATAGATAGATAGATAGATAGATAGATAGATGGATCTATAGATAGATAGATAGATAGATAGATAGATAGATAGATAGATAGATAGATAGATAGGTAGATATAGGCCAAATATTAATCTATTTATATATTATTAATATTATTATTGGGTATATTGTATTACATATGTGTGTGTATATATATATATATATATATATATATATATAGAGAGAGAGAGAGAGAGACATGAAGGTATAGAAGATACATAGAAGTCTAGTGAACAGTAACAATTTCTATGAGATCTGTCTTATTCTGGAGCTGTAAAGGCAATTGCTTCCTATTTTTGCTGCCGATTTGCTTTGTGATGCTTATGATCCCTGCTTCATTTTCCTTTTTTATATGTGGGCACATCTAGGTCTGTCATTGCATGACTACCCAAACATGGTAAGCACACCTTCTCTATTCTTATTAATGTCCAAATGGTAGCTGTATGGATAGATGAACATTATTCCATTACTGTATTTTATTTGTAATATACATTTTACATAACACAGGTTTGGTCATTGTTTAATCTATTTTTCTTTTTCTTAATGTTTTGTTGCTTACTTGTTAACAGAGCTGATCCTGCCAATGGCACTTTATGACTCCTACTGCTAGATGTCTTAGCATCAGTAGCCTCTGATGATGAAGATAGCAGCAATAAAGAAGCACAGTCTGGGGGTACAGATGTATGATATTGTGTTTGTGCCTACAACATCTCCTGCCCCTTTTTTGGACACAGTCAATATACCTACTCATACTCATGACACAGAGAGTTAAGACATTGGACTGGTTGAGGATGACAGTTGCGCAGGGTAGTTTGGTTACTCCAGTTGCAGAATTGTTCGATTCTCCCCATAGCCATTAAAATGATAAGGTGACACACAGTTGGGTTGTTAGAAGTGCTTGGAGGAGGTCTGCTTTCCACCCTACTCCTGATGTTGGGGTGTCAGTAGCTGCCACATAATGTATGTTTAGGGCCATTATGGAGGCTCAGGCATGTTCCACCAGGCCTCAGAAGAAGATAGTGTGAGTAATAAATGCTGTGCATTCTGACATGTGGGACTGCTTGAACCATGTTTGTGTGACTCCTTGAACAGGATAAATGACACACTGCATTGGGCTGTGTCTGTAATGTAACATCTGCTAGGGAGGGTCGACATCCATGTGGTCCCAAAACTGCTACATCATCAAGAGTTAGCTAACATTACCATGCAACATCCTCCTCCCATAGTAGCACTACTTCCACTGCTCTGTCAGTGATTGTGGAGTCCATACCCAGACATGGTAGGCATTGTGGTTCTGGTCCTTGACATAGTTGTGATGAGACTTCTTCTGACAGACATCGCTCATATTCAGCCAGCACCCCAAATTCTAGCCAAGGCCATGGAACTAGCAGTGAAACTCCTGACAGAGGTAGTTCTTGTGGTCAGGAATAATGATGAAGAATTAACTAGTATACTGTGCAGAACTCACACCTGTCTGACATGTTAGGACATAATGCTTGCACAGTGATTGGTTGTGTTCATGCATGCACATATGCATTCAAGAAATACTTGCCCATACCACCTCACAAACACACACGCGCACACACACACACGCGCACACACACACACGCACACACACACACACACACACACACACACACACACACACACACACACACACACACACACACACACACACACACACACACACACACACACACACACACACACACACACACACACACACACACACAGCTTATCTAAGCAGTACTGCTGACTGTCAAACATATCTTGCAAATTAAGGAATCATTTTTTGTTTTACTTGCACAGACTCACTCTGGTGTTAAGCTTGTCCTCCTGTCCTCCCCCTGTGCAAGTGATGATGCCTGTGCCCTGCCCTTTGCGCATTTCATTGTGACTTTGGGTTGTATAAATGTTTTATGCACAGAGTGGATTGCTAATGCTTGCTTACTCAGAACCTTAATTTAATGTAAATGTACTGCAGAATAAATTCTTTTAATCACAGTTCATAATCAGTTGTGCATGCTTGCTTCTGTAATTGTTGACCATCATTGTATTTCTGTTACTGTTGTTATTCATATAGTCAAAGTAGATGTTTAAGTATTACTTATTGTTATACATCTGCATATGAAAATACACTTCACTTGCTCACTGCTGTATATACATTGACCCACTGAAATGTTTGATGCACATTATTAGGCAAAATTTATAACTGTATATTGAAAACATCAATCATAAGGTATTACTGACATTACTGTATGCCACAGACTTGTAGCAGCTTAGGTACATGTGAGAATTTACTTAAGACTGGAATAATTTGTATAATTGTATTGTTTTATTTTTATACATGCTCTAGACTTATCTTGGTAATAATGTAGATGTGAGACATATCCTGGGAGGGTTGCCTGTGTCTGATGCTATCAGAATACAACAATTACATGGTTAAGTAAACGTTGTGCAGTTTGGCAGGCATAATTTTTAATATTTGTATGTGATAAGGGTGTTATTCTTTCCTTCTTTTGAGTATTCACTGTATGTGCTATTGTTTGAATCTTAGCCAGATCCATGGCACATTGTGGATGCCTACATCTCCTGGCAGCACTTGCAGCTGGTGGTTCTCCCTCATCTGTTTCTGCTGGAGTTGCCAGCTGAGCCTGTGGTACTGAGAACTGTGATCCTGCCCCTAGTAGTCCCTGTTGAATTTGTCTCCTGGTAATGATATTGTACAACATGGAAGAAACTGTAAGTATTCTGACAGAGAGGGATGGGTCATACTGTAGAGCACCTCTTGAGACTGAGGTGTCTAGACACCAGAACCATGACTTATGCTAGCCAAATACAGGTTCTATTATATTCCTAGCAGGAGCATAGGCTTGCTTGGCAGTGTTATATGGGTTTCTCATGGGTGTAATGAGCCACGGTTCCAGGGCATAACCTGCATTCCCTGTTAGATACCCTTGTGGAAAGTCATTCTTAGCAAACCTTGTGTACAGCTCACAGGGGCACCATATGTGTGAGTCATGAAACCCGCCTGGCTTACCTGCACATTCATTGTAAGACCCCTTTACACTGCAGACAACCTGACAGTTTATAGAGTTGTATTCTTTTCTATTGATGTTCTTCCTGCAATGTTCACTGGGTGGTGCTTTTATTTGGGATACATGTCATATGATTGAATGATTAAACCTTTGAACCTCACTTCAGTGAGATGAGAGCATCAAACGTGTGAATCATCAAAATCTGATATCAGCAAATCCCACCATATTGAACAGCAATAGTTGGCCAACAGTGGGGTATAAGTTGGAAAGAATATACATAATTACTCCCATCATGTTATACATTCCAAAAGTAACAAGTAAGATGATAACATTGCAGCTGTTGGCCAACTGTTACTACTCGATGTGGTGAGATTCGCTGATGTAGGCTTTTGATGATTAAGTTGTTTGATGATCTCATCTTGCTGAAGTGAGATTGGGTTCTCCACGATTTCCTTTGGGCCTCAGGTGAGGGTGTCAGCGGTTGCATATTTCTTATAGTATTGCCCTGTTCGCCCAGTATTACTCTTCAATTGCTGTGTCATGCAGTCCTTAACAAGTCAAATGGGGGACTAACCACCTTTCTACTTCTTCTTGGTCAAGGATTGTCAATAGCAGCACTTTGAATTAAAGCCTGTTGTAAATACAAATTTATAATAGCAGCAACAACTGCAAATATACATATTTTATTGTAATCCAAAGATTTTTGGGTGTCAGGTCAGATGGCTACACTGAGTGTACACAATGGCTTTATAGATTTCTGAAAAGCTCCCCCATGTTGAATCAGTTAATCATCATGTAATGCAGCTACTTATACTAGCATTAGCTTATTGTGCCATTTACCCATGTTTATGGCTCTGCACTAAATGTAGAGTCCCTTAATGAATACTAGACAGTGTGCTCTCATGTGCACAGTATGCCACACCTCATACATGATAGCTGTACTAAGTGTAGCTGTTAATGAATCTGGCCCAGCTGCTATCGTATACTCATTACACCATGAATAACAAATGATAGTGCACCATTTTGTATTCAGTAAACATCTCTACACATATTGGAAAGCTGCCAAATAAAGGTAAATAGTAGAGTATGCTAATGAAAGCATAATCAGCTGAATTACATGCTAATGAACCAATTGAGTATGGCAGAGCCATTCAGGAAGTTATAAAGTAATGATGTGGAGATGGTGTAGCCCTTTGCTATGAACACCAAAACCTACTAGAATGCAACCATCAACACACTTAGAAAAAAATCAGTGTTAGGGACTGCTGCTTCTGTCTTGCATGTGAATGTGCAACAGGCTCAAATCTATGCTGCTGCTACTGATAGACCTCATCCAATTGGAAGAAGGGTTATCAAACCCCATTTAACATATCAAAGACTGCATGACACTGAAATAATAGAGCAATACAGGGTTGATAGTGAAGCACTACAAGAACTCTGCAACCTCTGTCTCTCTCACCTCAGACCCAGGGCAAATCAAGGAGAACCTATATCAGTGGAAGCTAAGGTATGTGTAGTATTAAGGATATTACCTGCTGCCATATTCTAGAGATCTACTGGTGATATAGTGGTCTAGTGGTGCCACAGGCTTCAGCCTACTGAGTATTTCAGCAATGTCTCAATGCTATGCTAGAGCATGCAAGGAGTAGATCTATTATCCACGTATCCACGAGGAGACTTCAAGAACAATGGAGGAATTTTATGCTGTAGCACACTTCCCTGAAGTTGTGGGGGCCAAAGACTGCACTCACATAGAAATAAATGCACCATCAGGTAAATAGGAAAGGACATACATCAACAGGAAGGGCTTTCACTCGGTCAACTGCCAAGTTGTCTGTAATGCCCAATGGTTCATCCTTAATGTCTATACAAGCAACCTAGGCAGTTATCACAACTCACACATTTGACACACCTCAAAGCTTTACACAAGGTTTGCTAGGGGTGATGTCACAAGCCCATCTATGGCTGATGGAAGTTATGCACCAGAACCATGGCTCAGGACACCCATCGGAAATGCATACATGCACACACAAAAGAGGAAGACAATGGTGCCCATGCTCAAACTATAACTATCAGAGAGTGTGTTTGGCATGCTGAAGTCACAGTTCAACTGTCTACATGCATCGGAGGTGCCCTGCAGTACAACCCAGGAACCAGTACAGAAATTTTTTACAGTCTGTGCCATGTTGCACAATATCATCCTGAGGAAATAGTTGTAACAGGGACAGCAAGGACCAAGACCACATATTCCTGGAACACAGGCAGGTCCAGCACCTCCAGCACACACAGATGAGAGATCTGAGGGAGACCATCTAGCTGCAGAGGTAGCCAGCAGATGTAGGCATGCACAATATGACCTTGCCCTGGCTAAGAGGCAAAGGATAGCACACACACATATCACCTAAGACTATTAGCACACACACTAAGCAATTAAGAAGCAAATGATAGTACACACATTCACCAGCGAAGCAATACACATAATAACCTAAGCACATACAAATACTGAAAGTCACGACATCTGATGCATACAGAACTGTAGTTAACCATATGATGTCTGTGTACAGTTAATATCAGACTAAGAAAACCCAAAAGCACATGATCATAACTGCCATAATTTCAAGGTAAATTCAGAATCTGTATTATATGACAAAATGTGTAAGAAGATAAACTACTTGCATACTGTCAGTCATGAATATACTCAAATCAAAATATGTGTGGGGGTGTCCACCAATTACATTTTTGCCTTATAAAAATTATATGTACAACATAGAGGTATGCATTGTACACAATAACTGGCACCATGCCCACCACTTACCTTCTGTACATAAAACAATCAACAGGAGAATTATATAAACAGTTTCAGAAGTAGAGCAATAAACACAAATACAAAATCACTGGTTGGAATGCTTAACTCAGAATAGTAAATAAAAAACAACTTCTAAAATGAGTGTTTACTGAAACATCCACAATCTTGTTATGTACTAAATATGCATATAATCAACATACACGTAGCTATCTACCTTGTACATCAGACATATAAGCAACCTAAGTCAAACCCAAATGAACAAAGGGCATATCACAGTCATCACCATTTGCACAGGGTGGGGGGAGCAGTAGGCTAAGGTTGACACCAAACTAGGGAGTTTACTTGAATAAGAAACACAGAACAGTCAGTAAAGTAGGAAATATCTCATGAGCACTAACAGGAGATATATCCCAATCAACATTAAGATTTTATTAGATTTCATGTGTGTGTGTCAGTCAGTATGGACAGTTTTGTGAAAGGTGTGTGTGTAAGTCTGCATGAACACAATCAAGCTTTGTGCTAGCACTATGTCCTTCCATATTGGACAGGTGTGTGCCATGCATGGTAGAGTTCTCAGATCAGTATCATTGTTCCCAACCACAAAAACTGCCTGTGTCAGGAGTTGCACTACCACTTCCATGGCCTTGGTTCAAAGTGGGGGTGCTACCTGAATGTGAGTGATATCTGATGGATGAGCCCCCTTCACAACTACATCCAGGACCATGACCCCATGGCCTACCACATCTGGGTCTGGAAACCTCTGCAATGACAGAGCCGTGGAAGCAGTGCCACTATGGTAGTGGGACCTGGCATGGCCACATTGGCTAACACAAGAATAAGTTGCAGCTCTATAGACATGTGGATGCCATCCCACCCCAAGAGAAGTTCCATTACAGACGGAACCAATGTGTTACTCATCCTATCTAATGAGTCACCAACACAGTTGATGCCATTACACATGTCTGAATGTGCCATGTTTAGGACTCTCACAATGTCTTTTGAGGCCCTTGTGGAATGTGCCTATAAATCCACGGCAGCCGAATACATAAGTTTGTTGGCACATAATGACATAACAGCATCAGGATGAGGTGGATAGTAGTCCTCCTTCAAGCACCTCTAGCAAACCTCCTCTGTGTAGACATGCCCTTATGATGACTATGGGCAGACTCAAACAGCTCTGCTTCTGGAGTAATCACACTACTCTGATCAACCATGCCACCCTCAAACTATTCTTCATCTGAGGCCTGAGTGGAATATGGCTGGACAGATGCATTGACTGTGTCTGAAATAAGGCTAGCGATGCGTGAGCCACAACCTCAGTTTCAGACTGAACAGCTGCACCCCCTGACTATTTCTGTATATCACTACCATCATCATCAGAGGCTACCAACACTCTGGCATCAAGTGGTATGAGTTCTACACTACCACTGTCAGGATCACCTGTGAGAATAATCAATAAACACAAGCAGGAGAGAAATAGTAAGTACAGATGATCCAAACGTAGCTATACATATTCGTGTTAAACAATTTCAAGTATTAAAGGAAAACAATACGTTTTCCTCTCTCTTCAGACTTACATCTGAGTAACAGTTATTACTAATAAAAGAAAGTTTGTGTTTACTATCTGCAGGTGATCTTTCAGATGGTACTTCTGATGTCCCTGAAGAAAGGGGATGTCAGTGAAAAGAATACTAATAAGCATCGCAATGCAAATGACACAAGGACATGAGAATAACACTCTGCCTATTTTTCCCTTAAGAAATATGTCAGAATCAACCAGACTGACCATCCTCCCCAAAATAATCTCTGTTGTACTCTTTGCTCTTGTAAGGCAAAAGTAATGATTATTTCAGATGTAGAAGTTGTAACACATAAAGATGTCTACAATGGCATTACATAGCTTACATATATAGCATACCTGGGATTTCTTCCTGGGACCCGCTTGGCCTGTTGTCCACATCAGCACCTACATCAAAGAGTCTGTGTGATCCCCCTGTTGAGCTGTCTGGATCTCTGACAGTGGACAAGAAATGCTCATTTTCAGTAAGTGGTAGATACACAGCAGGAACTTGCTGAAGCTGTCTGTTCTTGTGCTACTTTAGCTGCCATCCTGCATGTTGTTGTAATCATATCAGTGGTACTGTGCTATACTAGATTATAATTTCTGGTATGTCCACCAGTTGCATTTATGTCAGTGACCACCTGCTGTCACATGTTTTTTCTGGATGACATATAACCTCTGCCTCTGTCAAGTAGGAAGGATCCATGGCAGTATAGAGCTTTAATGATGACCTCATTATATGAATCACTAAGTGGTGGCTTTCATGGAACAGATGGTAATCCTGTATGACATGGCATAGAAAAACAAAACATTTGCAGGACATACAGAAAGCATTCTCCTCAAAACAAATCAGTGCTCCAATTGAGCACCCAATCCTCATTTTTAGACTGCACACAATGTAAGGGAGCCCCCTCCCATAAAAAAGAAATACGAATACATTAGCATCATATACATGCTGTTAACATGTCTGTAATGATGACAGCAGTTAAGTAAATTTCTGCTTCATGGCAGTATTATCTAAAAGTATGTAAAAAGACAAAGTTCAACTGCCCAGACAATTTCCATTGGTTTCTCCACTACTGTGGAGGTCACAATGGGCCATCTGAGAAGTCTAATACCTCTACTAGCTGCACATGCACAATCCCTTGAAGAGGATGCTAAACACAATGCAGTTGTCTACAAAACCTGGTGAAATTCCAATAGCAAATTATATCATAATGCTGTGATTTAACCATATGAACTTTGAAAGCATAGCAAAAACTGAAAAATGTGCAGTATACCAGAAGTAAATTGTTAAACTCACATTGAAATACATTCAATATATTTAAATGAAAACAGTTCATGAAGGCTACTATACCTTATGAAATATGTCAGTAATTAGTAGAAGAATTTCTTCAAAGTAACTAACAGTAATAATCTGTCTCTATCCAGTCTACACTCCTTCCACTTCCAAAGGTACACTATTAACTTTATATAGTTTAAAGTGAACTGTCTGAGCACTGTGAAGATGCAAATGAATGCAAAATCATTAGCATTCCTGAATAAAAAAATCCCTTGGGGTAGTGGATATAAACATGTAAGTATCCACATGATTGTATGGACATGCACTAGGATTGCAGGGAGGGGGCAATGACAAATGTTAGCTGCTAATGGCTTGCAGGTCTCAGTGATTGCTCTGACTACAATGTCAAGCAATACTGAAACAACTGTGCTCTATGAAGATTACCTCTCAACTATATAGACTTTCACAGAATGTCCAGATTTTTGCCTCATATTTTTGGTTTGTTCCTCATAAAAATTGTGTTTTTTTGACAAATCACTGGGATGATCTAAGGATTAAAGTCACTAAATAATGACATGCATTTGAATTTCAGACTTCATATCCTTCAGAAAATGCATTATAACACAAATTCTGTAATTATAGCAACGTTCTAAGTTTATAAGAGCAATATTTAAAATGTGTCCCTATTTTAGGCCTTTGTCCCCCATTATGTCAGCCTTTGTCCAGATGTTTTTCACTAAGATGTTGAGAGGTATGCTCTGAAGTGTGTGTATCATGCAGAGCAGACTTCAAATAAAAAAATGTAAGCACCTTGACAACTTGGAAAAAAATCTCAACAACTTTTATATCCTCATAGTAAAAGCATACTGTCCATTCTCTACTTAAAATGTGTCTGAAATGCTGATCACCTATATTACACATTCAAATAAATATGCAAATAAATGGCCATGGCATTGTATTTCTGTAGTTAAGCTGAGAGGTGGGGTGGGGATGATGTTCAGAATAAGGAGAAAAAATAGCTGGCAGTGTTGACAGCCTGACAGTAAAATGGTGTGGACTATTAGTGTAATGTACTGGTCATCATGACATTGATGTAGATATGTTAGAGAAAATGAGAATGTAAGATTTTCTAGTCCTGTGTTGGTGGGATGGGAAACAGACGTGTGTGTTGTTGTTGCACTGAGTTGAGGGTTCAGTTCCAGATAGTGTGCTATATGACAGAGTTACTGCATATTTTCTGTCCATATTATCAAGATGTACCACACACAGGTCTAGGAAACTTCAGAATCCAGCCTTTTCATTATTATTCCCCGATATTTGTTTCTACTGACGATTGTTGGTAATTTTCTTCCTTTTTATCTGTTTTTCATTTGCGCACATTTGGACAGAACTTACTTTTGAAGTAGTGAACAAGAATCACTGCCTAAGGTATGAACTGAGGAATTTAATTTGGCATGCTATAAAGTAGCACATTTCACAGGTGAGCTTTGTTAAAGCTCTCTGAACAGCAGTAAGAGAAGAACTTCTACATCGCATCTAAGTATCATTGTTGCACACAGGTTAAATGAAATGATTTTAAAGAAACAGGAAAGAGGATACAGGATTTTAAGCCACATGCTGCTTGGAATGTTTTTAGTGGATGTGAAAATGCAGCTTGTGATTTGCTGTGTGGAATATGAATTGATATATATGTTCTTTTGCCTGTGCAATTTCAGCACTGAGTAGCTGAACACAAACAGGGCTCACAGCTGAAGTAAACAGTGAAAAACTTTGTTTCTGTAATATTTGTTAGCACAAACATGTTTGGCACCAATACATGGTATTTCTAATGAGTGAGTGATGTGTACATTTTGTATACTTATTTCTGAGGCAGAAGATGTAAGTGCAGTCACTTTGACTTCAAAACACAGTTTCTTTGGGGTTCAAATCCATACAGTATCCAGGGACTGCAGAAATTATTATTCCAGATGTAGGAATCAACTTCATTATAACTTCAGATGTAGGAATCAGTTTCATTATAACTTCATATGTTTTGTTTTCTGTTCTTGCTTTGTGCATTAGCTACATTTTTAATAAATTAATTTTGGTAACTAGCATATATCATTACTGATTTAGTTATGAAGCACAGTTGAATGTGCGTGTAATTATTTAAGCAGGATATTTTTGATAATGGAATAAAAATGCACTTGCATACCTATGATGGACAGAATATCTAAATTAAAATCATCTTCTCTCCTCACATAGGTCTATGTTTAGAACAGTATGTGTAGTGAAGTAGGTATGCATCATACCTCAAACTGTATTAATCAGCCCACAAAAGTGTATCCATCTGACTTATATTTACAAACAGCAGTACTGCCTCTTAAATTGGGAACGCATCTCGCAGGACTTTCTCAAGTCACACATGTGCAGATCTACGTGGAACAAATTTCAATTTATACGGAATTCAGTTTTCTGTAAAGATGATGGTTGAAAAGGGTTTTTGTCTGTAGCACCGACAAATAACCACCTTGATTAAAATTATGCATTTTTCCTCCTTAGGTTTAATTCCCACATTATTCAACTAACTCTTTACAGTGTGCAATTCCACAACGTTATTTGTCAAGTTATCGTATTTAACATCCAATACACAAAGGATAACAAGGCAAGTTATACAGGCTGTCAGTGCTGACCATCTGAAAAAAGTGTGAATATGTTGAGCATCACACATGACAAACTTCACTGCAATGTTTCACACCTTCTTTGCTGTTTAATAAAATACCTTCCACTTTGTTTACAAATGCCTCTCAGTGCTTACCATTGAGCAAATGTAGTTGACATGGTTGTGCGTGCTTGTACACTAGCTGTTGAATGTGAGATTGGTATCTGGTGTCAATTCATACTTCAAATTGCTGCTTGACTTTTGCAGGCATGGCTGGTGTGGGAAATTATGGTGCTGAATTCAGAGCACAATGGAGGGATGTTGAGGAGTCGAAAATATTTATGGCACTCCTTGTGAAGTGCTACAACCATAGGTTGCTGTGGGGGGGGGGTTATACTGAGTCTCAGTAAAAGAGTGAAGCTTGAACCAGATTAGCCAAGGCTTACTCCAGTGCAACTGGCATCCTGTGCACAGCAGAGAATTGTCATCACCATTATAGTGAACTGAAACAGTGAAAGAAAGACATCCTTAGCCAATGGGATGATGAGTTTAGGACTGCTGACATTCTTCAGTTGTGCAAGTATACTGACCATCGGTATTAAAAGTTGTAGAATGGAGGACACAGCCAAAACTGTTATTCAGTGTGCTTTCATGTCTCTTCTTCTATTTTTCTCTGATGTACAGCTGCTGAAGACATTGCACCAAATCATGAGGCACACCAAAAGAGGTTAAGTCACCTCAAAAAGGTATAGGGTATATATTCATCTGGTCTTACTGTAACCCTAAAAAGAATTGTAATTGTATGCAGTATGTCAATACTGTAATAAATAGTTGAATCTCTGATATCATAGCAATAGTACTAAGATCAACCACTGCAGATCAGCCCGCCATCCTTCCACAGGTTGGAGCACTGACACACAGCATTTCAGGGTCCCAATTTGTAAGTGCTGCCTCCACAACCCTCTGCCCTACCAACTCCAAACATATCAGGTAGATCTTCCCAGGAAGCTGTTGTACTGGTACCCTTCAGGAATAGTATTGTGTGGGTGATGATTTTGTCACCCACCAAGAACTGACAGGGGTGATGGAGGGTATAATGTAAAGGGTCCTCGGTGTCCAAATTAACAGTAACAAAAAGGTGCTTCATCACATTGCCAAGATGATGTCATGTCAAGCAGTGACAAAGGAACCTGAGACAGTAGACAGTGATGACAGTTCTGAGGGTGAGGACTAGGTTCTCATTGTTCTAATGCTTGACGTGGGTGCAACTCCAATGCCTCCTACCCATCCACAATCATGGTGTCTGCCAACCTTTTGTGTCGATCAAGATTCTTTTCTGTCTGTCTTGTTTGTTCTATACATTGCTTTACACATTCCTAAGTGCTTTCCTCAACACTCCTGTCTGGGGTGTTTGCATCTCTTCTTATCTTTCATCACAATAACTGTCAGGCAGGATTCCCTTACACAAGGATAGTATGTATGCCACGTTCTGCCCCGACATTTGCTACACCACACACACCTATATATGGGATGCATAACTATTAGAATATTGAGGTGCATAATTCTCTTCAAAGGTGACCCTCCTCATACATGTGCTAATGTTCAGTTCAGTGTTGACACTGATGGGATGGGTTAGATTCTTGCAAAAAGAGATTGTGGCTTCTGAGCTCTTCCTATTTTCCAACGTTTCATTTATTTTTGTAACATTTGTTTACAAGGAAAGTCCGACTTGGAATGAGCCAGTTGTCAGCAGAAGCCCAGAGGGAAACACTCCAGACACATGTCTTTGTGATGTGGGAGTAAACCCACACAAATTCAAGGGAGACATGCAGACTCCACACAGAAGGCACCACAGCTAAGAATTGAACCAGAAAACCTCTTGCTGTGAGGAAACAAAGCAAACCACTGCACCACTGTGCTGTTTGTATTGATAAAATGCATGCTGTACAAATATCCCATAATGTATGCACAGTCCACAGGCACTGTCATCGCAACTCATTATGTTATTAAGATTCATATGTCATGTAATTTCCCTCTGTTACATTATGAATTTGTGTAACTGTCACATCCTATAATATCATGTCTGTTTTTATTTACCTACATTTGCTCAGGAAATGTGACCACCATTAGTCATTCTGACATACATAATGCAAAATTTCATTATTATACATTTTTCTTTGTAACATAAGCACCTTCACATCAATTATCATTCAAGAATTTGAACATTTATCCTTCCCTCTTATTTCTGTATACATCTACTTGATTTTTCTGCACATTGTGCTAAGTACACTTTTCCTGTCTGGTAACCCATGTATTATAGTTGCCCTTGCTATTTCACATCCTGCCTTATTTATTACTGCATTCATATGTTTCATTTATGTGCATAGTACACTCAGTACCCTTTCCCTGCCTGCGTATAGCATGCCTTATTTGCCTTATGTAACTCTTCATGCTGTTAATGTGAGCATGTTTAACAGGTTTGCCCAGAGACAAGTCTGTTTGTTTACTGTGTGTGCTTGTGCCACTCAACACATTTTCCTGCTGCCAACCCTATTGCTGGCCATGTAAATGTCCTTGTGTTGATGTAAGCCTGATGAGCAGCATCTCTAACTGAATCACCTAGAACCATATTTTACACCATTGAGTGTGGCAGGGTGCATAATCTCTGATCCATATTCTCCTGTCTTGTGGCTACTTTGCCCCACAGTAGATGCCCAAGCAGTTGGTCTATACATCTCTTCCCCCTCTAGGTCACCATGTAGGGTGCTACTGCACACAGCTCCATTCATTAGTGAGTTTGAGATGGAATGACTCAATGTTTTTTGGAGGTGAGAGGAACATCCTACAGAAACAATGAGAACAATCAAACTCCAAACAGACATTGGCCAGAGTTCAGTACCTTGTGCATGGGAGGCAAAGACCTTAACCATTATGGCAACTGGTCTCAGTCATGTTGGATGTAATAGGACAAATGTTATCACATGGTCAGAATATGTTTTTTCCGTAAGTTTCATTTAGTTTCTATGTATGTACACACTTGATAAAGCATGAAAGGCATGAAAGGTTTTGTGTGTTAAAAAAGATACTTTTCAATTTTCCTTAAGCTAGTGTTTTTCATTTGTAACGCTTCGTCAATGTAGCCAACATCAGCTTAAATGTTAAAGCCTTAAGGAAGGCTTAATAGTAGTTCATCAAGAAATTACAAAAATTCATTACATACAACACTGACACTTGGGGGGGGGGGGGTAGAGAAGATGGTAAGTGTGGAGTGCTCCTGGGTCCCAGAATGCTATCCTGAAATACGGGCTGAGATAGCTGGTGCCCATGAGTGCAGCCTCTGTGCCTGTTTTGTGTCAAAACTTCTAAAATCTATTCTATTTGCTGCGGTTTTGTCACCTTTCACACTGTACTATTCTATTTCTGATTTTAAATGGCCAGTTTTTGCCCAGTATCCTATTGGGGATAGTGTGACACAAGGTCATCCAGACAAGGAAGAGATAAGAACAGGATAGTGACCCCTTTTAGGGCCATGTAAGGCTTTAGTTCACCTAACCTCCTACTTCATCCACCCACTTCAGTTGTGGCACACAATTTCTCATATGCATATTGTCATTTCTTCTTTTGCTCACTGCAGTCTTAAATTACTTCCTGCTACCGCTAATTTCATTAAAGCTCTTACACTTTACAATGATACTGACTTCATTTTTTTTCTGTCAGTGAGAAAGGGAACTGGGGTGGTGATGGTACTGCTGAAAATGCAGGAACATTGGCTAGCAGATCCTGACTTGTTTTCTCTGTTGATTATAAGCTTAAGTGTGTATTCTGTCAGACAAATGAAATGATGTGGGCATATAGGCTATTGACAGGACAGGATTAGATTGGGAAGCTAAGACAGGGCAGGCTGGAGGGTAAATAACCAAGTGAAAAAAGCTGACTTCAATCAGGACAGTGGGAAGCTCTTGTACTCTAAGCAGTTCATTGACTGAATAGGCAGAAAAGGCAGAAGATCCAAGACTGTGGATTTTAAAAAGGCTAGCAATACTTGAAGTGAAGGGCACAAATGATTGCAGGAAAGATCAAAGAGAACTGACTAGAGTGGTCTGGGCACATGTGCAGAAAAGTAGAAGGCAGTCTGGTGAAAGAAGATATGGGATAGACAGGAAAAAGGCAAGAGGAAATGAGGGTGTCCAGCAAACAGGTGGATAGTTTATGTGAGAGAGACAATCTGCAACAGTCAGGGATAAGTGTCAATGAAGGCAGTAGTGCGGCTGGGGAAAAATGATGTTGATGATGATGTTCATTTTTCTAATATGTAACCATTCTGTAGGCAGCTTGTTTTCTATTGTAGCACTATCCTTTGTGATCCTTTATTTTAATGTGACTGGAGGAATTTTAAGGAAGGTGAAAGACTTTTTTTAAGGTTCTGTTTTAATGTTGCATTATGTGGCACATATTAGTGCTATGAGTTTGAAACTGTGTTTTGTTTTCAATTGTTAGGTTGTAGTTTTATTTATTTACTTATTATTTTTCTTTTAATTTTATTGTATGCCATGAGGTCCTCTTGGTTTTGGGATATGGCTAGGTAGTGGTATTGTTAAGGCTAGTTGTCATGTAGTCACATGTGCTAGGCATTGTGAGCTTGTGTTGTACCTGGAGAAGGACTGTCTATCCAACAGGGTCAGTAATTTAAAAGGGTGGAAATCATCAGTTGAAAAGATAGCTCCAGGGTTATTGCATGGGTGAACTATTCAAAAATGTTATTTGATAACTCAGGTCACTACACAGTTTTAATTTCTTGGTGTTCATCTACGACATTGAATTAATGAATGGAAGAAACAGTGGGTAAGCAGACTGTATTTACTGTATATTATTGCAGGTTTCCAGTTTAGACTTACATGGGAATCATTGTTTTGTTGTGAATGTCTTTCCTTTTTGTATTGGGATTTCTTGGCATGATTTTTTTAAAGTTTTAGTTCTTTTGATGCTATTTTATATATTGTTCACGGTGTAGTTCTTCTCTTTCCAGTGGTGATACTGGAGCTGATGGGATTGATTTGTTTTAAGTTTCTTGGCAATTCTCATATCATTTCCTAAAAAATCTGTGGAGATTAGCTGAGTATTCTTTTTAACAATTGTTATTTTTAAAATGCCATTTTTATAAGGGAATATGTTGCATTTACTTGTTTTGCTGTTGCAAACATATATTTATATAGGTTTGTGAGATACAGTTGTAGAAGCTAGTGTTGTAGTGATCACTGTTAATAAAGGCTTTAATGAATAATCTTTAGCTTTTATTGTATTTCTTAATTTAGTAATTTGTGTTCATTTTTATTGGTTTAAGGATCGGTTTTAGGAATAGAAAAAGTGCTTTAGGTAAGTTATAATTTTGACAACTGTAACTACTAGATATGCTTTGTAAAGACTTCTATGACCAGTATAAAATAGGCATCTCCACTGGTGATGAGCTTAAAGTGGTGACCTTTTACTGTCGATGGAAGTAAAATAATTACACTTAAAATGCTGCACTTAGGTGCATATAAAGGTAGCATATCTTCATTCGTAGGCCAAGTTTAGGATAGATGTGTATCTCTTTCTCTTTCTCTCTATGTATACATATTATTTAATGCTTGTTATGTGCGCACTTCTGAATTATGTATTCAAAGATAATTATTGTAATGAATGTGAGTAGGTGTTCTTTGTTTCATTATGTTCATGATGTCATCATGCACTCTTCTCTCTGTTCATCATTTAAACAAGGAAGATAAGGGTCTCAATGATTTTAGAAATTAATATTCGGGTTCCAAACTGGATTAATTAGGATCTAAACAGTTGATGGACTGATAGCGTAAGAGACGGAAAAGTAATATATTGGAGAAGAGTTAGAGTCTTAGTTGTTTAAACAGACCAAAAACAGGTGTTCCACTGCACTACCACACCTCATGTTAATTATTTATTTCAGCTATGAGACTGCACAATCCCCAGGGAAAGAACATATTTCTGCAACCTGGAGATCATCGATCTCACAGACCTGTCAACCACTAATTTTTAAAATTACATGTGCGTGTGTGCACGTGTGTGTGTATATATATATATATATATATATATATATATATATATATATATATATATACATGTTTATATATATATATATATATAGAGAGAGAGAGAGAGAGATATGTGTGTGTGTGTGTGTGTGTCTGTGTATGTGTGTGTATATATATATATATATATATATATATATATATATATATATATATATATATATATATATATATATATATATATATATATATATATATATATACACACACACACACACACACACACAGATACATGTATATCTATATATATAAGTGTATACATATTAAATATGGATACAAATATAGTAGCTATCTATGTGTGTATGTATATATTAGGAAAGACACTTTGTGAGATTGTTGAATTGTTTGATGATGAACACTAGTAGCTTGAATAAGAAAATCAAAGTTCTCAAAGCAATAATTATTTAGGAGGGATTTGATATTGTATTTGTGACACATACATGGTTCAATGAGAGAAATAGTCAATTAAACTTACCCATGATTAAGGGCTATCCTAAGAATAAGAAAGATAAAAAGGGGGTGGAGTGTCAAGACACAGTGAGACACATATGTGTTTAACAAGTAACAGAGAGGATAGCGACAGCAAACTTAGAGCAGCTGATATATCTAAATAGATGGGCAAGTGGGAGGTAGCATTGTTCTATAAATCTCCAAATTTAAAATGTGCAAAGTTTTCAATATAAAATAGTTAGAATTAAAGGAATGATTAAAAAATAATATGCAGTGATTCTATGGGAACTTAATGGTCCATGTGTTAACTGCAAACTGTTTTCAACTAGGAATGCAGAGATAAACAATATAATAACAACCTGTTTCGAATGTAATATTCGCCAGCTAGTGAAATATCCATCAAAAAAGGAAAATAGTATTGAAATTTGTGAGTGCATAACAAACTCAGATTAAATAACTCTGGTCAAATTTGTATCATACGGAAAGTTATAACAACAGTCAATATGGGTATGATTCAAAGGTTAAATACAAAAAAAAGAAATTAATTTAGGTTGACTAAAAAGGGAGCTAATACAGTGAAACTGGTAGGAATCTATATTGATTAAAAGTACTTAAGAATGCTGGAATGCATTCTCTAAATATAACAATTGTCTATAACAAAAATGTTCCTACTTATTTTGTAGTAGAAACACATAAGTCATACTGACCACAGTGGATTCAATACCTACTAGTTTTTTTTCTTTCTTAATCCTGCTAACATGAGTTCCCAGCTCCAAACATAAAGTATATTATCTGAAAACTAAAGCAACATTAAGACCTAAAATAAGGGCTTAACAAACATATGAATTCCAAATTTTTGAATACAAATTTAATAGCAGAAATATTCTGTACCCACATTTGTGAGGCTATGGGAAAGGATAAAAATTCTAACATTAGCTTCACAGTTGATAATGAAACAGGAAATGACCACAACATTCCATTTAATATAATCAGTGACAAGTTTTTTGGCTGTGTAACTAAAGCTATTTGAAAAAAAATGAGGATGTTTAGAATTACTAAACAAATCTCCTATCCAGTAATCTCAAGAGAAACAGTCATTATTAGCTGAAATCTAGACCTCAGCTTTAAATTATTACCCTATTTGTTTGAATTATAATGTTAGTACTCCATAAAGGTAATGATGTCAGAATAGTACCTCATGAACAGCTAATACAAATCTAATTCAGCAGCTGGTCCAGGCGTTAAGTAATACCTTTATCAAAAGTAAAGCTCAGTGCAAAACTACCACCTTTCACTTAAATTACAAAATAATAAAAATAAAAAAGCAATCATAAAGTCACATAATTATAACTGTATACTGAATCCAACATTTACAGTTAGTGCTTTTATCTAACCTGGACTTTGTTGAACTTTATTTTTTTGCTTGTTTATTTATTTATTAATGTATGTATATATTTTTGTTAACTGGGTAGAGCACTGAACATATTCACATGCTGGTGGATTCATTAAAGCCTACATAGTGTTTTCTCACCATGTTTGCATTACGCTTTGATACGCACACAGCTATGGGTAAATTTAAATTCAGTAAGTGCCATGTAGAGGTGAACACTCTCACGTAAACAAATGAAACACTGTGGCATGCTAATTGCAGCATAAACAGCTGAATAGCATGCTAATCAACCAATGGAGCAATTCAACAATGTAGAAAGCAACAATGTAGACTCTGTGCAAGTGTTCCTTCTGTATTCCAAAAATTTTGGAATACAGTCATGGTAAGGGGTCTACAAGGATATAATACACGTAAAATGTATGACAGTTGTATAGAACTGAAAATATGTGACATCTTAATGGTCAGTTAACTGGGAATGCATAAGTGAAAAAACATGGCCACAGGACATGTTCTAATGGAGTGCATTTGGAATGTATGTTTACAACCATGCATATTTTGCATACATGTTAGAAAGCTATAGGCTGGATGCAACAAAAGGAGAATATGAAAAGCAATCCTTGTGCCAGAACAGAAATGCAGCTTTGCTCCCTCACCTCCAAAAACAGTACACATTGTTAAGTAATGCAGATCACACCTCCCAACCAGTTAGGACAAGAAATCTGAACAAAGCCATAAATAATGAAGGAAAGCCTCAAAAATTGGGACAATTTTTAAACATGTCTCTTAAAAACTTAGAACGTTGATAAAATAACAGCTGTAGTATTAGCATGAACTTTTTTTTTTTAAATATTTTTATTCAATTCCAAAAACAAGAAAACATGAATGCAGGTTATTTATGACAATGAAGTATTTACAAATTATTTAAAAAGTAGGCTAAAACCTCTAAACAGATATCAAACATTAAAACCAAAATAAAGTATTTACAAGGGTGTCTATTGTTGACATATAATTGACTTTCTATACAATTGTTTCCTGATTATAATCTGCTGCAGTCATTATTCTCCAGTATTTCAGTTACTTTTTGCCATGCTACGTATAATGATGTAGTTCTTTCAGTTCTTCCTTTAATAGTGTTCATTTCCAATTGTGATACTGCTGACACCATATTCATGAATTGCTTAAAAGTTGGAGAAGCTTTGGATTTCCAGTTTGATGTAATGTTCTTCCTTGCAATAGCTAGGAGAGTCCATAAGATTACATATTTTGTTCTTGGCACACAGTCGGGTACAGGTACATTAAACAAAATAATAGATTTGGAAATCTGGAATTTATCATTGAATACCATTTGCAGAAAATAATTTATTTTATCCCAATATGGTTTAATCAAATGGCATTCGTAGAACATATGTTGCCAGTCTGCTTTTATTGATAAATCACATCTCCAGCAGCCAATATTTTTCTTAAACATAAGTTCCATTTTCTGAGGGGTTACATAAGGTCTGTGTATGAATTGCCATGTAAAAAGTCTCCAATGTAATGAAAGTGATGTCTGCTTTGGAGAGAGAAGAATTAGTTTTTATCTCTGTCATTTGGCACATGTCCATTAACTGATCTATAATAATTCCATATTTTGTCATTATTATGCATTTTTATTTTTTTGCTTGTTTTATAAATAGATGATAAGTATCCCTTTCCAGTAATGGGTTGATTCGTTAGTAATATTATATGTTCTATAAGGTTAGGAACATTTTGTCTTATTGATGGTTGCATTGTTTCTTGTTTGCTTAATATATACTGTCTTAATTCTTGTACATGTAACCACAAACTATCTTCCATATTTAATTTCTGTTTAATCTGGTCTATTGTCAGAGGTTTTCCAGAGTTTAGCAATTGATGCCAATATATTAATCCCTTTTCTTTAAGCATGTTGACTACTTCCATATTAAATGTTATTATATTACCTTGTGTGTACGCTACTGGATATAAAAGAAATGACCATGCTTTAATATCAGGATTGCTATTAATAAGATTTTGGAAAATTTTTAATGTGTAAGTAATGTATTTGGAACTTATATTTTTATTCTTATGTATCATCATATATTCCTTCATCAGCCATAGAAAATTGTTTGGTATGAAATCTGTATACTTATTTGCTACTACAAATCCTGATTTTAACCAGATTCTCTCATGAACTAGCTTCCATTTTGATGTATATTTTGTATTTAGCCATAATGATATTGTTTTAATAATGGATGAATGCAAATATATTTCTATGTCTGGTAAACCTATGCCACCTATATCCCAATCATCTAAATGATACTTCATAGCTATCCTTGGTTTTTTTGGATACCATAGCAATCTTACCATTAAATCATTTAATTGTTTTAGGTGTGATTTAGCTGTTGGCAAAGAACAAGCTTGTATGACATAAAGAATTTTTTGGAAATATGATCATTTTAATTATATGAAGCCTTTCTTCCATTGAAAAGAAGAATTTATTCCATCTCTGTATTAGATTTTTAATATTATTTAAGGTCTCTTTATAATTTGTTTCAATTGTAGTATCTAGGTTGTTAGTTATTATAATTCCCAAGTATTTAATTATATTATCGGTAGAGATATATTTATGGTATTTTTTATTTAGATCTTTTTTATTAGTATTTATAAGCAATACATTTGTTTTGTTCTCATTAAATTTAAGACTTGAAAAGTTTTGAAAGTTTTGAATTGAGTCCCATAATGCTTTTAAACTGCTATTATTATTTTTTAAGGTAATTAAAATATCATCAGCAAAAAGTTGAATTTTAAGATCTAGGCTGTTGTCTAGTTGTATTCCTTCAATATTTTTATCCATACGTATATTATTTGCTAAGGGTTCAATGACTAGCGCAAACAATAACGGAGAAAGAGGGCAGCCTTGTTTTGTGCCCTTAGTTATTTTAATAGATTTAGACAGACAAGATCCCAGTTTTATATAAGCCAATGATTTTTCATATAATGATTTTATTAACAAAGTGAAGTTGTTTGAGAAGCCATATTCTTCTAAAACTAACCACAGATAATCCCAGTTCACTGAATCAAATGCGCTATTTATGTCTAAGCTAATAACATTCATTTTGTTTTTTGTGACATTTATATAATCTATTAAGGAAAGAATTCTTTTCATGTTGTCATAAGTGTTCCTATCTTTTATAAAACCTGTTTGATCCTCCTCTATCAAAAGTGGTAGTAATTGTTTTATTCGAGCAGCATGTATTGCCATAAAAAATTTATAATCTATATTAAGAAGTGAAATGGGTCTGTATGATGAACATTCACTGGGATCTTTATTTTGTTTCAGAATTGGTGATATTAATGTGTACTTCCAAGAAGGAGGAATGTCTTTACCATTTTTAACTGATGTAAAGACATTCAATAACAACAGCAAAGCCTCATTTGATAGTAATTTAAACATTTCTGGGGTGATATTATCTATACCTGGAGCTTTGTTTAATTTTAGCTTATTTACTTCAGCTTTAAGTTCTGTCGTTGTTATTTGTTTATCTATTAGTTGTACCTGCTCCTCTAATAACCTAACTTTAACATTGTTTTTGAGAAAAGCTTTCAATGCTGAATGTGTTTCTGTTTTCTCATTTTGATTATTAAGTTTATGAAAAATAGCCTAAAAGCTTCTAGTATTCCTTCTAAATCAGATACTTTCTTTTTGGTTTCTATATTATGTATTTCCTTGATTTGATTTGTTTTAATAATCTTTTTAGTCCTATTTGCTATTCTTCATTGGTTTTTAGGGTTCATTGAATAGTAACATTGTTTAATTTTTTTCTAAGTTGATCATTGTTTTGTGGTGTAGCGTCTCTGAGTATTTTTTATTAGTATCTTCTAGTTCTTTTATTAAGTTGGTGTTTCCATTTTGAATATCAAGCTTTAAATTATCTACTTTTGACTGTAATTCCATTAATTCATTATTCCACTGTTTTTGTTTATTTTTATACCATCCCACCGCTCTTCCATATAGGTATGCTTTCAATGCATCCCATATATATATTTCAGATACATCTTTTGTAAGATTGATATCTAGGAATGTTTGTGTCTCTTTAATATAAAATCCCTTAAAATCTTTGAGATTTGTTATGTAAGATGGTATTCTTGTTACTGATATCCTTCTCTTGAAACATAAGTCTATCTCAAACGTTATGGTATTATGGTCCAAAAATGGACATGAAATTGTCTTGACTTTATTTAATTTAGAGGTTAAATCCTTTGTTATGTACACTCTATCTATTCTAGAGTATGTATTATGTCTATGGGAAAAATGTGTAAAGAATATTGAATCTGGGATAGCATACTCATTTATGTCAACTATATTAAAAGTTTCAACAAACTCAGATAACAACTTTGTTAAAGGTGATCTCTTATGTGTAGTTTTAGTATTTGTGTCAGTTTCTTTTATAATGCAATTAAAATCTCCAGCTATGATTAAATTGCCTTTGGTATATTGTACAATGTCTTCTAAGTGTTGTTTGGCCACTCTAACACCTAGTCCTGGTATCCAATAAATATTCACTAATGTATATATCATTTCATTGATAGATATTGTCACTAGACAAAACATTCCTGAGTTGTCATGGAACGTATTTATGATTTTTGGCATTAAGGTAGTGTTTTTCCACAAAATTACTACTCCCCTTCGCTTCTGATTATAGGTGGAACTTACTAGTATTGTATAATTTTTATTGTTTATTTTATTTATGTCTTCCTGTGTAAGGTGTGTTTCCTGTAAAAATACTAGTTGCGCTTCACATAGCTTTAAATATCTATAAAGACTTCCCCTTTTGCAGCTATTATTTAAACCATTTACATTAAGAGACATACATTTTGCAATTGGATTTATATTAGCTTTGCTTTTATCCATATTCATATACTCGTAACAATGTGTAGATGTGTGTACATGAAGAGAATGACTTGTTCTTTCTTCTTCCAACAGTATTACAATAGATTATAGACACCCAATAAAAGTAAATTACAAGATCATAACTGAGAACAATATAAGATAAACAACCACCAAACCCCTCCATGAGAAAAAACATCTCATCCTTGAATGATCTAATCATTCAAGCGATCTCTCTAAGTCTGCATTTCAACATCCTCCCCCGGCCCCGCCATATGGTAGTTTTATAATGAAAAGTATCTTATATATCTTTTAAGTATACATGTATCTGTCTTTACAGATTACTTAAATACAGTCTTTATCTATTTTTAATATTTTATAAAACACTAAGGCAACACAACTATACATAGATTTAATACTTAACTATTTGGTTTTGTTTAAATTGTAAAGGAAAATCTTTTATTTTAATATATCTTTTGTGTAGCAATAACGGTTATGCATCTTAAAAATAATATGCTTGCTGTCTATCTCCCTTATAGTGTGAGTGGCATTCATAGGTATCAAATTTATTGTAATGGTCTACCTATATATATATATATATATATATATATATATATATATATATATATATATATATATATATATATATATTTATATATATATATATATATATATATATATATATATATATATATATATATATATATATACACATATACATGCATACACATACACACACACATATATATATATACACACATACATACATACACACATATATGCATGCATACATAAAAAAAAAATGTTAAGCATTATATGCATCAGTTAACCATGCCACAAGTAGATTAAATCAGAAAGTATCCATAACAATGAATATAACGTTACATTTGTATTGCCATTGGCATATTTCATCGCTAGTGTACCACATATGTCATATGTCAAATAGCAACTCATACTCCTTATGATATTACAGGATTTATCTGCAGTGTTATAACTGTAAGGTTGGAAAATATGAGAAGCAAAGTAGGCTTTAAATATGCTATAACACAATTGTTTGGTACTTATTACTGTCAACTCTTCTACATACACAGGAAAAGATAACCTTATATGACCATCAACCATTTTCCTTCATTTTTCTCTTCATCCTTCTATTCTCCATTTTTAATAAATATTTGTTTCTATTGTGGCTTCTTTGAATTTAGTGAGGGTACTTCACATCATATTATAGATAATATACAACGTTCAAACAGAGAACATGCCCAATATAGAGACATATTCTCAACCCAAGTGGTCCACACCATATATTTACAACACTGCAGTCAGAAATATACTAATGAATATGCAATAACTAGCAGCTTTGCAGCATGTGTGTGTCTCTAACAAGTACATACCTATAGGATATTAAAAAGAATAGATAGCTCGCTCTTGTTTCATAATTAACAAATGCACACAGCCTGGTATTTATTTTCATAGACAGAAATTAGACCTGTTACTTATATGCATATCAGGTACCAACAGCAATATGTTAGTAAATGCCTATGCTATTCATATCACATGTTAATGCTGATTGATATGAGATGTAGCTGACAATGGCTTTAGCGTTTGTGATGTTATATAATATATATTCAGTATTATAAGTAAAAGTATGTTGCATGTCTGTTTGCAATCTAAGGTTCAAGGCTGATCAATTTAGACATACAAGACAATCTCTTTAGCCTTGGTTATATAATGGGAGTTACTTTGTCTCTACACAACCATTCATTTTCAGTGAGGATGTTCAATATTAATATAACTTGCCTTTAATAAAAGCATACTTATAATTCAGCAGTTCTTTCCTATATATATATACATATATATATATATATATATATATATATATATATAAAAAACAATATCATAAGCAAGACTGAGATTTTTTCTTGCTCATTACTGCTTAATGATTGTGCTACTTGAACAATTTAATATTTACAGAGTATCTTGATAATTAAACAGCAACTCTTTTTTACCCTTAAAATGCCTAATAACACATAGCTACATTTATGAACCTTAATTGACTTACTATCCTTAAGGTTGAGTACACTAGCTGCAGTGTGTTTACAAATATGTTATATAGTTCCAGTCAAGGACTTAAATATATTAAATTTTTATAAAATTAAGTTAAATTATAGTAATTTACGTGGGTGATCTTATCAGAAAAGATTATAGTAAAGTCTGTATGTGTTAACTATTCATACAGTTTCTTCCAAGTGATATACTTCTTTTTAAGCTTTGTGTGCTGTTTATGTGTACAATTCAAAATGAATAACAAATATTACAATATAATAAAACATCATGTATCTGTTGATACCTTCTAAATTCATTAGGTACTTCAGTGTACTTTTAATATTTGTTAAAACTGTAAAAGCACTTTGCCATCTCATAAATAGTGTGCTGGTTACTTTAAGTAGCTTAGGAGCTGACACCACACCCATACTGTCTTGTTTTAGTGCTGACATCACTCATGACTGTTTACTTTCATTTTGTGCTGTTAGAATATTTAACACACTGTAATGGATTCTAACTGAAGAACCTTCATTCAGGAGTGGTAAAATAAGAGTTCCCAGCTCATGACCATGGCGGGAAGACAAAAACAAAGTAAGTGAAGTTTTTAGGGCTTTTTTTAAACTGAACACCAGCTCATTAAACTTCTATTAGTTTTCTTAACATTAAGGGCAGATATACAAGCCAAACAGTTGTTTGTTAGTCAAAAAGGCACTTTTAGCATCAAAGAATAGATAATTACTTTTCAAGGCACTTTTTGACAGTTATTACTATCAGTTTTTATATATTATTATGTGTATTAAATACATCAGTTTAGATATTTCATGCAGCGTAGTGTAAATAATATAAAAATGAATCATGCTCATTTAAACACACCACATTAATATGTCAGTGTAAATACATCATATTCTATACCAGCAGTAAAAGGCAGGTAATTTATAAATGAACTATCTAAATATCATTTAGAGTTAGAAAAATCATGACTGTAAGTATTTACACTGTAATAGAGAAAGATATGTTACCTTGCTTTCTTTAGGGTTGTTTGCTTTAGTTATAAAATGTCCTGCTTATCTTGTATTTATATTGTTTCAAAGACTGACACATGTATAAAGCATGAATGCTTTCAAAGAACTTTTTTGCTTTACAGAGCAAATAGAAGACAATAATGTTTGTGTTTTTCATATGTCTTTTATCGTTTCTTCTTCTTCTTGTCAGCAGTGCTCCATTCATTTTTTTCTAAGTGACGCTTAACCCCAAATTGGGAGAAATCCATTTCTTCCACATTATCCAAGGTTTTATTAGCTGAAAGATAAGAAACTGTTGCTTGCAGAGTGTCAAAAGTTTTAGGACCTTCAGTAAAAAAATATTTTTATTCTTGCAGGGAACAGCAAGTGGACTTTAAGTTGTCTTTTTTTCAATTCCTTTATCAGAGGGAGACATTCTTTTCTTGCAGTTATAACTCCAGCAGAATAATCATTATCAAATCTAATTATGTTGTCTTTGTATTTAACTGGAGAAGTTGACCATGCTGTTTTTAAAATAAGTTCCTTGTCCTGTGATGAAAAAAACTTTACTATTATTAATCTCGGGTGATTTTTTGATTTGATGGTTGATGAAGCAGCTCTTAAGGATCTGTGGGCTCTTTCAATTCCAAAAGAAAGAGCTTCAGGCAATTTTAATACTTCTGGTAACCAGGTAGTAAGGAAAGTCACCATGTTTTCTCCCTCTGTTTTCTCTGGTAGCCCATAGATGCAAAGGTTATTTCGTCTGGACCTGTTCTCTAGATCCTCTATTTTATTTTGTAATGAAGCATTTTGTTGTGATAAAAAATGTAGCTGAAGATCTTGTTCTGAGAGTCTGCCCTCAGTATAATTTAAGGATCTCTCTATGTCAGCTATTTGAGACTTCTGTTGCGTCATTATTTCTTGTAGTTGCTGTATTTGTTTTGTAGATCTCTCCTCAAAAGTGTCCAGTTTGGTATTCATTTTGTCAAATTTCACTGACAAGTCTTGTATAGCATTTAATAAAGACTGTATCTCCTTTTTCATCGTCTGGTCCTGTGTGGTATGCTTAGAAAAGCTCATCATTTTCAGTAGATTCAGATACCTTCCTTCTTGTTTTTGACAGGAAAAATAATGTTTAAAGCCAAATTTTTTGCACTGTAGACTTCTAGTGATATTAGTAGAAGTAATTCAACAAAATAGGTTTGTCTACAATATCTAGTTTTTAAAAATTCCTGTCAGAAATATCTTTTGAGTGCAGAGCTGAGAAAAGATGCTGCCAACCAGTCTACATCCTAGCCACCAGCATGAACTTTTTGAAGGGTATGAAATCTGAAACTGAAATGTATGTCTTTATTTTCTTACTTTAATGTTTAATGACTTGGCAATGTTTTATGAAAAATGGACCAACAATATGAAACAAATTTGGACATTTTGCAAAAAATTGTACAGCTGAGAGAATGGACTGTTCTTTGCGGGGGCAAATATGAGTTACTCTTACAGCACAAATAATGATATATTGCTTTTGTTACTCTCCGTGTTTTGCTTCCTGCCTGTTATTTAATCTTGTGAGGGTTGTGAGGTCAGAAAATGCAATCTCTATCATTACTTTCTAACTTCTCTCATCAATTAATTTCCAGTACAAATGTATGGTGCTAAACTGAAGGCATGCAGTGATCATCAGTACTTTTGAGAGATATGACTGTGTCAATCTTTGGTGCCTGAGGCCTACTTTTGACTAATGGACATATATAAGTCAAATAAGTCTCCGCTGTCACATGTTATGGTAATGTTTATACAAATCTCCCACCTTTTACTTGCTTACTGTAAAAAGTGAGGAAATACAAGAATATGCCATAATATTATTAAACAATACACTCCAGGCTCAGGACACATCTTGTAAATGCAGCAGTTGCCACAGTGTTAGTCCAGGGCTGACTCTGCCTGATGCAAGTGTACACAGCTAATGCATGGGAAGGTAAAGGTTATGTGAGTTGACTGGCATATGTGTCACTATATGTATGTGAGTAGGAGGAAGGTTTTAGGCCCCTAGGTGGTGAGTGACTGTGCTATGCATTGTTTCTTAGACAAGGTAACGGCATACTGAGCATGCCTATGTCTGCCTACATCCACAGTAGACGGTGGTTCCTCCTCTGGCTCCTCATCTGACTGTGGTTGTGGTGACCTTGGCATTGGTGGTGGGATGTTTGCCCCTTCCTTTTTCTGATCCTGCTGCAGCTATTTCCTTAGGATTATGTTGTGTAGAATGGCACATACTGTGAAGATTTATGTATATGTCCATGTATATGTCCATGGATTGTATTGCAGGAATCCCCCAGATGTATCTAGACACTGGAACCATGACTTCAGAAGCCCAGACAAATGCTCTGTGACAATTCTGGCTTGATCCTGTGCCTCATGATGGCATTCTCCAGTGACTGTGTGTGCATTTCCAATGTGTGTCATCAGCCACAATTCCACTGAATACCCTGCATCCCCCAGTAGATGACCCTGTGGGATATCCCTCCTAGAAAACATCTGGTACAGTTGGGAGCTGTGATAGACATGTGAGTGGTGGTAACTGCCAGGGTTGCCAGCACACATGTTCAAGATGATTCCCTTGGCATTAGGCACAATTTGGCAGTTGATAGAGTGGTATCCCTTTCTGTTAATTAGAGCCTACCCAGTTTCCCAGGTGGTGCCTTTATTTCTACAAGAGTGCATCTATAGCACCCAGTACTGCAGGGTAGTGTGCTACCTGGTAGAAATGTTACATTTTTCTGTCCCTCTTCTCAGATCTATAGGGAAAATATATGTCCTCATTGGGATGTTGGAGCATACCCTCCAGCAATTGGTGGTGAATACAGGATGCTGATGCCTGTGACACCCCCAGCATGTCCCTGCTGGTCTCTGAAAGGTAGCTGTAGCTAATATTCTAAGGGATACACATACCTTAGTTTCCACTGGGATAGGTTACCCTTGGTTGGCTGTGACTCTATGTTGAGGGCAGCAGAGGTAGCAGATTTCCTGTAGTGTGTCCCTGTCCACCCTGCAGTGCTCTACAATTTCCATGTCATGTAGGTTGTGATAAGATAAATGTGGCCTGAAAACCCTTCTACTTGTCAGCCCAGACCTTTTGGCAGCAGCAGCAGCAGCAGCAGCAGCAGCATTGGCCTCAGACTATAGCGCATACCAATGGACTAAAGCAGTAGCAGCCTCTAACATTCTGTCTGTGTAGACTTCCCATGTCTGTACTCCAAACATTTTGACATCCACAGAATAAAACAGAATGGAGTCTACAAGGATGCTCTACAGCTTGTTGAATAGCTGCACCATGTTGGACTGGTTGATTAGCATGCAGTTCAACTGCTAATGCTGTAATTCTGATCTATGAAACACAGACAGAGATAAATGTACTTCATTAATAATCTACACTATTATAAAAAGGCAAATGTAGCTATACAAACTGATGGTGAGGACAGTTTAATATGCTTGGAAAGCTGCAAAAATACTTTTACTTCAGGATATATCTGTACAGAGGCGTACTGAACTTCAGCCGGCATGCTCCCATTTTTTCACCTACATACTGCATTTGCTGGAATTTACTTAAGAATAGTGTGAAGCAAAGGCTTTTACACATTTATCTTTATGCATTAGTTAGAAGTGTTTTGATGGCATGGGCCTGTTTGTCAAGCCATTTAAGAGGTACACATGATTGACAATACAAGAAAATGGAATGCTGTGTGATAAGTATAAATGTGTCAGGGACAGATCCTTTGATAGCATGTTTACATTTCAGAGGTTTTGTTAACAAAATGGGTTAATTGGCTGGTTTTTTGTCTGTGGGGGGTGAGTTACTGTTACAGCACAAACAAGACCGGACTGTTCTTTTGGGTCAAAGGTGACTTACTGTTATGGCACAAACAAAGATATGTCACTCTTGTTACTCTCCTTGTTTTGCATCCTGCCTGTTGTTCCTATTGCACGTCTCTAGACTGTTTTATGTTTCATCAGTGGGTAATACTGACTGGCTACCTTTTCTGTTTTAACTGGAAACAGTTATTTTGTAGTTATATGATATTTATGATACTTTTGTTGTCTTTTAAGGCATCTACAAGTATGCCTCGCAGGTGTGTCAATCCAATTCATAGTTGATGGGTTTTGGCAACATGATACTTTTCTTCTGGAAAGGGGATGTAGAGATATGGCAGAGTGTTCATGACGTTAGTGTCATGGACAGGCATGCCAGAACATAGGAACAGGTGTGCCATAGGGCCACTGACAGAATAGCATCTGCAAGGAGGTGAGCAGCTGTAGTGGGCCATGGTCAAATAGTTACAGGGGGATGGCCCACAAGGGAACTAGCAGTAACCCAATGAAGAGTTCCTGGCCAATCTGAGAGATCCAGACAGCTTCTAGGACAGTGCAGTACAGCATATCCTGGATTTGGTCTCAACACATTCCGAGACAGCAAGCAATTCCCAGGAGGAGCTTCCAAGTAATCTTTGACATCTCAACAATTGAATACTGTTGTATAGAAAAACAATTGAAATAATAAGTTAATTCTGTATCTTGTGTCCTTTTTTGGGGGAGGGGGGATGAAGATTATAACCTTCGTTTGGAGTTGTCAGCCACATTCTTGTTCAAAGTACCATTGATGCAGATATATGGGGTAAATGTATTACCCCCTGTGTTATTGTTAATTGTCAAGATGTTGTCCTTACCTCTTGCTTAATGTCTTCCAGGACTATCTGGGGTACAGTGCAGTACATCTTCTGCAGATGGTAAATCAAATGTTTTTATGTCAGCACTGCTGAGCAATTTAAATAAATATTATAGTGTGTGATAGTGATCTCAGGCCTGTTGTGTGTATTGCTGTACTGTCTGTGATAGTGGCAGCACTGTTAGTTTGTTAGCATACATTGCACCATAGTCGTGCAGGCATTAATGTATTCCTGTATTTCGTGACAACGATGAACTGCCACCTCTATCATGAAAGACTCACATCTGTCCAACAGACCAATATGTAGAGCTAGCACAGATTTTGGCTATGTTACTGCAGACACTCATACACCAGTTTCACCTGGAGGACACCTACAGACACACACACACACACACACACAGCAGTTACTCATTTTGTCTCATTGGCCATTTGTTGCTTTATCCCAATGTCTGCCTTCTTCTCCTTCCCATTCACACACACACTCACTGACCTTCTGCGTCAGCCTAGGCTTCCTGGTCCCCTCTCCCCATACACACAACACCCTGTGCAAGTGATGATAACTTTGACATATCCCTGTTTTCTATTTTTTGGATTCAGGGATACAAAAGCTGTGTCTGATGCTCAGGGTGCATAGCTGACTTAGTGCTAAGTGTATCTGCATTTGTCTTTTTGAACTGGTCATTGTACCTTTGACTTATATTGGCCTTGGAAAGTTAGACAGTTGACAGCATCACATTTTCACAATGTTATAGTGAATGATCTTGTAAGGGTGCCGAGGTCAGAAATTGCAATGTGTATCATTACTTTCTAACTTTTCTCTTTAATGATCTTCCAGGACAAATGTATAAATCACAGCACCATATTCCAAACTTAGGAATGTATGAGATCACTGTAGTAAAACCTCATCAGAAGAGTAACATAGTATAATGCTGTCTTTTGCATGTACCTCTGCAGACACATGCAGCAGCTGGAGAGACCACAGGGCTTTCCCAGGAAGATAACACAGGGCCTACAAACCATGCCATGATGTATATGGATAGATTAAAAGCCATGCCAATGTCATCTGTCTGGTATACGATGAGGTGACATCAGCCTGACCTCCAGGCCAGTGTCTGACCATGCCCCGGTGAGATGAAGGCATATCCAAACATCTGATATAGCTGATGACATCAACAATGTCCGTTGAGATTGTGGTGATATCTATATCCCACATGCTGTAGTAAAAGACTCTCTGTAATGTCAGGCAAGTGCACACATGCAGAGTTGACTGCAGTGAGAATAAAACCTCTACCTATCTAGGTACACAGACTACAGAACACAAAACATAATGCAAGTGCCATGGCACAAGTCTGACTTTTGTAAGATTGCAGCTGAACTTACAGTACATGACATTAGCAGCCCATTTGTGAGACAAGACGTAGGCAGACCTGCATAGGTTCATAGTGTCATAAGTTCATACGAGGCTACTACCATAATGGCCCTAGGTTTATAAGTTCAGTAGAGATTACTAGGCTAATGGCCCTAGGGCCTTGTCAAGCCTACCCAAGTTGGACCATTGTTCCCTTATAGATCAAGATATGTAGCCTGTATTTGCAGATCCATGATCAGCACTGGTTGACCTTGTCTAAGAGTAACATAGGTGAAACCCCCAGTGTAAATCTGCAATTTCCCATCAAATTGTCCCAGTTACACTTACATAGGGCCATTTAGAAGCTTAGTTTCATGTGAACTGGGAGTTTGTTCCATAGGAGTGGCAATCTATGGGAGACAAATCTGTCTAGCATGCCCTGTTGATGTTGCAGGATTGGTTAAGGTCCCTAGAGTGAGTGAGTCTTGTTCATGTGATTTACATAGGTGCAACATTTCCATTAAGACAGGGTTTGAGACTGCTCTTTAGGCCAGCCACAAGCCATCTTGCAGCAGTCTATACAATACAGAGTATAGTGACAGGGCCTTCAGTCTGTCCATGTAGGTAATGTGTTGGAATTCCCTGTATTTTCTTAGTGAGAAACCTCTGAGGCATCTCCAGCTGTTGCAGATGTCTAATGAGGTACATGCAAAAAGTAACATTGTACTCTATTATTGGCCTGATGAGGGATGAGTACAGTGGAGTTATAACATCCTTAATTTAGATACTATTCCCTCACTTATGAGGTGTGCAACATAAAGGGCCTTCATTACCACTGTGGACACATAATGTTCAAAAGTGAGGTTGCCATCAACCTGCATTCCCAAATCTCTCACCATTGGGTTAGTACATGGGGTATTATTATTAATACTGTAATTAGCAGAGACTTTTCCTTTGCCAAAAGGGATAATAGTTCATTATTTTGGGTTAACTTTATTTTTTCAATGATGTATGCAAGCAGATTTTGTAGTATGTTGACATCATTTGGGGATCCAATAATTTTCTCCCAGTTTGCAGTCATCAGTGAACTTGTTGAGCCACAGGCCAACTTTTTTCACCTGATTTTCTGAGAAATACATTCCAAACAGTAGGTGGCCCAACACAGACCCCATGGGACACCACTGGTGACAGGTCTGCCAGTAGAGATGGAATTACCACCTATGACTGTATGCATTCTGTTGTTGAGCCAGTTATCTACCCATCTAATGATGTAGAGGTTAACCCCCAGGTGAGTGAGTTCCACAATGATACCTCAGTAGGGGATTGTGTCAAAGCCCTTGGCCAAGTCAAGATAAGCAGTGTGTAATAATTTTGCCTTCATCCAGGGCTTTGGTGACACTCTCAAAGAGTTCTACTAGTTTTAACAGGGATGATCTGCCCTTGACAAAGCAAAACTGTGTCTGGTGAAGATTTTGAAGGTCACCACTGTCCTTGTTGTTAAGGTCCCTCCTGATTCTCTCCATTATCTTACCAACATGACTGGTCATGCTTATGGGTATATAGTTCTCCAGGTTGTTTGAGAGACCCCCTCTGTGCAAGAGTATTACAGTTACTGTGTTCCCCTCTGCCAGGACAAAGACAGTACTTAGACTGTGGTTGAAGGCAGAATCCAGTAGATTTGCTTACACTTGCCCTGGACTGTTTAGTAAGCAGCATAGGATGTTATCTGGTCCCATAGAGGCTTTGTTTTGGGATTGATTAGTGCGGTTATGACCAGTTATTTGGAGATAACTGGTAGAGAACCGTTGACAGGTATGCTGTGAGGTATGATCGGTGGAGACAGGGGTGTGAAATTGCTGTCAAACCTGTCTGCTAACAGGTTGACTATGTCCGCAGGTTCAGCATGAGTGGTACTGTCCACTCTGAATTTGGTGCAAAGCCAGGCCTTCCCTTTTACATTACCAACATAGCTAAAGAATGCCTTATGATTATCCTTATTTATGGATGCTGATTTAATTACATAATTAGCTTTAGATGACTTTAGAAGATCTCTAATTTGCTTGTTCAAGCTATGGAGGGTTGGAGTGTGTTCTTCTACTAAGACTGTTCCCTCTTATTCCTGGACATCAGATCCTTCCTCTTGTTGTATAATCTATTTATGCTAGCTGACACTAGGGCATCTTGTTTTTTGTGAGCAAGTTTTGATTCATTCTGGTACAGCTAAGAGTATACACTTGTAAAAGTGTTTAAACAGGGCATGCGTGTACACCTCCATATAAGAGTCTTTACTGTCAATGGTGGCATTAGGTGTGAAACTATATATGCCATCACGTAGGAGGCTATGGTTTGCTTTCCAGAGATTTCCCCCTTTTGGTTCCTAGAGGGATAAGGTACAATTGTTATACTGAACATGACTGATTTATGGTCAGACCTTATTATGGAGGGTCTCACACATGGGGTGGTGCTGTGATCTCCCATATCAGTGAGTACTAGGTCAAGGACATTCGTGACCCATGTAGGGGTGCAGACTAACTGTTCCAGAGCATTGGTGTTTACAAAATGCAGGAATCTTAGGGTGAGCATGTTTGAGCTCATATATGTATCCCAATCAATGGAAGGATAGTTAAGATTACCCATGCCTGGGGTGTGTAGCTATATTATGAGCAAGTCAAATAGATCCAGGAAGGCACTGTGTGGTATTTATGGTTCATCTTGGTAGACCTGTAGCTATGTAGCTAACAATGATGTGGAGAGGGGGTTCCTACAGTTAGTCGGATTGGAGAAACTCTTTTGAGTCATACTGTTTAACCAGTCTTGAGGTGTACTTGTCTTTTATGAAGATGGATGCACCTCCTCCTCCTTTGGTTCTTTCATGTTCATTTTGCATAATGAACATGTGGAAGACATTATTGCCTTTTATGGTTGGATTACTCTATGTGGTCCTAAACCATGTCTCTGTGACTGCACAGACATCAACATCTTTCCAAGTAAGAAGTGTCTCCATCAAGTATAGTTGCTGATTTAGACTTGTAGCATTAAGCAACATAAGCTTGAGCTTATCTTTTGGGAATATTTTTGCATCAGGAACTTTGTTCTTATGACATTGCCTAAAAAAGTCACTCTGGGGGATGCAAGTACCTTGGCCTGTAACCAAAAGGCAAGAGGTGACAGATGAAGACCATTTCTGGCAAAGCAGCATGGTCTGTCAACTGTATTATACCAGCCTGACAACTGCTGAATCCCACTTGAGTGGCACCAGTAGCTAAGTCAATTGCTGAAGTCAACAGTTATTTGTTTGTACTGAGGATTTATCCTGCATCAAGGTAGGTCACATCTCTCTTCATATAGTCCAGTGAGGTATGTGTCAAGTAATTTACTCCAACATGGAGTACAACAGAAATGTAACTGTGGTTGTTGTTGAGAGACTTGAGTGCTTGCATGACTTTGCAGATCAGGGCACCTAACAGGCAGTGCGTCATGGCTTTCTTCTTCTACAAACTTGTGAGGGGGATATCCGTGTGTCTCACTATGGATTCACCTTTGACCAAAACATTGGTTTTGACATGTTTTGCTTTAAGGGCTTAATGAATGAGACACTGATATGTTTGTTTTTATGTGTAGTGGGTTCCATTGGGACTGTTATGTGTGCAGAAGGTTTGCATTTGCAAGGTCTCTGCTCTTTCAGTAATCTTCTAATGAGTACCTCTGCATATGTGGGTTTATGTATTGTGCACTTGGTTTGTTGAGGAGGTGAAGTGTATGTGCTGACAACTTGTTTAATATCTGGTTTGTTGTTACCTGATAGAGAGAGAATTTATTCTCGATTCATTGTATACTTGCATCTCTCACATATTGTATTGCTAAGTTTTAGGAATACATAGTTTTCACTATACATGAGGCAATTGAAACATAGCTGTGTAAAATCACAAGTACCCTTATTAAGCATATTTAGATGGTTGTTGTTAGCAGATCATTTTTTTGTGAGCAGCAACAACTGGGCATGTCTATGAGGGACATAGGTACCACTGCAGAGGATGTAAAAGGCTCCCACTGCATGTGAAGCAGTGCTCCTCAATGACACTGTTCAATCACAACCTTAACTACTGATTCACTGATTGTACAGTCATGTCTGAGCTGGAACCTATGTACCTCATTGACAGAGCCAGCTGGTGCTGCTCACAAACACGCTCTGCTAATAACAACCATCCTGCTATGCTTAGTAAGGGTGTTTGTGTTTATATACAGCTATGCTTCTACACATCCTAGTGCTATTAGGCTAGTAGCCTCGTATGAATTTATGATGCTGTGTGCCCATGCAGGCCTCACATGTACTGTAAGTTCACCTGCACTCCTGTATAAATTAGACTTGAGCTATAGTGCTTGCATTAAGTACTGTGTTTTGTAGTATGTGTACTTAGATAGGTAGTGTGTGTGTGTGTCTAGACAGCAGAGCAGATGTGTGTATCCTACAGTTACTTCTCCACTGCCATGCAATCACAGTATTTTGATACTTTTTTCATGCCTACACATCCAGTTCATACAGGCCTCCCAACCTTCTGTCTCCCACATGCCCTGTTGATGTCATCTACAAAAAGTTCACCTGCAGCCTCATGTAAATCAGACTTGAGCTGTGATGCTTGCATTAAGTACTGTGTTCTGTAGTCTGTGTACCTAGATAAGCAGTGGTTCTGTTCTCACTGTAGTCAAGTGTGTTTGTGGCTAGACAGCAGAGAAGATGTGTGCATTCTACAAATACTTCTCCACTTCTATGCAATGACAGCATTTTGATACTTGGTCATGCCTACATATCCATTTCATACAAGCCTCCCAAATTCTTGACTCCCACATGGTCTGCTGAGTTCACCTGCACTCCTATACAAGTCAGACTTGAGTTTCATCATTTGCGTTAAGTGCTGTGTTCTGTAGTCTGTTAATTAGATAGGTATGGTTTCTATTCTCACTGTAGGCAACTGTGTGTATATGTTGTGTGTGTGTGTGTGTGTGTGTGTGTGTGTGTGTGTGTGTGTGTGTGTGTGTGTGTGTGTGCGTGTGTGTGTGTGTGTGTGTGTGTGTGTGTGTGTGTGTGTGTGTGTGTGTGTGTGTGTGTGTGTATGAGCTGTTGTCTGTCATTACATACAACATTTTACACTAGCATGTAGGGCACTGTCATATGGTCCTCAACAGACACTACTGATGTCTTCAGCTATATTACATTTTTGGGTATGCAGTACTCCCATAAGGACAGGGTCAGAGACTGGCCTGGGGGCCATGCAGAAACCACGTCATTCTATACAAAAGTTTACTGTGAGATGGCTTTTAATCTATCCACAAACATCATGGCCTGGTGTGTAGGCCTTGTGCTATCTTGCCGAGAAACCCCTGTTGTCTCTTCAGCTGCTACATGTGTCTGGTTAGGTACATATAAAACAGTGCCTTATACTCTATTAGTGCTGTAATGAGATTTGTGTACAGTGCTGTCATACAATCCTATGATGTCAATATGATGGCATGAAATATGATGTACACAACATAGGGTTTCAACAGCAGTGTGGACACTTGCTGGTCAAAGTTCATATTGCTATTTAAATGTGTTCCCAGTGCTTGCATCACTGAGTTTCTGTATAGTAGAACTGTTGTCAATGCTATGATTAACATGGAACTCCACTTTTCTGAGAGACAACATTATACACATTTCTGCCTTTATTTGTAGAATGTGTCTTTGTCAGCATTCTGTCATGTGTGTAAGCTCCTCCTGTACTATGTTATCACCGTTGGAGGACTCAATGATTGCACACAATATGCAAGAATCAGCAAACCCAAAGGTGGTATACTTCAGCCTGAATTGTCAATAAATACAGTTCAAACAGTGAAGGGCTAAGCACAGATCTCTGGGGTTTGCCTATGGTGACAGCCCTACTGGTACGGGTTGACTCACCAAGGGTCACATGATGTGCCCTGTCAGTGTGCCACTTGTTTTCCCATCACCTAATGTAAGGTTTAATCCCCAGCTTGAAGGTTTTCCTCAATGCTACCTGTGTATGTAATTGTGTGAAAACCCTAGGCCATATCACAATAGGCAGTATGCACTGTATTACCTTCCTCCAGGCCTATCACATGGAATTGATGTGCTGTGACAACATCATAGATCACCTGTGACATGACCCTGCACATAGGCCTTCCTGATATGGTGGAATACATAGTTCAACACACCATCTACATGGCCTATGTTCCCATCTAATGGTGTACCTCAACATGCATCCACCTGAGATGGAGGGACAGCACCTAATACATGGATGTCTAGAGACATCCTGACTCTCCTTGACTGTAAGGTAGACCAACATATCTCCACGGACCTCTTCTACATGTATACTAGTAATATTCTAGGTGCATGTAACAGACCTGTGTGAGTTGATACTGCTACATTAGGTTCATTACATCTGATAGATGCCTTAAAGAGGTCATTGAGAGCATTCTTGATGACAACAGTATCATCCTGTGAAACTTGAACAGGTGAAGACATCTGACAAAATGGCACACTGTGGTATTCAATCAACACTGTCACATGTGGCCATAAACAGCTATATCATCAAATAATTATACAAGTATATGACATATGTGGCATCTCACTATGTGAAATGAGTGATGTGAGATATATCTCAGGTCCAGTTATCAGGTCAGTACATCAGGGGTGTCTGCTAGGCCCTTGCCTGCCGCTTAGTTAAGTGATGCACATCAAAGATGACATATACATGTTGTGATCAAACAACTTCCTGAAAGATTACAGCATGTGGACAATCATTAGCTCCAGCTGTGATATTAGTATAAAACACACAGTAACAACACATACCAGAGACTGCTGCCACAGCCATGACATCACCTGCATTGACGAGACACATGAAAGGATGTGTTGCATCAGGAAAAAAACACACCACCCAAGTTTAATGTGGACATCACACCCTATAATCAGACCAATAGGTGTGTGACCTGTGTCCTGGGATAGAGGGTAAGTGGTACACCCACCAGCATATTGCCACAGTGCTGACTACTCCCTTGACTGTAACACAAGTACTGAGTATGTGAAGGACATCCACATCACAGTGCATACTAACTTCTTGTTTCCCAGCCTTCATCACACCAATAACTAAGTACAATGCACCCTTCCCCATGTACCTCCCTACACATGTTCCAGTGATGTCTAACTGAAGTATAACACCTTTGCCACAGTGCATTGTCACACAGCTTATTGTCCATACCTAGGTATTCTTTCTGGGGAATACACATGACTGTCTAATGGCGAGGAACACCAATCATGTTGTTACACCAGATGCATGTGTGCTACCTGTTCACCATATGCACACACTGCATATATAGGTGTTTGACAACATTAATGATATGTATATCAGTTGTGACAGTTTGAATTGTGCCATAGATATATGCCATGCACACAAGGCAGCTAGCCTGTAGTGCCCATACTGTAACATACAGGTATAGCATCGGCCCTCCAAACACCTCCTACAGATATAACAGTACTAGGACTGTGTGTGTGCATTTATCCTCATAGAGTAAGGATGTATCATTCTAGTTGTTCAGTGTGTGTGCAGACTCAGCTGTTATCACTCCACATCACACATGTTATGTCAGAGGCATGGGATTAGTGATGGTTTTATTCAGATATTGTTCATAATTGTGGTTGATTCTTGTAATGTTTGCCATGATCCTTTACCTGTAGCCACCATGCAGGAGACCTCTGCTGGGAGTACACTCATATTCAGGTATATCAGTTTGCACAGCTTCCCAATATGCACTCTACCTCAATTTTATGTCAGATCCCTGATAGATGTCTTCTGCATTATTTATGCAAGGATGCTTATCTCACATACGCATCCTCACCATTGTTATGTCACTTTGTGTAACAGTTACAGGCAACACATTTTCACTATACAGTCTATACTCTACCATATAGATATGTACTTGGTGTTGCTGCTACAACCATCTTCCATTGACATGCTCTCCTCTGCTGTGCATGTGGGAATTTCCCCTGTTATCTTTCCCTGTGTTTATTACTACAATTCATCTGTGTGTCCCTATTCAATACACACACTTCCCCTGAGTGATCATTTTACATGGCAGTCCCATGTCCTGTTACAGATCATTAACACAACTTTATTACAGAATGCCAAGAATGGGATATTACAGTACTCTGCACTGTAGGTATACTTTTGTGTACTGTGTTTGGAACATATACTTCACATCCATGCTTCTCAACTGACCAGATATTCCCAGAATGTCCAGATGTTTTCCTTAACAAATATGTGGCTTTCTGCCATATCACTGGGATGATCTCTGGACTTATGTGACTCAGTATGCATACATTTGGGTGCATACCTTTCAACTGTCCTGATCAGTGCAGAATGCACAGTTTTTATCTCATATTTGTGATCTTTTCATCATAACATGTTGTTTTCCTGGCAAATCATTGGCATGTTATTGCAGAGTGCAGTCAATAACTGATAAATGACATTTGAGTTTCAAACTTCATGCTCTTCAGAAAGTTCACGCTAATGTACAACCTATATATTCTACCAACTTCATAAGTTTGGAAGTGGAATATTAATCTGTCCATATTTCTGTCCCTTTGTCCCCCCATTTTTATGCCTTTGTCCACATTTCTCACTTTAAGAAGTTGAGAGTGTTATATTCAGACACATTCCCATGTGACATTTATGTCAAATATGTCCCTATTACCAGTTATTTGTCCTCTCATTAAGTTGGCCTCTGTGCAGATATGTTGCACTAACAGAATGACAGCTATTTGTATGGCCATACCGCTCAACTGTAGCAATTTTTTTCAGAATGTCCAGATTTTGCCTCATATTTTTGGTCTGTTTTTCATACAGTTGTGGTTTTCTGCTAAATCAGTGGTAAATTATTGAGGGTTGAAGGCAGAGAATAGTGACAGACATTTGAGTCTCAGTTCCAGACTTCATACCCTTCAGAAAATTCATGCAAATGCAAAACATGTCATTATATTAACTTTCTAAGTTTATGAGTAATATTTGATGTGTATCCCTAGTTTTCTTCCTTTCATCCCACATTATTTATCGCTTAAGTCTATATTTCTTGCTTTAAGAGTTTTATATGTTTGTGTACAGCCCTGTTGATTATTGTGGCATTCCGTACAAATCTGTGGACCATATGTGCTTTCTTTTATATGGAAAATCATACCTCTCAACTGTCCAGATTTTTGCAGAATGTCCAGATTTTTGCCTCATATGTTTGACATGTTTCTCATAAAATTATGTTTTTTTTTTTTGTCAAATCACTGGTAAATCATTGAGGACTGAAGTCTGAAAATAAAGTCAAACATCTGAGTTTCAGAATTCATATCCTTCAGAAAATTTAAGCCAATGCAAAATTTGTTAGTCCATCAACTTTCTAGGTTTGTACAAGTAATATTTAAAAAGTGTCCCTTTTTTGGTGTCTTTGACCCCCATTATTTGTGGCTTTGTCCAGACTTCTTGCTGTTAGAGGTTGATTGATGTATGCACTGAATTGATATCCATGTTCACTTACAAGGTTTTGCAGCCAGCAATACTATTTTAAGCCACAAAACCTAGCTTAGGCACACTGCACCTTATTAATACACATTGTGCGCTGCCACTCACTAAGCACCATCATTGTAACATGTTTACTCCATGTAGGCTCTGCACAAAGCCTACATGGAGTTTACTGAATCTGCCAGATAGACTTTTTTCAGTTTCAACCCAGGAACCAGTGGTGTAATTATGGTGGAGCGAAGGTGGCAATGCCTCAGGTTCAGCCTGTTAGAGAACATGAGCAGCCATCAAATCCATCATTCCATTCACTCTTTAGTTCCTTATCTTTTATAAGCCGGTATAGCATTTGTAGGCAAACCTAAATGCTATAGCACTGCAAGTGTGATCTAAACCATAGCAACTGCTTGCTACATTTGATGCATGCAGTTTGCTGCAGTTTAAAAGTAAAAAAGAAATATTTTTTTCTTTCTTTTCTTTTAAGTGAAATCAGCAGAGTGCTATAGCACTCTCTGTATTGTCTAAATTATACCATCTACTTGAAACAGTTTCGAAGTAAAATAAAAAATCTGTTTCTTTTTTGTTTTTTGTTTTGTTTTTTGACTATAAAACTTGAGTACTGTAGCACACAGTGTGAGGCATAAACTGTAGATCGACATTGGAATATTTTAGTAGCTAATGATTTATTGTCTGAGATTTTTACACCCAGATGTATGTTTTCTTTTCATAGGGATCAGACTCTGGGGTCCCACTTTAGTCACTACAAACACTGGAGAGGTTATTTATCATCTAGTCAACAACTGACACTCACCAAGGACAAATTGATTGGTTTTGTCTATTGTCAGCATTGCTCCTTTTGTAAACTGATGCTTAAGTCCAAACAGTTTTCGAGCAAAAATACTAGCATGATTTTTCAAATTAAATTTTTTTGCTAATTGTAGTACAGATTGGCTAATCTATTTGGTGACCTGTTCGTGTTCTGCGTTTTACATTGGTCAAACATCACACCCACTCTGCATATGCATGTCAGAACACATGAGTCACATTAGAAATAAGAGGATTTCCAGTGCCCTATATAGGCATACTGTTAAACATAGCGCTGACATGATCAAATTTATGATTATTGATAAAATTCAGGGTGATAGGACTAATAAATTAGGATGGCATACTATACTCAATAAAAAGGAAAGGAGTTGGATTATTAAGTTAGGGGGACTTTTTCCCCAGATCTTAATGATTATTTATGATTAACCAATGGGATTGTGTTTTCTTGTATCTTTTTGCATATAAGTGCTTGTTGTTTTTATTGTATTGTTGTCACTGAGGAAGGCAGTTTCTGCCGAAACTGGTCTGACTTTAGGGTGCAGTGCTTTACACTTCACCTTGGTGGTGTTGCCACAATATAATAAATACTAATATTTCCACTCGTTTGGTGCTGGCCTGTGTTTTTTCGTTTGGAATTTGCCTTTTTGGCCATTGCACCTGCCATACTTACGTAGCTAGTTTTACAGTTAAAATATCACCAAAAGTCATAATAAAAAGACAAGCCATATTTAGAAGTGGTTGACAGTTTGTGTTTGAAAAATTAATAATTTATTACATATATAAGTTCAATGCTTTGTTTGAGCAGTATGTATGTCTACAGAGTGTAATTACAAAGCCAAAACTATTTTTGTTCACAAAACTTTAAGTGAATTAGATTTAGACACATAACAGTTGCGAGTATGTTTTCACTGGAATCGGGATTTAAATGGGCCTCTCAGGAATTCATGGCACTGTATTATTTCTATCCCAAAAACAGTAAATACTGAGAAATTCTTTACAGTTGAGAGTATGTCACCAAGTCAAATGTCATCAGAAATATTCAATGTAGGGAGTTAAACTTTTTCTGCAAAATCAACAGAATGGTCTGGAGGGATAAGTTCATTTATTTATTTATTGACTGATTTGATTTATTTCTAGATCAATTTTACAATTTGATAGCCAGATAGGTGAGATGGTCCATAGACCATTTTCTCTTGTGACCCAGGGAAAGACAATACTTAATACCAGTAATGAATAAAGTTTAAAAACAAGTAAACTGACACAGAAATGGAACTTGGTTAGTAATTCCATTAAAATAAGGTGATGAAGAACTAAAATTAACAGAAAAATGTTCACATTGCTCAAAATTCGTAAGGTTTAGACATTAGACAGACATTATTAAAACTTGCAGTATGGTGGACAAGCAATTAACCAGTGTCTCTATTTAACTTCACTCTGTTGGTGCTGTTAAAGATGTTTTTTTTTTTAATGTTTCCACAATTTCTAAATTGTATGTGTTTATAATTGATTCTGTAAGGCAGGTTCAAGTTCTTTAAAGTGTCCTTACTTCTCTAATGGAAGGTTCAAATTTCAGTTTGATGAAAGTAAGAGAGCAATCTTGGGTGTTTCTAAGGGGACAATTTGGTTGCTTGATTTGGAGTAACTTTTTGAGTGTGGACAATAGCCTAACTTAATTTTAAATAGCAATGTGCTTAAGATAATGATGCTTCTTTCTATAATAGGGAGCAAGGGTGCCTTTTGCTATAAGATACAATGGTGGCAAATCATGTTTGTGAAGAAGGCAAATCTAAGGATTTTGTTTTCAGTTACTTACATTCTGTGTGTTATATGTTGAGTGAAGGACTATAATTGGCAGGATACATTCATTCAATATTGAGAATTAGGACATTTATGACTAAGGCCCATATGAAATATAGATGAGAGAAGGTGAGACATATAATAACATAGTTTTAGTTGACTTAAAACTGTATTGGTTAAATTGTCTGTATGAACATTGAGATTGGGGGGGGGGGCAAGTTTTATAACAAGATATTTTGCTGTTTGACATTAGGTAGTTATATCTTGCAAAGAATACCACTTCTCTAGAACAGACTCCCCATCCAGGCAAAACAAAACTCATCCCTGCCCATATTCAAGCACAACTTTGATCTGTGGAGAGATAATTGAAAATTTACTCCAGGACTGCCCACTGTTCTACTAATGGACAGAGGCAGCTCCTAAACACTTTATCCCACACATGGGTCCCTGCACGTTATCTATGGTATAATCACAGTTATTCTCAGCAGGGGTAATATATAATTATTGGCCATGGGATCTAACACTGAATGTCACGGGTCAATTCAGGTACCAAAAGGGAAATTTCTAGGTTTAAAATGGCCCAACAAGGGCAGCTAGTGTAGTAGTTAGCTTTGAAAGTATGAGCCTATGAACAATGTTCTTTGAATTATGAAGCAGTTCTGAACTGTTACTCACCGATAAAGTAGAGCAGAAGCTTACAAAACTGCAAACACAACAATCTATGTAACCTTTTGAATAAGCTCTACTTGTACAATATAATAAAAATCTATATAAAATAACTTGGTGTACCCTATCTATAATTATTGTACAACCAAAGTAATATTTAACATTTCAGAAATATTTGAAGATGCTACTTCATGCAATCTACAAATAATAATCTTGCAGACTACAGCACAATGTATGCCCCTAAAGGGAAAAAAAATAAAGTACTCAGTTTTGCAAGGGACTATCCTGCAGTTTCTGATGTAGGGGATATGCACCCTACTTCTATAATAACTAAATATATTAACTCTGATATTTGGCTCCCTATCAGATGATCGAACCACTGTTTCCGCGAATACAAAATGATCGACACATATTGCATGAACTACGTAAATACCGAATGTCCAAAACAGTGAAGTCCGAAATGTTGAAGTGTTTTGGTTGGCCTGTCTGTGGTATAGCTCCGTAAGGTATGTGTGCGATAGGTATGGACCTTAGGGTAGGGTGCGGGTTAAGGTAAGTGCATAGATAGGTAATGTATGTAAGAATTAGTGTAGTTTTAGAAGTAGGGTTTTGTTAAATGCATTTATGTGTATTATTTATTTTGTTAGGGTATATTTCCGTAAGGGAAGTGTGCGGTAGTTACGGACCTTAGGGTTAGGGAGGGGTTAAGGATAGTGCATAGATAGCTTTCTATGTGGGGTTTAGTGTAGGGTTAGAAGTTGGATTTTGGTGCTTTACTTTAGGGTTAGGAGTAGGGTTTGATTAGTGTATGTAAGTGGTTTATTTATTTTGTTTGGGTAGGTAGTATGTAGCTGGTGGTGAGGTTGGCCCACTATGACCGTTCGGTGTTTTAAATTTCATGGTTTGGTGCGTTTGGTATATTCGCGGTTCAATTAATACGTGTCGCTCTTTTGGTATTCGCTGAAATGGATTTTTGCGGAACTGATATAGACCCCTGATATTTCACTACTTCAAAGGGCATACTTAGTGTTCTAGAAAGAAAAAAAAGTATTTATTTTACTTCCTGGGTACTAAAAACTCAGAGGACATAGATTTATTTAAAGAAGACTCAAGTGGCACAAACCCCCACATTGGGTGTGCAGATGCAAAGACCCCCACCCCAAACAAAGATTTAACTTGCAATGTCATGCTTACTATACTGCCTTACTAGTCACTTGTGTGCTGTTGTTATTCTTTAACAATAAAATATTAATAACATTCACTGTTGTTTGTCATGTGCCTCCATCTAACAAATTACATTAAAGTAGCTCCAGGGAAAAAAGCAGCATGGGAGGAAGCCAGGAGTGGAAGTCAGTGAAGTCGTGAACACAAGTAATGTATGCAAAGACATTGCCTTCTTTTATTCCTTTGTACTGAATCTCTATGGAGATGAAAAAGTCAGGAGAGCTCCAAATACACTGACAACAGATGGCTATAGTCAATAACAATGGTAGCACTTGTAGTTTTACAAATACCACCTTTATTCCTATTCTCTTGTCTGCATTCATATTCATACTAGTATCCCATGTTTACAAGTACTAATGAGGGGGACAAGCATCGACAGAGATACCTGACCACAAATGCCTTACAGCATTACTTGTCAGGTATTTGGGTAGGTAAATGGATAGGTCATATAGGTTCATAGGTTCATAGGTTCATACTAGGCTATCTGCCCTAGGGCATTTATAAGCCTAGCCAGAGTATGTTTGGCTTTCACCACCCATTTTAAATTAATTTTGCCATGCCCTTTTTCGAGGTTAGTATACTGTACCTCTGTCTAACAGTGACACAGAAGTGATACCCGGGGTAAACCTACGATCTCCCATCCACTCATCAAGATTCCTCTTGAAGAGAGTCAATGAGGGACTTTGCCTAACCTGGACTGGGATTTTATTCCAGAGTGAAGGGAGCCTCTGGGTTATGAATCTGTCCCTCCAGCATGTCCTATTTATTTCAGTGCTGAGGTTCAAGTCTCTCGAGCGCGTAACTCGATGGGATTTGGATTTTTTGAGGTGCAGCATGTCCCTTAATTAAGGGTTGGACATGGCTTTATACGTCAGGCACAGATCACCTCTGAGTAGGTGGTATGCCACTGAGTAGAGCGGGAGTTTCTTTAACCGGGCAGCATATGGCATCTGTTTGAGCCCTTTGATCATCTTGGTGAGGTACTTTTGGGGTCTTTCCAGTTGCTGCAGGTGTCTGGTAAGGTACATCCCAAAAGGGGCATTGTACTCGATTATGGGCCTGATGAGGGATGAGTAAAGAGGCACGATGACCTCCCCTGATCTAGATGTGAATCCCTTCATGATTAGGTGGGCTATATAAAATGTTTTTCTAACCACTTTGGCCACGTGGTTGTCAAATGAGAGATTGCTATCAACTTGGGTCCCCAGGTCCCTAATTACTTCTTCTGTACTTAATGGATTACCACCTATGTGGTAATTTGTGGGCACTTTGTTGTTGCCAAAGGGGATGACTATACACTTTTTGGCATTTAGCTTGAGGCCATGGCTCTGGCACCAGTTGTCTGTTTCTATGAGGCCCTTTTGGAGGATGCTTGTGTCAGCTGGAGAGTCGATTATGGCACCCAGTTTGCAGTCATCTGCGAACTTGGTCAGCCACAGTCCTTCCGTGTTGGCCTGTAACTCCGAGAAATATATACCGAACAAGAGAAGTCCTAGGACTGAGCCTTGTGGGACACCACTTGTAACTGGTTTGGAGTCTGACATGGCTCCAGCAATTCTAACCATGTGGGTTCTGTCCTTGAGCCAGTTTGCAACCCATCTACTGACATAGGGGTTTATATTTAAGCTGGTGAGCTTATCTATAATGCCCAAGTGGGGTATTGTATCGAAGGCTTTTGCGAGGTCCAGGTAGGCTGTGTGGACCACCTTCCCCTCGTCAATGGCCTTGGTGACTGTTTCAAAGAAGTCGACCAGGTTTAAGAGGCAGGATCTGACCTTAACAAAGCCGAACTGGGTAGGATCCAGTGTCTGTAGGTCCCCAATATCTTTATTTATGAGGTCCATGATGATCCTTTCCATAGCTTTGCAGACCAAGCTAGTCAGACTTATGGGGCGATAGTTTCCAGGGTCCGTTGAGGCACCACCTTTGTGGAGAGGGACCACTGTTGCTGTACGCCACTCTTTGGGTACATATCCTGTAGTAAGGCTGAGATTGAGCAGTAGTTTTATGTTTGGGTTTAGCTCTTCTTGGAGTTCATGTAGGACGCAGCCCAGGACACCGTCTGGTCCCATTGATGCTGTGTTTTTTGCTTTGGAGCGGGTGGCTCTTAACTGAGCATCTGAGATGTCAGGGGGGCAGCACTCTGCTGGGATAGATATTTGCCCTTTTGGTGGGGAGGGGGGGAGTTTGCGCTGAACCTGTTAGCTAGGATGTTGGCAATGTCTGGGAGGTTGGTGTATTTTTTGTCATTTTGGACTAATTCTGAGCATATCTGGGAATTTCCACCCAGGTTCCTAACATAACTAAAGAAAGCCTTGTGATTATCCTTAGTGTTCTGTGCAATTTGTCTCTCAAAGCTGGCGTTAGACGATTTTATGAGTGCCCATAGTTTTTTGCTAATACTGATCAGAGATGCCTTCCCTTTTTGGGATTTTGCTCTATCATATAGTAGCTTCCTCCTTCTATTGTATAGTTTGTTTATGGCTGGGGTCCACCAGACAGGACATCTGCCTTTGGAGTATTGGGTCTTGGTTTTATTTGGGATTCCATGATCCATGCATTCCTGAAGGTGTTCATCGAATGCATTTATAAAGGATTCTGCGGTCTGGGCCGTATTTTCTACTGGCCCGGGGGCTTTGAAGGATTCCACCTCGGTTTTGAGGAGTGTGAAATTTGCTTTAGAGAAGTTTTTCACTGTGGTTTTCTGGGCTGGGGGTGGGGTCTGGATGTGAATATCCAGTGAGATTAGTTTATGGTCTGATCTTACCAGTGAGGGATACACTTCTGGTCTGGAGCATAGAGTCCCCATGTTGGTGATGATCAGGTCCAGTATGTTTTCCCCTCTTGTGGGAGTGGTAACAAGTTGTTCCATAGCATTTGAGTTTATGAATTCTAGGAACCTTTGGGCTAGTGTGTTGGAGCTAGAGTAATGCTCCCAGTCTATGTTTGGGTAGTTGAAGTCACCCAATATAATGGTGTTTGGGGAGACCTTCATATTTTCCAGTGTTCTCAGGAAGGCTGAGTGGGGTTCCTGGGTTTGGAGGGTGGTCTGTAGCAGGCTATAAACTGGAAGGCAGTTTTACCCACTGTTAGTTGCACATGGATAGTCTCTGATGCTTCGTGCTGTGCCACCAACCTGGAGGTGTGGGTATCTTTGATGAATATTGATACTCCCCCTCCTTTTGCGGTTCGGTCCAAGTTTTGGGGCCGAAAAGCATGGTATGAGGTATAACCTGGTAGTGCTGGGGTGCTCTCGGGAGCCCTGAACCAGGTTTCTGTTACTGCACAGATATCAATATTCTCCATGCTAAGGAGAGTTTCGAGTGCATGCATCTTGAGGTTTAGACTTCTGGCGTTGAGTAGCATTACTCTTAGTTTCTTATCCCTTGTGATACCTATGGAGGTGGGTTTGCCTTTTGAGCCTTGCCTAAAAAAGGCACTATGGGGGTATCAAGAGCCTTTGCCAATATCCGAAAGCCCAGAGGTGACAGGTGCAAGCCGTCCCTAGCGAAGCATCGTGGCTTGTTGAGCATATCATCCCAGGCTGACAGGCATTGGATCCCCTTTGAATGACACCAATACTTAAGCCAATTGTTGAAATTGATCATCTTGTCTTCATATTGTGGCATCATTCTTGGTGAGGGTAAGATGCTACTCAAGGTCAGGGTCATACCAGCCTGGGCTACATGCACAGAGAGCTCCTCTATGTCTCTTTTCATGTAGTCCAGGGAGATACATCTCAGGTCATTCACAACAGCATGGACAATGACTGAGTCATATTTGTACTTGCCTTGGAGTGACCTGAGTGCTTGTGGTATGTGACGGATCCTAGCGCCCGACAGGCTGCTCACCATGACCTTCTCCTTGTTCAGCCTGGTGAGCGGGACGTCAGTGTGCCTGATGATAGAGTCATCTATTACAACTGTATCAGGTGTGTTGTTTAGCCTTAAGGGCTGTGACTGTTCGGCACACTGGCTTTGTGAGATATGTGTTGCAAGTGTTTTGTTTTGGGGTAGCGGTTGCTTAGTTGTCTGCTTTGGAGGTCTCTGCTGCTTAGGTAGATATTTATTTAGAGCCTCCGAGTATGTTTTTGTGTGATTATGTGTTTGGTTTGCTGTCATGGTAGGTCTATGTGAGACTGGAATCGTAGTGAGTGTGGTTTCCTTCTCCTCCTGACTGGTTATGCCAGTACTGAGTTGAGAGAGCTTAGCCTCCAGTTTGGCTATATGGTTGCATCTCTCACATGTGTTGGAATTTGTTAGGAGGAGGAGAGGGTTGTCTGTGTACATGAGGCAGTTGTAACATTGCCTCAAGATTCCCAGATTCACCAGCTGGACCAGAGAGGAGATTGACAACTGACCTTTGGACATGCTAGAATAGTATTGGGGATTCCTTTATAATTGAAAACAAGGGCCAATGGGGAACAAGGTACTCAAGGGGAGTTTGTGAGGGTGTAGTGCTTTTAATTTTTTAGTGCTGTCTTATATAATTGCTTTAGTGAGAAAGTGCCAGGTAACTTAAGTGCAATGTGTTACAGGTAACTTAAATGCAAAAATGACAAACAGTAACTTTCTTTCAAGTGAAACAAGGAAATAAGTACAGTAAGCAATGCAGATAACACTAGGGATCCACAGAAGCGCTGAAAAGCCGCGTTTTAGGTGGAATTAGCATTCCAGGGAAATAACAAGCAAACAAACAACAAGCATACAAACAAAGCTAGATTCAGCAGGCCTGGATCTAGTCTATGCTACAGCAAACAAGGTGCACCAATTTCAGTAAGAAACAGTTCAAATATGCAGGCACTATAAACCTTTAACCAGAAATTCCCAGCTCAGAAGGGCAGAGTCCAGCCTCTCCTCCCACAAGATTGCAGACAACGTACCTTCTTAATGTAAAATAACTGGCCTGAAGCCCAAGTGCTTAAACCAGAACTAATACACTTTTAGAATAACAGACACTGAGCTCTCAATCAGCAGTTCCCAACTTAGAAGGATGTAAGCTACCTGTCCTGCCACCACAGTGCATGCCACACACCTTCCTAATGTAAAACAACTGGTCTGAAGCCCAAGTGCTTAATCCAAAAGACTTAGAATGATACCTACACTTTAGTCAATTACTACCAAGCAGTAATAAATACAATTGAATACTTTAAAGAATGCCTGGATTAGTGCTCAAGTTATACAAACAAAGCTAGATTCAGCAGGTCTGGATCTAGTCCATGCTACAGCAAACAAGGTGTACCAATTTCATTAAGAAGCAGTTCAGATATGCATGCACTATAAGCCTTTAACCAGAAATTCCCAGCTCAGAAGGGCAGAGTCCAGCCTCTCCTCCCACAAGAGTGCAGACCACGAACCCTCTTAATGTAAAATAACTGGCCTGAAAGCCCAAGTGCTTAAACCAGAATTAATACACTTTTAGAATAACAGACACTGAGCCCTCAATCAGCAGTTCCCAACTTAGAAGGATGTAAGCTACCTGTTCTGCCACTACAGTGCAGACCACAAACCCTCCTAATGTAAAACAACTGGTCTGAAGGCCAAGTGTTTAAAGTAAAAGGCTTAGAATGAGTTACACCAAGCAGTAATAAATACAATTGAGTACTTTTAAGATGAGGCAAAAGCAAAATAAAGTAGGAAGAAACACAAATACAGTAAAAGGAGATATTTCTTTTTTTTTCAGAAAAGTAGTAAAAGCAGTAGTAAAAACAATTCTCATGCAGTGCAAGCTGGCACACTTGAGTATGTAGCAATATTAGTCCACACACAGTTTGAAAAAATGTAATTAAATTAAAAAGGACTAAAAGCAAGTGCAGAAAGGGTTTATTAGGTAGAATGCGGTAAAGAGATTGGTCTGGGGGAGTGTCCTAGATCAAATCTACAGTGGGGCGGGCACTGCAAAAGCCACCAAATTTAAACTACAACCAAGAACAGGGAGGGGGGGGTAGGGAAAAACAGTTTCAACACAGATGTGAGGAATGTGCAAATTATAAAGCCAAAAAATATATACTGATCTCTATATATTTGCAGAGCAGTAAGACAACAGATATCTAAGCAACAATTTAGCTCTATAATACAGAATAATACAGAAAAATATACTCAGCTCTATATATTTGCAGATAGTCTTGTAAGGCTGTCTCTCAAACTCAGGTTCCAGTTTATATGACTATGAGTATGACTATACTCTGGGATGCCTCAGACTCCTCTCAGGCAATGGAACAATTTTGGATTTGGTTCAGGTGGTTAGGAGTGACTACCAATGTCTGAGATCAAGAAGAGGTATCTGTGGTAGCCAGTGGTCTGATAACTGGTATGCAAACATATACTAAAAAAGAAAAAGTCCAAAGCTTATGATTGTTATCCACCAACAAAAACATCATTAAAGATTGTCTTTGGATAGTAAATGTCTCTGTGTGAGAGTTTATGTTTGAATAGGACTACAAAAGACATGTTTTGGAAATAAAATACAAACCATTGGAATTATTTTTCCCTTTTGGTTATAAAATGGGAAAGAATTACCATCAACAATTAATTTCAGTTTTTAGGCATGCTGATTTTTTTTAACTTACTGTAAAGCTGGACTGTAAGGTGGTATCAGATAATGTGAAGAATCATTTCTACAGAGAGAAATATGTGAATGATATTCTTCTGGAAAACATTATTTGGGATTACAGCAAAGTTAATATCTACATTTCTTATGTTAAGGTAAACTAATTTAATGTGGGCTGGTCTACTTTCTGCAAATGACTAGTGCTCTTCTAAAATTAATTCATGGTGTTCTGAGGTTCAGAGAGAGAGAGAGAAAACATACAGCAAATAACTCCATTAAATACTTCACAAATGCAACATGCATTGGACATGCATGCATGTAGAAAGGTAATATAGGAAAATACAAAACAACCCAACAGCTTAAAATATAACACAGAGAAGTAAAGGTGGTTGCATTAAGAACAGATTCTCCAAAACAAGCAGCTGTAAATCAACAGTGAAGCTATGGCAGCAAATTATGAGTGACTCCATTGAGGAATCTGGTCAAACAAACAAATAATGTAGATATTTACACATTGGATTAAACCCAGAGTTAACCAAAAGAAACATGGGGAAAGAGATCAAATGAGTCAGAAAACTAGAGCCCTATAAGAATAATGAAAATAAACTAAAATATGAAAAAATAAGGTCAATGTCACTGACCCCCTTGCTGAATTCATTCACAGACAGAGGACATTAAGAGAAAAAGCTTATAGCAGAACTGAGGTGAGAAAAAGTCCTATTGCAATAATGAGACAGTGTGTATGTGTGTCTGTGTGTGTGTGTGTGTGTGTGTGTGTGTGTGTGTGTGTGTGTGTGTGTGTGTGTGTGTGTGTGTGTGTGTGTGTGTTGGGAGGAATTTACTATTGAAGCATGCACATAACACCAGTCATCTGAATGTGGAATTCTATTATGTTAGACTAAAAAAGTGATTCACATTTGTGACTATAGGAGTTTGTGCAACTGCATGCTTAAAAAAAAACTTGTTTCATTAAGATGGTAGCTTCACTTTATTTTCTTATCACTGTTCCTGATTACTGCTACATTTGATATGGCTAAAGGAAAACAAAACAGACTCTTTTCTAAGGACATATATTTCAAACTATTTCAGGAGTATTTTGAAGCATTCCATGGACAGTTAAGGGACATATGTATACATCATCGTCTGTCTCTTCAAAGGTCTCCTGAGAATGAAGCTGAAAGCTATCAATGGAAAATCTTTGCAAAATGCATGAACAATGCTAATACTTCCTTTCAGTTTGAACAAGGAGTGATCCTACTCTGACATTCTACCACATCCCTGATCTGAAAGCTGTCTCACAGAATAAATGGTTTTATACTGCTGAAAAATATAATTGATACCCATGATCTCATTCACTTGAACAATGATCAAAGACCCTGACAATGCATAAGGATATGGATATAGGATGACCAAAATGCAAGATCTTTGTCTGAGAAGCCATTTCCCACTTCAACACTATAAATTGGCTGAACACAGGCAGACCTGCAGCTATTTATTCAGTCTGCATGTGTGCCTTATGTTCCTCCTTACTATCTCACAGGAATAAGATCAAGGGGTAATTATCTTTTACAGCCATGGCACCTGCCCTATCATTTGAAAGTGCAATACACTCATTTTTGCAACAGTAATGAGATTTAGGAGTGGAAGGTAAAGATTCTCTTTTTTTATTTCTCAATAGAGTTGATGGTCAGCTGAAGTTAAAATTATAGTGCTACCTCTAGATTCCAAAACTAGACACTCCACCAACTTTTGCTGCAGCTTGATATCATATTTATGAAAAAAACTTGAAGCTCAACATGTACTATGAATAAGCCAGCATTATTCTAAGCATGTAAGCTGAGCTTGTATGGTTCTTTTACTGGTTGCCCTGGTAGCACACAATCCCCAAGAACTTTATGTAATGATAATGAAAAACCAAAATCCAAATGGAATAAACTTCACAAGAGTCTTGAAAAAACACATAAAAAGCATAGATTTATTCTAGCGCCTCGGTGTAACGACACCTTCATGGAATACAAATTCAATTACAAATGCTGTTTAAATGCACATTTTAATAATAATTAAACAATAAAATAATCAAATGAATTTAATTATTTCTTAAAGCTACCCCTGCAACAAGTTTTACGTGGGGGAAACAAAGAGGATGTTTCAGTCACGTTTTATGGAACACATTAGAGGCATTAAAAATGGAAGAAAAGAAAAAATTATTGCTGCTCATCTTATAGAATCACATAATAGCAACTATTCATTATTAAAAGGATGTGTTTTGGAACAAATTGTTTCTTTTTATGGAGATAATAATATTTTAAAAGATAAACTTTTATATAAAGAAAGCATTTACATCTTGAAATTTAATACCCTGGTCCCCAAAGGACTTAATGGGGAAATTAATTGGAGATGTTTGCTTTAAGAAATAATTAAATTCATTTGATTATTGTATTGTTTAATTATTATTAAAATGTGTATTTAAACAGCATTTGTAATTGAATTTGTATTCCGTGAAGGTGTCTTTACACCGAGGAGCTAGAATAAATCTGTGCTTTTTATGTGTTTTTTCAAGACTCTTGTGAAGTTTATTCCATTCGGATTTTGGTTGTTTATTATTTTTAAGACTTTTGGTGGTTGGGATATACCTATGTCCTCTGATCCGAATGTGGATATACCCTGTGTTTTAAGGGAAGAATCAACTCCCTTGTTTGGTGCTACAGGTGGGCCGAGTTCTCTTATGGGCTCACAAAGAACTATGGAACAGTATATGAAATACCAGATGACTGTATGTCCAAATTTGGAGACTGGAACTGTGAGTATGGTTGTTGGACCTTTATTTGATGTGCTTGTTACTAAGAGAGCCAAACGCATTGCTAATCCGTTTTTATCAGTGGGGCAAGTTTTAATGAATATTCTACTAGAAAAATGAGAATTGTGTGACAAATTTGAAAAACTTTTGAAAAAAGAGACCCATGTACATTACAACATTTTGGGCCTAAAGAGGTACATTGAACTGAATATTACGCCAAGGGGTCTCCGTTTTGTGAAAAATCCTAGCACTCCGTTTGATGAAAAATGCCCCATAGACAAAGAGTTGGCTACAAATTTTGCTTGAAAGGGATGAGTTGAAACATAAAAAACTCAAACAATAGTTGGGTCACATTATCGAATACTATTACCAACTCTATTGGTATTACTAATGCCAATAATTTTTTAAGCAAGATGTATAATAAGTTGAGCACATTAGAGACTGAAATTATCAATTATAAGAAAAAGAATTTGATAAGGGATGTCAATGACTAGGAAGGGAGCCGTGCTTTTGCAGCTTTATCCAATCAACGGAAAGCCAGATTTGGGAGACAATATGGCGGCCGGAAACAGAAGTCGTCGGTTTCCTTTACATCCACAGATGGCTCAACCTTGAGTGATAACCAGGGGAGTAGCGATGAAGACTATCCTCCACTGCCCCACCCTGAACAGCCACAAGAACATCAGAATCAGTTTTAGGGAAATGGAGGTTGGCAACAAAATAAACAGGGACAGAAAAGGAATCGGAACAATACTTATAACGGAAATGGTTCATACAACAGAGACCACAGAAATGAACAATACAACAGTAAGAAATTTAAATGCTAACATAAATATTACTGGTAATAATATAGCTTCAAATGTTTCAAACATAGTAAATTTGTCGGGTTGTGTTTTGACAGAAGAGCAATGTACAGTATTGAGTTTGGGATTAAAATTTATCCCAACAGTTGTTCCACGGATTTATGTTTTTCAACAGGAACTTTTTAAATGTGTTCATAAATTAAATTTAAAATGTTTCTTTTCTTGGAGAGTGGATAAGAATGAAAAATATAATGACTTTATTGATGAGTCATCTAATGAAAGTTTCTTTCCATGCGAGGAAGAAAATGAGCAGCAATATTATGATGAACGGTTACTTGATTCTAATGCATATTGTTTATTGGATACTTATAGTATCCCAGTAGTTAGTAAATTCATGCCTCCTTTCCAAAACCAGAACATTTTACATTTCCAATCAATAACTAGTTTTGAAGGAAGCAACATATATGAGGAATTGGCTAGATATAAGAAGTCCATACACTATAATTTAACCTATAGAGAATGGAAGGCATTGTTAGAACTGTAGAATAATAAAGGGCTGGTAATTAAACCAGCTGATAAGGGCAGTAAAATTGTTATAATGAATGCCATACAATATCATAGAATGTGTATGGAACATTTAGAAAATAAAAAAAAAAAACATATGAATGTAGTTATGATGTATGCTTGACTAGGGCAATAGATATATATAATAGTTTGTTACAGAAAGGCCTACATTTAGGCTATTTCTCTAAAAAAGACGTAGAAACTAAATTGTTTGTTAATAATAAAGAACCGGCAATATTTTTCTGTTTGCCAAAGATTCACAAAAATTTGGAAGTACCTCCAGGTAGACCTATTGTTTCTTCATGTAGGTATTTTTTTACATAATATGGGTATACTGTTACATGAGATATTGCTTCCCTATGTAAAAAATAATTTGTCTTATATACAAGATAGTTCCAATTTTTTGGAAAAGAGTATTGATATAGAATGGAAAATAGGAATATACTTGATTGTATTGGATGTGAAAAGTTTGTATACATCCATAAAACATAAAGATGGTATAACTGCTATTCTGCATTTCTTGGGTGACAACCCTCGTTCTACCTTCATAACAGAAATGATAGAATTTTGTTTGGTGAATAATTTTTTTATATATAACAAGCAAATTTATAGACAAAAGGAAGGTACTGCCATGGGGGCACCATTTGCCCCCATGTATGCAAATCTATTCATGTCATATTCTGAAATAACATTTCTGTTTAAACAGGAATTTATGAAAAAATATGTTAAAAGATATTTTTGTTATATTGATGACTTAATTTTTATATGTAAAGGAGGTATAGAAAACATTAAAAAGTTTATATTTGATTTACATCAAAATCCTTTTGATCTTAGTTTTGATGGTTTGCAGCAGGGAACTAAAGTTCATTTTTTGGACTTAGAGTTAGAAGGGAAAATAAATGGCACAATTGTGTCAGGGGTACACAGGAAGTTTGTGGATGGCAATCAGTTTTTGCATGCATCTAGTTGCCATCCATGCCACACAATAGATGCACTCCCTTATAATGAGTTTTTAAGGTTATCCAAGATTTGGAATGTAACAGAGATTTTGGAAAAGGAAATTTGTAAGTCTACGGAAATTTTTATAAAGAGAGGTTATGATGTAATAGGGTAAGGGAGGTTAGTCAAATAGTATACAATAAGAATAAAAATTTCAGTGGGAAAAACAAAGGAAGAAAAAAGATGAATAAGTTTGTTTTGGATCGAACTCAACAGATTTATTTTGTATCTATGTACAATATAAAAAGTTCCGAAATAATAGAGATGTTAACTCATTATTGGACATTTTTATTGAAGGATGACTTTTTGGCTGGTATCCTACCAAAATACTTTTCTAAAGCATACCAGAGAGGCAGAAGTATAAAAGATATGTTAGTGCGAGGACTTTTTAGTATGCTGAACTGCACAGTACCTAATTGTTTATTTCAAACAGGCACATTTAAATGCGGTAAATGTTCAGTGTGTCCACATATTGTTAGTTGTTTCAAATACATTAACAATGTACCTCTTACATCTAAGGAAAATTTTTCATGTGAAACTAAGGAGGTAGTATATGTTTTAAGCTGCCCCTGCAACATGTTTTACATGGGGGAAACAAAGAGGATGTTTTATTCATGTTTTGGGGAATACACTCGGATTTTGGTTGTTTATTATTTTTAAGACTTTTGGTGGTTGTGATATAATGTATGTAATGATAAGCTTTCGGCTAGTCCACAAACATCTAAAGACTTGATTAACCAACTCCCTAAACACCACAAAAAAATCACATAAGTGTAAAGGTCTTGTTCAACATGCTACAGCTTGGATAAAGTTGGCAGTGTTCCCACTGAATCTAGCGTCAGATTATTGACTATTATACAACGACCCCCCATTAATATTCAAAAATGTGCACACTGATTGGTCAGCGTGCACGTTGTAAATCAGAGTTATAGTAATGGAAAAAGGTCCGGTCGCCCGGACTTTTTCCATTACCATAACTCTTTTTTTTACAGCAACAGAGAACGCAAGATCTCCATTGTTTCACACTGTCTCGCTATGTTAAAGGAGTTTAACATAGCGAGACAGCTTTAAAAAAAGCAACAGAGATTCTCCGTTGCTTTTTTTAACGCTGTCTCGCTATGTTAAACTCCTTTAACATAGCAAGACTGTTTGTAAAAAGCAACAGAGATCTTGCTTTCTCCGTTGCTTTTTTCAAAACTGTCTTGCTATGTTAAATGGGTTTAACATAGCGAGACAGCTTTAAAAAAAGCAACGGAGATTCTTCGTTGCTTTTTTTAAAGCTGTCTCACTATGTTAAATCCATTTAACATAGCGAAACAATTTGTAAAAAGCAACAGAGATCTTGCTTTCTTCATTGCTTTTGCCAACATCTCTGATGTACTGCGTAGGCATACGCATGCACAATACATCAGAACTGCCGCAGAATACTGGACAGCTGCGGAAGGGCAGCAAGGAGGCATTATACAATGCCATTATTTAAGAAAAGTAATTATTTTTTTTCTTAAATAATGTCATTGTATAATAGCAATAACCCACTTCTGGGTGTGGGTAATGCTGGATTTACCCATGGTTGGCTTTGTTTGGTCACTCGGGCTTCACCCTCATGACCAAACCACACCAACCATGGGTAAATCCAGCATTACCCACACCCAGGCATGGGTTATTGCTATAGAGTCACCTTTCAAGCCATATAGCATGAGCTTCTCTCAAAAGTCTGAAGAGTATGTCCCCTTTAGACATGGAATGCACACACTGTTCCCATTATTAAAATGTAGACCAACATATCTGAGTGACATCTTAATGATGAAAACACCACCTCCTTCTCTCCGATGAAGATTTGAAAACCCAGTGTTATCCATTGCCTTCAGCATCTCTGGCAAGCTCTCTTTCACACCTCCTGCTTTTTCACAATGCAAAGAACACCTTAGTGACCTGGGAGCCACTAACTGACTCCATTGCACAAGGGATTTAGGCACAAATTGCTAAGAAAAGGAAATGTTTTCTGGGCTTAGAATTTTCTAAAAATATCACTTTTACCTCCTGGCAAAACTCTTACTGTTGATCAGTTTAGTCCTTCCCTTCTGTTGCTTAGTACACCCTGCATTATTAATTGACTTCTTCACAAAAGACACTGAATGGTTTGCCAAGAGCAAATTTAGGACATCTGTTTGTCTTAATCCATGATTATCTCTGAACTCAACTCATGTACTTGAATTTACTTGGTAACCAAAGACGAATGAAAATTAAAAGTAAACTGCAGGATATAGCAGAACCCCCCCCCCCCCCAGGAAAAATCAGTATAATGTAAAATATGTGTAAGATAATGAAAACAGTAGCAGTGGGACATATGTATAAAACAACAGTAGGTAAGAACAAGAAGTGAGGAAGAAAACTGTGTATAAGAGAGTATGCATACTGCTAAATGACAATCTGCATGCTAAACTTATCAACCTTTGGAATTTAGTCTCACAGCATCATTCAGTGTGCATTGCTGTTCATCCTTTTAAATATCCCATGAATGCTAGAGGTTGTGGGTTAGGTTTGTTCATCATATCAGTCAAACTAAGCACAATGTGAGGATGATGTGGAATGAGATAGCATGGACCACAGGGGGAAGGATGCTTTTATGACATATTTAATGCAGCCGTTCTAAATTATCTTCCAAATCCACAAAACTGGTTTCTTTCTTTCCTTCTTTAAAAGTCTGTTCCTTGATTTATAACAGAAAACTGTCATTTTTATTGAAGTCAAATGGAGAAAAAAAAAATCCAACTTTCCGGGGATTCAGTGGGAGAAATACTCTAAACAAAAGTATATTTTATATTTTTTGCCCCACCCTTGCTGACCATTTGACCAGTCACTTCCAGTCTGCCAAAGTGACCTTAAAAGAGCAAGAGCCAATTATGGCATGGCCATCATCCTAGCAGCCATCAGGTAATCTTTGTTATGCATCTATCATTATGGTGTGACCATCATCCTAGCAGCCATCAGGTAATCTTTGTTCTGCATCTATAATTTTGGAGTGGCCATCATCCTAGCAGCCATCAGGTAATCTTTGTTATGTATCTACCATTCCCATGAATCTGCCTACAATGATCCAAGGGGTAGATGTGAAATGGGACAGTGAGAAGAAGTGTCACACTTTTTTATGAATGATGCTATTACTATAACCCCCCACACACACGCGCGCGCACACACACACATACACACACACACACACACACACACACACACACATACAAAGGCAGATGTTTCCATCCATCTGTGTCCTCCTTGGGATACTGTAAGTAGAGTGAACATGGCTGACTGCATGGTCCCCATCCTTCCTTCTGGCAGAGTGAGTAGGCTCCACCTCATTATCCCTGTTTCTCCCCAGTCAGCACCTTTACTGCCTGGGTTACAAGTCAAACACTGGTTAACTGGGTCATAGTCTTTACTTCATTGTTCCTTATTATGAATCAAGCTCACTCTGAGCAAAACCATACACATGCTATTGCAATGTAGTCTACAAATCAAAGAATAAATGACAATTCAGTAGGATATGCAAATTCCTGAAGCAGATAATGGAGACAGGTATTACTAATTAGCTACTCAGATCAAATACAGTACTTACACATATATTACAGATTTTACAGCCAGAGTGAGGCTGAGATGATAGACATGTCTGACTCTAAAGGGATTCAAAAACAGTTAAGAAATCTCTGAAAAAGAAGAAAAGAAATATAGAATAATGAAGACTGAACATGTGTGGAAAGGTTATATGCTCTAGGAAATACTACATTTTCATGATCAATTATAGTGCAGATAACCTTTTTTTTTTCTTTTGGGTTTCTAATACCATGACAGGAATGGATCCCATTCCTAAGTCAAACTACAATTAAATTTTATGAAATTAGTATTATTTCACTCTTTGATGTCAGCCAAAAGTGCTCTTTGCAGCACCCAAAATGTGCCCAGTAAGGACTCCTTCTGCAGTTCGTACAGAGTTACATGTGCATATATTGGTAGCATATCTAAATAAGATTTTAGACTCTTTTTTTATAAGACCCATTGCTCCTATTGCTATTGGAACTATTTGGGTATCTTCCACGTTGCTCTCATTTCTGCTTACAGATCCTGATATTTTATAACTTCATGTTTCTCTGTGCACAGGACACTGTAGTCTCTGGATGTGGTGATTTCAATGATCAATGCTACTCTTCTCTTTTCCTGGAACACTATATCTGGTTTTCTAGCATCTATCTTTTGAATTGTTGCTAATGGATGATCCCATGTGATGTAGACCATAATTTTCTATGATGCTTTGTGGCTCATGTTGCCAGTGCTTTTCAGCCACTTCAAAACCATAATGTTTGCACAATTCCCAGTGCAACAGTCTCGCCACATTATTGTGCCTTTCAGTATACATTCCTTCTGCCATTAGTATGTCACAACCAGCAATGAGGTGTGCGGTTTCCAGATCAGTTTTACAAAACGTACATTTGTCTGTTTCTCCTACATGTTCATGGACTTGTAAACCAGCATTTGCGTAGCCCACTATCTTGAGCAGCCAATATTAACCTTTCATCTCTTGGTTTGAATTCACCTCTCCTCTCCTCTCTTTAACCATTCCTGCATTCGTTCCTGATCAACATGAGGTTCTTCCAGAAGTTTTCTATACTTGCAACTATATTTATGCATTTTCCACATTTCTTGCCTTTTCATCTGATCTTTCACCTTATATTCTTTCTTTTGTTTTTCACACATTCAGTTGCTGTCTGATTTCTATCCACTTCTGGTCTGATTTCCATTGCTGCTCGATGGTGATATGCTTCTGCTAGATTAAGCATGGAAGTCATCTTAGATTTATTCTCCTCATCTTTCAAAACTTTCACTATACCAAACGAACAGAAACCTTCCAGTTGCTCTCCAGTCGATGTAGTAATCAGCAAACTGTCAAAAACACTCGAATGACAGCAATAGTATTCCACACTTTATTAATTTCCTTAAGCTTAAAATTAAACAGCTTTTCTTCAGTTGATCAAAAACCAACTTCCTCAGAACGGAAAACACGTCAGTGGCATTCAAACACCTTACTTATAATTTTCCTCACGTGAGTTCTGTGACAAGAAAAGCATTAACAACATTCAAAAAGTCATCAGTTAAATTCAAAGAAACATCCTAAACAGCTAAAATATAATTTATAAATTATAAAAACTATATGTAAACAACATTTAAAATAATCAGCGTGCTGAAACATTTAAAAATATTAAATCTGTAATATATGAACATATAAAACCCTGTAACGTCCAACAGCTGAATGCTGTCCGAAAAAGCTTTCTAAATCACTGCTCAACGGTGGAATTATTCTGAATACAGTAAAAATAAAATGCAAAGGAGAAGATAATAAATAAAAAATGAAAAATAAGAAACAAAATACTTGATATTAAACAAGTTTCCCAGTCATTCTAATATCTCCGATAAATACCTAAATGTTATTCTCCAAATAACTACATCACTGTACAAGGTAACTATACAACAAAACTAGCAAGCAGATAATATTGCCCAACAAAACAGAGCACTAATATATACACTCACCTTATAGCCCATAAAACGTGGCATACAAGGTTAGCCGAAGGGCATACATGTAACCTATAAATATAAATGCAATCCGAAGCTCAATTCTTGATTTATTACTTTATTCTAATCATATGGTATTGAATCTAACTATAACCATAGCACTACACTGAGCATGTGAACATATAAAACCGCTTAAAAAATAATGAAAACAGTGAAAATGAAACATTGGCCAATTATGTAGCCCACCCATCCTTTAAACACGACTCCACATAAAGTAGGGAAAATTCAGAGGTCATCTCTTATGACTTGACTTATGAATAAACATAGGAACAAATGCCTGTTATTATGAATACCCTAAACTTCATCTTTCCAAACTCTTTAATTTGAGTAAACATGTTATAGACAACATTTCATTTAGACTGGGGTGGTGACAAGCATCCAGATTTAACTGCCAAATCAGTTACTTCATCTTCAACATCAGAGACTCAGGCCCCCCCCCTTTTTTCTGATTGAATCTGACAGATGACAGAAAAAATCAAATTCATGGTGGGGGTTTTCCACTATATGTCTAGCCAGGGCGTTCTCCATTTTTTCTTTTCTAATGGCATACATGTGTTCATACATACGTTCCTGTAATTTCCTATCTGTTTTTCCTATATAGAAAACAGGACAGTTGGAACATCTCACCAAATAAACTACATGGGTACTGGCACAGTTGAATCTGCCCCGGATTGCATACTTTATACCCCTCACTATAAAGGAGGCACCTGTTTGGATGAACCTGCAATATCTGCACATGCTACATTTATACATGCTGATCTAGAATTGGAAAGCTTCGGCTTCATCTCAAGTAGACTTTTGAGATTAAGTCCCCTTTTAAAAACTGCCTTAGGATGAGCTACCAATTTCAAGGATGCCCATCCCTCCTTCAAAAGAGGGAATGTATAATCTTGGCATGCTCTGATTTTTATAGATCATTTGATGAGCATGAAGCATCCTTCTTGTTTTAATATCTAATCTATCCAACATATTTTGGTGTCAATCAATCACTCCAAAACTGTAAGTTAGGACAGGAAGAGCAAATTGGTTTACTTGGATTTTGTTTCTAGATGGAAATGCTGTTTTCAGGATTAATTTAAGTCTTCTAAAATATTGCTTACTATACTATATAAACTGGTAAATATCAAACAAGTAAATATTGCACTTGTTCATGTTTTATTGTTGTTCCTTCATCAATTCCCAAGTATTTATACACTCCCTCTTGCTCAAGTTCTTTTATATCACATTCTTGTCCCAAACTGATGTTTTCCTGGTGTTGCAGTTTTCCTGCTTTAAAGGTTGCTTTTGCACATTTATCAAGGCCAAATGACATTCTAATATCATCTGAAAAAGTTTTGACAACCTACAGCTGTGCTTTCAGTTCCTCATCTGATGAGCTATACAGTTTTAAATCATAGACAAATAGAAGATGAGAAGTCTCTAGACTTTGTTGTTTTCTAGGAGCAAATTGTAGCCATGGCCTAAGCTATTAAGTAAACAGCTTAATGGGTTAAGGGCAAGGCAGAACAGCAACGGTGACAGAGAGTCACCATGGAATATCCCCCTTTGAATTTTTATACATGGGATAATAATTTGTCCTTTATCATGGTTTAATTACAAAGTGGTCTGCCATTGTTTCACGGTCACTGTAACATAGTTGATCAGTGTAGGATGTATCTTATACATTTTTAAGAAATCTTTTATCCATGAATGTGATATACTATCAATTGCTTTTTTGTAGTCAATCCATGCCATACTTAGATTCTTCCCCTTTTTACAGTTCTCCACTATGACTTTACTTAACAACAAATTATCCTTTGTTCCATATGACTTTGTTTTATTGCCCTTTTGTTCTACTGCCATAATTGAGTTTTCTTCTAAATGGCTATAAACCCTGTCAGCAACAATTCTCATGTATAATTTATAGATCATTGGAAAGCAAGTTATTGGTCTATAATTTTTGGGATAGCTTGCAGGTTCACTCTTAAGTAGGAGTATTGTTTTACCTGTTATTAGCCAGACTGGTGTCTGTTCAGGGTGCACATATAAATAGTTCTTACTCATGGCTAGGTCTTCACGCAAAGATGTTCATACTTTCAACCAAAACTTAGGCACTGCATGTGGGCTTGGGGTTTTCCACTTAGAGGCTTTTGTTAACTTTGTTTCAGTCTCTCTGGCTGTTACGTCATCCCATTTCATATCCTGTACCTTAAAACTTCTTATTTTTCTTTTACTTCTTCTATCCATTTAGCACCTTTGCTATGTTCCACAGGATCTTCATAAATACTTCTTCAAAATGTATCTATTTCTTTTTTTTTTTTTTTTTTTTGGCAGTCTTTCAATTCCTTTTACCTTTTTTCCCAATTCTCTATAAAACTTTTCTGGGTCATCACTAAATTTCCTATTTTGTACTTTTCCTTTATATTTATCTGTGGAAGTTTTTCCACCTCTGCTGAAACTTTTAATTTATTATTTGCCATAGTGCATGATAGATCCTGGTCTGTTCTAATACTGTGCACTATTTTTATCTCATCTATATTTTTTAGTATTTTTGTTTTATCTATTCCCTCTTCTATAGTTTTCTAACAGTGGCACTTCTCATCTTAATTGCTTTATATGTTCCTCTATTCGATACTTTCATGATAGTATTTCATTTCTCCCCTTCCTTTGCCTTATTGCCCTGTGCTCTTGTGGTAAAACTTTATCAGTTATTAATTTAGCTGCACAGTAACATATCCTGTTTACTTCTATTATATCACATGGATCTCTATGGACAGTCCTAATTACTGTGTTCATTTTTTTATCAGACTTCTGACTTTTGGGGTTTTATTGACCTTCTGCAGACTATTTCTTTCATTGATTTTAATGTATCTATCTATGTCCATTGAATCAAGCAACTCTTTTCTTAGCTCATTTTCTTCCAGACTGAGGGCACATCCTTTGTTTTCCACTTCCTGCGGGCATTCTATAGAAAGTTCTATAGCATCTTCCTGTGGCACCTTATCTTCAATTTCATCCTGTGCCATCTGTTGCTCTGTCATATGGGAACTCACTGGCCTATCACTCCTCAACATTGACTGCATCAGAGTTTCCCCAGTCTCCTGTTCCTTCCCTTGCTGTTTAGTTTTAAGTGAATGTTTATACTGGTTTCCTGTGTAAGGCTCAGAAATATCTTGATATGGCACCTGACCAATTTCTTCCTGTTCCACTGGTTTCCCCTTAATTTGGATGTCCATTGCTCAAGCCTATTGTGGTGGTTTCTGCATTAGATTTTCTACACTGAATCCTTTGCTTTGCAGATGCTCCATAACCTCAATTTCTGTTTCTTTACCTTCTCCATTTCTGATCTCCTTTTCTATTTTTCCTCTTTGTCTTCTTATTTTTTTGTATTGTAAGGTTTTCCATATCTGGATTCCTTTGCCTGTATTTCCCTTCAAATATCTTTGGTGCTGCTCTTTTTGTATTGGTTAGTTTTGCTTTCTCCTTGGCATAAATATTACACCATATTAAATCTCTTTTTCTTTGCATGTCCATATTTCTTCTTGAGATGTTTCCTGATCTTCCTGCTTCTCCTTACTTTGGGGAGTCACCCCATCATGCTGTGATGCAGTCTGTGTTAGACTTTCTACACCAAATCCTTCAATCCGTAGACACTCCATAACTTCAGCTTCTATTTCCTTAACTTCTACTTTGCTAATCTTCTTTTCCATATTCCATCTTTATTAATATTAATTGTTTTTAATTTTTAATTTTATTGTGAAATTTTCCATATCTGGATGCCTTTGGCTGTATTTCTCTTTGAATATCTTTGTGACTGCTTTCTCTATATTAATTAACTTGGCTTTCTCCTTTGCATAAATATTGCACCATATCAAATCTCTCTTTCTTTCCAATGTCCATATTTATTTTTTATACTTTTCAAAAATGTCTAGGTTTTGTTGTCCACATTTTTGCACGTTCTCAGATGCTTCTCTTTCCAAACAGATTAAACTTTCTTGCTCTATATACTGTTTTTCAAAAATCTGTTGTATTAATGAACACAAGTTTTTATTTGAAGCTTCTGACAGTTTTTTCCTGTGAAAGTCTTTTTCTTTCTTTTAATTCATCTCTTAATCTCTTTGTATATCCTCTGTCTAGTAATAGTGGTCTTTTTTGCATAATAGTAACAGTACATAATTTCTTTCTTATCCTCAATAGTCCACTCTATCGTCTTTATGGCTCTTCTTTGGCCTATCAGTTTTTGTGATTTTTGTGGACTACTACCCTTGGGCTTGGCCTGGCCCTATTGTAGAAATGTTTCCATATTTTAAGGATTCTACATTGTCATTTTATCCAGTCCTGGCACCAGAGTGCCTACCAGGATTGGGCACTTTTTATCCTGGGACTTGAGCACCCAGCTATTGCTTTTGTTTTTGACTTACTTCTGTCCATATAAATACAGTCTATATATCGGTGTTGCTTTGGTGCAATTTTGTGAAAAACAGGGTCCACCTCATGAAGGTACTCACCAAGACTTGAGGATGAATTCAATTTCAGCACTATTACTCTCCTTTGCTTGCTGATTTTTCATCTCTCCATAAGGACATGAAGGTGTTCCTTTAGAGAGGTGCTTGAGGTTATGCAGGAGAGGCAGCTATTATAGAGTTTGTCAGTAATGGAAGGGTAACTTGCAGTACCAAATCTATTTTTTGCCTTTAGAATGCCTGTTAATCTTTCACAAGATACCTGAAGTTCATGAGAGGGCTGCCATGAAATCCTAGATGGGGGTAAAGAAGGTCATTAGGAGTAGTATAAGAGCATGTGGGCAAAACATAACTGAATTACATATAGGTGGTGACTGAACTCTAAAAACAGATATTCCTTACTGGCAGACAGACTGTGTCCTAGCATGATGTCCTGCAGAAAATCTAGATGATCTATTTTTGATCAACAAAGTGCATTTCATTAATATGTAATGTGCTGATAAAAAAGAAAAAAATAGCACAACACTCCATCAAACTCATGAAGGAAAGCAGAGAGGATCGGATTTTGCAATGGGTAAGCTCCCTGTACCCTTCTAACCAAAACATCTGCAAACTGTAAAAATACTGACTGTGATAATGTTTTGCAATGAAGGAGATTATAAACTTCCTCTCTGCTGCTGTCACCTCATTTCACAAAATAGCACTGTGGTCTGTCATTTCTTCCAGTCCTTATCCATATACCTACATGCTCTCAGCGAAATCAACTGATAATGAAATGTTTCTGATTGAGAAACATCTGTGATCAATGAACAATATTCCAAGATGGATATTCTTGTGTATCCTTGTTGTATTTTCTTTTACAGTGAAATCAAAAATTCAGTGTGTAGGTGAGTGGAAATCAAGAGGGAAGATTACAAATATGAGTTTGTAGTTTCAGCCTTTCTGTCTCATTGAGAAATGTTTTTTTTTTTTTTTTTGCTTTTGTGTGTGTGTGTGTGGGAGGGTTATGCAGGACTTTAATAGGTTAGCAGTTAAATAATCAAATAGTTTTGATAATGTAATTCTTTGAGGAAAATTGAATCTGAAGAAGTAATACTAAAGATCTGATCAAGTGACATTATGACTGGCATGTTGTTATGACATTATGTACTGAGAAGTCACTGCCTGGTTTAAAATCAAGTATCCTCTGTTTATTTTTTAAAAGCATTAGATTGAGGCTTAGTGTGTTGAGCCAGGTTTACAAAGAAAGGGGACATGATTGCAGCTTGAAGTTAACAGTCTCCATTGAAGGATTAGAACAGTTATGGAGTCTTCAACATGTTGAATTAGCTTAGGCTGCCTGCAATGACTGGTCGTATCATTCCCATATATTCTGAAGAGAAGTGATCCTGGATGAGGAAATAATTAGTTCCACATTACAAACTGTGCTCAGCTGGCAAAATAATCTGAAAGCTATTTGTTAGGGTTGAGAAGAAATTGTTAGAACTCAGAATCTTGAAAAGCCTGGAATGGCAGGGTCAGTGGCTTTTCTTAGAAATTCAGGAGAATCATATTAATGCATTTGCCATCTCCTCACTGGTAATGCCTGTATTCCATTAGATTGAAGAGAGCATTTTCCGAGACATGTGGCCGGGAGACATAAGGAGTTTTGGAAATGATGCTTGAGTTAGTAAATTAGTGAAGGAACTGTTAGTGTACACGTGTGGATACAGTATGGTGACTGGACAGTAGTTGTTTAGCATAACTGAAACCCTAGTCCTATGTCATGTCAAAATCAGGCTTTTTTCAACTGAATGGGAACCTTTTTATCACCCAAAAATCAAAACTGGAGAAATAAGATTTTTTTAATGCAGATTGGTAGATGCATTACTGCACTCACATCATGCCTCTCTCTCTCCTTCTCTTTTAGCAGAGATTATCCATGTGTCAGAATGACAAAAAGGGATAATGAACAGATTTCCAGCTTGGATTGTATACCTCGTGGACTATCACAGCATGTCTTGATATTGCTGAGTTAGCATGCATTCATCCTATAAGATAGGTATTCGAAACACCAAATGAAACAGTAGGACTTTTATAAGTAAACAAGCTTTTACTTTCTGTCTTGGGATATTTTTCTCAGAGCTGCAGAAGATATTTAACATCTGTAAGTTTATAGGAATTAGTCTTTTTTTAACTAATTATAGGAATATAATCTGTATTGTTCTGTTTTGAGGTGCACCCTATGTTCTGCTTATTAATCAAGCACCTATCTCAGGTGCAGTTTTCATTTTCTGAAATGGCATATAAGTGCTTGACCTGCCAGCATCATTACTTAGAAAGAAGTGCCAGTGGAACATCCTTTATCTGTGAGCGATATGAAGATTGTAATATCATAGTTAACTTTGCAATGCAGTGCTAATGGTATGATATTGCATTTTAATATGAATTACTTTTGGTACTAAAAATGAAGACCGTTACACTGCAGCATAAATATTAATTTAACTTTGTAATAGTCAATTAATTAGCTGTAGAGTATGAGTATAAAAGATAAACTGAGCTGTAAACGGGAGAGTAGAGAGTAGAGAGGCGAGACAAAGAGAGAGACAAAAGTAGTAGGGCTTAGAAAAGTGTATTTAAGCAGGAAAGCAAGGAAAGGTTACTAGAAAAAAAAAGACGTTTCTGAAGCAGCTGGGAGCACAAGCCCACCTGTGGTACTGCAGAACAGAGTGTCAAAAAGAAGCAGTTGAAGTATAAAAGAATGAAATATTTTTTTATAAAAAAGTAGAAGTAGCTCAAATTGGGTCAGTTGAAAAAAGATGCATAAAAGTACAGTCAGAAAGTATAATTGTTACTGTTTCAGTTCTGCTTTAGACTTCACAACAAGACAATTGGATGATTTGTTGTGATATTCTACTAAGCAAGGCTAGGCAAGGAATTGTTTCCGAATTACACAGCCACATCTACAATTGGGTAATAAGAAAATATTCAGAAAAAAAAGAGTTACAAGGGGTCTACAACACGCTTGTTCATAAGTCCCTGAATGTGCACTGAAATTCTCTAATATAGTGTTATAAGACGAGTGCAACCGAAAAGGCCTGATAACAATGGAGAACAGCTTTTACTGCTAGTCACAACTGATATGTGTGAGGTCATGATTGGCTAAAATGCTGCAAGAAACTTAAAGCAATTATGTTATCTTACAATAATGTGGTCAGATGGATAAGAAAAATGACAGCTGATGTTAAAATACAGACAATGAAAACAGAGCAAACAGTGAATATTGCCTTCAAATGGATGAATCAATATGTTGCAGGAAAAGTTTGCTTGTTTTATGAGGTCTTGTTGGGAAACAAATTTCAGTGAAGAAAAATACTCTCCTGTAGAAAAGTATCCAGTCCTTCAACAAAAGAATAACTCTTTAAGGAAGTAGAAGGATTTATGACTGATTCTCAAACTGAATGGACAAAGTGTGATAGCATAAAATGCAGCTGGCATGACAAGAGATAAAGTGGAGCTATTAAAAGGAAACAACACTTTGCACTTAACGTAAATCCAGTGCAATACATCATTCTTTGTGACACACTTCCAACACAACAAACAGTGTGAATTCTGTATGCATTAATCAAAACCTTTATTAGATGCTAAAATGTTTTAAAGCCTCACCTCTAAACAGATGGTTATTATACATTATGATTCTTGATGAAAAGGGGATACCCTTGAAATCCTGCTGCATTAAGAAGTTGGAATATTTTGGAGCGCATGTTTAAATTAAGGGAAAACTTGGTGAATATTATATTTCCAACAACTATTGTGGGAATAAAGTGACCAGAGTATCCTGAAAATATATGTAATGCTGTGACCACAATAACTCAGTCACTTCAAGGCAGTAATCAAAGTATGTTAGCAATTTATGAAAGGATAAATGGGTTTTAAAACAATTTATATTGAAGTATTTTTCTTGACAGGGGTGTGGAGGAAAACTTTCAAATGTTGTCAGACTTCGTGGACAGCAATGGCACTATCTATGAAGGCATCAGACTATTGCTACCTAGCTGATAACAATACAATGGAAGCATTCCAGTTAAATTTATGAAGTGAAATCTCATAACAATAACTGGATTCATGCCTTATTCATGACGTACGCAGAAAAACAACTTTTCAAGGACAGAAAAGAAAACAATGAACAAAATGACCTCTTCCAGTTCTCTGACTCTACAAAATAACACAGACCCACTGTTATCACTGAAATAGCTAAAAGTTCAATCTACCTCATGTGAATATCTTGTTCTATATTTTTGTAAATATTGTTCTGCAATGTACTGTAAAATGTTTTAAATCATCTGCTATGTTAACTTGATTGTAACCTTATATACACTGTTTTGAAATTTTAACCTTATCCATATTGGTATAATGGATCTGTCTTGGAGATTTTCTCCCCGGGCATCTACTGAAAATGGATATATATCCAGTTGGACTAGCCCGGTCAACAAATGTAAAATAAAATGTAAAATAAAATGTAAAATAAATAAAATAAAATAAATTTCCCTTATATGTGCCAGGTATTTGAAGTTGATGTTTGGATATCCATCACTGTAAATGACTGAGTGTTTGTGAAAACAGAGTAGACAGCCTTATGAAATAAAAACATGCTGGCACTATTGCCATTCCACACTCCTTGTTTGTACAAGCCCAGTTTCTCTTCAGTGTGTACAATAAAAACAAAGTAATAAAATAAACTCTCTCTTGAAGATGACTGCCATGTCTATATCAGTAAAACCATGACCTCTTCCAGTTCTCTGACTCTGCAAAGTAACACAGACCCACTGTTATCATTGAAATAGCTAAATACATACAAACAAATTTGATGCAAATGATTTTCCTGCAGTAAAAGAATTATACAGAGTTGTAATATGATAAAAGCACCAGGAAAATTTAGGACTCAGTAAGTTAGAGTACTAGATTTATCAGCCATAATGAAACTTCCTGAAATGCATACATCTCCATGCCCAAAAGGGGGATATCCTTAGAGTTCTTCATAACACGTTTACTCATGTTTTTAAAAATGAAACAAAATACACTGAAAACTAAACCAGTAAGAGTCTAAAGCAGCATGATGTAACCACACAAACTGTAGTGTCTCTAGTGACAATGTATAAGTACCTCCTGTCCTATCTGGAGGCTTAACAAATATGACAGATTGCTGGTATTCAGACAGGCACACAAGCACAGCACAGATATGTGGTGCTAATACAGTGTGTGCTTGCTTAAGAAAGCATCTGAAGCTGACTGGGGATATAATAAGCAAAGAATCATACCAGCAGACCAAGTCACATGTCACATAAAAAAGTAGATGGGTAATGTGAGTAGACAGTGCAGTGCTAGAATAGCATACCAGAGGAGCAGTGTTACAACAGTGTGCCAGGCCTACATGCATGGTATCATAACAAAGCTCTGTCCTTAAGGACCATGAGTGGCTATAGTCTTGTGGTGTCTAACAGTTGTCCAGTATACAAAGTGAGAGGATGGGCAGTGTAGCACAGGACAGTGCTCAAGATGACTCGGCAATATGGGTGTGCACATCCAAGTAGGCAACCTGTGCATCATATACATGTCAAGAAAAAGGGGAAACAGCAAAGTAGGAAAGGACAGTACAGCAGGCAGACAGAACAGCAATAGGCCAATAAACATGAAACACATTATTGGGGAAGGACATTTTTTACTAGGGTAGATCCCTGTTTTCTTTAAATAGGTACTTCAGAAAGATAATGTAAGATGGTTCTGGTTGAGAATAGCAGGATAAAGCTGTTGGACAATGCAGATAGACAAGCATGGAACTCAGACAGATGGAGTGGCATACATACAAAACATGAGGGAGTCAGTGAATGGACACATACTTTCATAGGGTAGACAAACGGTGATGGAAAAGATAGGAAAATCAACGTGGTTGCATTAAAAAAATAGTGTGATGGTGATATTGCCATAACATTTCCTGAACCAGATCAGCTTTTGTTCAACAACCCAGACGTCTTACAAAAATCAGAAACGTTACTGCATGCAGCATAATTGTTTGGGGGGAGGAGGTCCTACATGCTGGCTGGCAAACATTGAAACAAATTTATAGTTACTAGGCATAAGGTGCTGGAGACCATTAATGAGCCAAGCCCAATTTCCTAATGGTTTCAAAGCACTGCCTACTTAAATAGTTTGTTCAGTGTCTCACAGTGGGTAAATGGAGGTGAAAAGATTAAAATCCCGCACCCTAGCCATAGGAAGCGGAACATTAACAGGTCAGAACTTTAGTCCTCTGTGCTAACTGCCAGAGTAAATGTTTTATCTATATGCTAGAATCATTAAAAATCAGATCTTGTAGAGAAGACTGTATCAGAGTGATATGCAACAATGTCTACATGATGGATGCTAATAATCAGGTGGTTCTGGTAATCACTTCAAATAATGCAAACTTTGTGACATAACAAATATCAAATCCTTTGCAGTTGCTGGAGGCTGTAAAGAAAGTACTGTAAAAATAATATTACTAAAATGAAACATGTTCATACTTTATTACATAGTCCAGGCCTGTTAATGAATTGAGTCATTCTTTAGTGCAATGAATAAAGCTAAACAACTAAAGACAATATAAACACTGCAGCAGCTTTTGTTCAACACCCTACAAGTCTTACAAAAATCAGAAAAGTTACTGCATGCAGCATAATTATTAGGGAAGAGGGGGGACTTAACATGCTTACAGGAAGACTACATCTACTTTTTGACTTCCCAACGTCTTCTCTGTCATCAAGAATCGCTATCCCATCTGACATTATTCTGCACAGTCTGACCTAATTGAATGGCTAATAATTCTATATTGTAATACAATACACCTCCAGAGTCAACACAGCTGGATTGTGGACAAATGGGTCCCTATGCCAGGTGATGAATCAAACCCTAAATCCATATCAATATCCCATTACTAGGCTGCCTCTCCATTTACTATAAACTATGTCCAGACTTGTTAATGTACACACTGTTTTCTAATTTACTCTTAGTTATCACAGAGTTTTGGATTTCATATAAAACTTTTATTTTTAAATTTTACTAAAAACAGAAACCCTGACATATATTTTATAACGAAAACAGAACATTTTTTTCAATAAAAACAGGCTTAGCATGAGAAACATTCATCTTTTCTTCCCTTGAAACTCACATTTAGTGAAAATCCATCTGGCAACCCATTCAACTTCCAAGAGGCATGCCAGAATTCATCTACAAATAGCACATACTGAAGTACTAATTAACATCTATTTGAAGGGTGAAGGAATTCAGCAGACAAATGTGTAATGCATTTGCTACCAGCCTGGCACAGCTCACATGACACAACTGTCCCTTTTCAGAAGCAGCATAGGAGTGCTGTCTGATGAAGTAACCTAGCAGAATCTCACTGAAGACAAACAAAACCGCTTTATCTCAAAGAAGTCTCCTCTTTACCCACATTCAGAGCTCAGCTCAAAAGACACCTTCATCAAATATCTGTAAGTGCTTTTCCATAGGGTACATAACCTAACTCCCTGCACACCTGCATCACTTCCACTTTTATCCACTGTTCTGAGCTGCTGCTTCCCTCTCATATTTACTACTAACATTAATTCATATTTGATTTGATACTCTTCTGTTATTTAGATAGTGTATCAATTGTCTGTGGGTTAATCTACCTTCTGTGATTACTCTGGCTTTGTGAATTTGTTCTGTTTTTTTTTTTTGGGGGGGGGTCTCTTCACTTGAAGTGTGCCTGCAAATGGTCTATAGTGATCAGTTTACTACCCCAGTAAATAAAATAAACTAAAATAAATACAATAAAAATGAGGGTATGAAGCCATGTACTATAGGAAGCAGCTCTTTAACAGCTCATATCCTTGCTCATCTGCACTAAGTGTCAGACAAACTATTGTAGCCCACACTGAAAAACTATGGAACTCTATGATGGACTTGGAGAAACTGTAATTCTCAATCATTTACAATCAGTGTCTAGGATTAAGACTTATACCTCTTATAGTTAAGCTTCAGGGTTTGACTCTGAGCAGGTGACTTAACCAGTGTCCCCTAACTGGGGCATTTTACACACACACACACACACACACACACACACACACACACACACACACACACACACACACACACACACACACACACACACACCATGTAAAGCTAACTCCCCATGAACTCACTCATTTAGAAAGCTGCCTCTGCAACATATATATTCCTTTGACATTGGAGGGATCTTTGATGCTGGATGCTGTTCAAATTCCAGATGCACACATTTTAACAGATGTAAAAGCAGCCAGGGCTGGCTAAAGATAAAATGGCACCCTAGGTGAAAATATCCATGCCCCACCCCATCCTGGCCTATTCACACCATGCAGATTACGTTTTTCCTTCCTTTTGTCATAGTTTGTCTTGCTCTTTAGTTTTTATCTTGCAGTTATTCATTCATTTATTCATTCATGCATTCACAGCACGTTCTATCTAGACAAGACTGCAATCTGATAACTGTGTAACAAATAACTACATTAAGCTGGTGGTCTGGGAACTACAAGATCACCAGAAAAAAATGGTGGATCTATTAAACAACCTTATCATTGAATGAAGGTCTGAATAAAAGCAATGATCAAAGAAACAGATTTAGTCTTACTCTTCAACCTTTTTCCATGTATCCATGTAGCACAACTGAATCGATGAAAATTACACTGTAATAACTGCACTGGATTTAACTGCATTAATCTGGGGGCCACTAGACATGCATTTTATCCTTTTCTTTTTGTTTTGTTTTTCAAACCAATGCAGTATTCATGGGTGATTTCAATGACTCTACTATCATCTTTACTAGGAAACCTTACTCAAATTCTACTATAGATTGCTGTGAGGGAATGGTTAGTTTGTTTTTGCTTTTTTGTCTTATGTATAGCTTCACTGATTTCTTCTATTTTGCATATTGTGTTATACTTTTTTTTACAATGTGTTTTACTTGCACTCTGCTTTGAATTGCATATTTAAATTAGGAAAGGTAGCACAGCTGTATCTCCTGTGAGTCACACAGAAAATAAATTTGCTGTCACACGGGTGCTGTTGTGGTTTTAAACTCAACTTTCTTTCTAATTGCCTGTTCCTTATGTTATTTTGACCACATATTTCCTTCCCTCTTGTCTTATACACTGGCTATTGTGAGTAAGCACAAAATTATTGTTTTGTGAAATCACTCCTAATCAGCTATTTACATTTATTGCACATCCCACTGTATTCCATAGAGCCAGAATACAAAGTGCCCAGCCCTTTCTAATTTATCTTGCTCTTTTAAAATTATTGGCTCTTCACTTAGATTGCTAAAGCTTAATTTTGCCCCTATTTCATATTTAACTGCTTAGTGACCCTGGAATTCTTAGGGCATTAACCCACTTTTTCCATCTTATGTTTAAAATCACAACATCTAGTCCAAGACCAGCAATTATCAGAGAGCCCATATTATGCCTGTCAGTAGTCATCTTGGGTTAGTTCTGTTTTGCTTCTGGTGAGAAAAGGAGCATAGAGGCATTACTTCCTCCAGACTGCTGATCCCAAGAAAGCCTGATAACTGCTTCATAGGTGCCAGCTTCAAATTTGTGCTTATATTTTGTTCCTAGTTAGAGAAGGAGCAGAGTGCATTTTTTCCTGACTGTTTCTGTTTGGACAGTGAGTGTCTGCGTTGATCCTCCCTGATTGTTCAGGTTCCCATTCAAGGCACCTGCCAGAAAAATACTACAGCACATCTACAGACCCCTGCATCATCTTGGACAAGACTGTTGATCATAAAAGAGGCTGTGTCCTGCTTCTCATTTTGGCATTGATGCTATTGTTTTGCTTCTAGTGAGAGAGGAAGCAAAGGAGCATTGAATTCCAGCAGAGTGAAGCTGTGGTGAGACCAGCACTAGTAGTAGCCAGGCAGTAGCCAATCAGCCAGATCCCCTCTTTTCATCATTCTTGACAAAGCTATTTTTTTCTTTCAGTAAGTACTGCTTGATTAGCTGCTGTCTAACCTAACTTCAGTATCATCATCTTCATTCGGCTGTTCCCATTAGGAGTCGTCACACCAGATCACCTGTTTCCATTTCTTCCTGTCCTCTGCATCTTGCTCTGTCACACCAACCACCTGCATGTCCTCTCTCACCACATCCATAAACCTTATCTTAGGCCTTCCTCTTTTCCTGTTACCTGGTAGCTTCATCCTTAGCATCTTTTTCCCAATATACTCAGCATCCCTCCTCAGCACATGTCCAAACCAACGTAATCTTGCCTCTCTGGCTTTGTCTCCAAACCTTCCAACCTGGGCTGACCCTCTAATATAATTATTCCTAATCCTGTCCACCCTTGTCACACCCAGTGCAAATCTTAACATCTTTAACTATGCCACATCCAGCTCAAACTCCTGCCTTTTTGTCAATACCACTGTCTCCAACGCATATAACATAGCTGGTCTCACTATCCTCTTGTAGACCTTCCCTTTCACTCTTACTGGTACTCGTCTGTCACAAATCACTCCTGACACTCTTCTCCACCCACTCCATCCTGCCTGTACTCTCTTCTTCACCTCTTTTCCACACTCACCGTTACTCTGAACTATTGATCCCAAGTGTTTAAACTCAGCCACCTTCGCCACCTCTACTCCTTGCATCCTCACCATTCCTCTATCTTCCCTCTCATTCACACACATATATTCTGTCTTAGTCCTGCTGACCTTTATTCCTCTTCTCTCTAGAGCATATCTCCATCTCTCCAGGGTCTCCTCCACCTGTTCCCTACTGTCACTACAGATCACAATGTCATCTGCAAACATCATAGTTGACGGGGACTCCTGTCTGATGTCGTCTGTCAACCTGTCCATCACAATTGCAAATAAGAAAGGGCTCAGAGCTGATCCTTGATGTAACCCCACCTCCACCTTAAACATATCCATCACTCCCACCACAGACCTCACTGCTGTCACACTACCCTCGTACATATCCTGTACCACTCTTACATACTTCTCTGATACTCCTGACTTCCTCATACAATACCACAACTCCTCTCTAGGCACCCTGTCATATGCTTTCTCTAAGTCTAGTCTACAAAAACACAATGCAACTCCTTCTGACATTCTCTGTACTTCTCCATCAACACTCTCAGAGCAAACATTGCATCTGTAGTGCTCTTTCCTGGCATGAAACCATACTGCTGATCACTAATCATCACGTCCCTTCTTAACCTAGCTTCCACAACTCTTTCCCATAACTTCATGCTGTGACTGATCAATTTAATCCCTCTGTAGTTACTACAGCTCTGCACATCACCCTTATTCTTAAATTCGGTACCAAAACACTTTTTCTCCATTCCTCAGGCATCCTGTCACTTTCCAAGATTTCATTAAACATTCTGGTTAAAAACTCCACTGCCATTTCACCTAAACACCTCCATGCTTCCACAGGTATGTCATCTGGGCCAACAGCCTTTCCATTCTTCATCCTCTTCATAGCTATCCTTACTTCCTCCTTGCTAATCCATTGTACTTCATGATTCACTATCCCCACATCATCCAACCTTCTCTCCCTCTCATTCTCTTCATTCATCAACCCCTCAAAGTACTCTTTCCATCTCCTCAACACACTCTCCTTGCTTGTGATTATGTTTCCCTCATTATCCTTTATCACCTTTACCTGCGGCACATATTTTCTAGCTCGGTCCCTCTGTCTAGCCAATCGGTACAGGTCCTTTTCTCTCTCCCTAGTGTCCAACCCTTCATATAACTCTTCATATGCCTTATCCTTAGCCTTCACCACCTCTCTCTTTGCCATGCACCTCATCTCCTTATACTCCTGTCTACTTTCTTCATCTCTCTGACAATCCCACTTCTTTGCCAACCTCTTTCTCTGTATACTCTCCTGTACTTCCTCATTCCACCACCATGTCTCCTTGTCATCCTTCCTCTGTCCAGATGTCATGCCAAGCACCTTTCTAGCCATCTCCCTTACTAGCTCTGCTGTAGTTACCCAGCTATTTGGTAACTCTTCACTGCCACCCAGTGCCTGTCTTAACTCATACCTGAACTCCACCTCACAATTACCCCTTTTCGATTTCAACCATTTGATCCTTGGTGCTGCCCTCACACTCCTCCTCCTCTTCTTGATCACCAATATCATCCTACAAACCACCATCCTATGCTGCCTAACTACACTTTCCCCATTCACCACTTTACAGTCTCCAATCTCCTTCAAACTGGCCCTCCTACATAACATATAATCCACCTGTGTGCATCTTCCTCAACTCTTGTATGTCACCATATGCTACTCCCTCTTGTTAAAATATGTATTCACCACAGCCATGTCCATCCTTTTCGCAAAATCCACTACCATCTGACCTTCTGCATTCCTTTGTTTAACACCATACCTACCCATCACTTCCTCATCTCCTTTGTTCCCTTCACCAACATGCCCATTGAAATCTGCTCCAATCACCACTTTATCACCTGTGGGTACAGTCATCACCACTTCATCCAATTCACTCCAAAATTTTTCTTTCTCATCCATCGCACACCCAACTTGTGGAGCATATGCACTAACAACATTCATCATTACATCGTCAATTTCCAGCTTCATAAACATCACTCTATCCCACACTCTTTTCACCTCCAAAACACTCTTAGCATACTGTTCCTTCTACTTCAGTATAGCTCCTTAAATACTTAATCCATAAATTACCAGAGTCTAATTATTAGTTTCACTTCAAGTGTTCAGCAGTGCCCTGCATAGATGCAGACACCTTGAATGGGCATTTTCCCTATAAAACACCTTTGAAATTTCATGAATACTTAGTTGCACACAAAGAAACTAGTTTGCTGTGAAAAGCACTGCCCCCAGAGTTGCAAACCAGATACTCATGGCACTGCTTTATATTCTTATGGCAGCCATCTATTTACTGACAACCAGTTAATTCTCAAACAAACTGATAAGGTATATGAGAGATGTATTTACACAACGTCACTGGAGGCAAAGCTCTCAAATTAAAGCACTTCTAACGTCAATAAGATTGTGAGTAGTACACACTCTGCCTCTATCATATACAGTTCAAAGCAGGCACAAAGACTCATTTATATGCTGCGGCAGTAACCTTCTTAAACCCCAACAACCTCTGAATTGAAGTACATATAACAAATACCCCCAGCAGCCCAGAATGTATCTTTCAACACAACACCCATATGAATATATAGAACCACATCTCACTGAGCTTCTACTTCTGAGCTCATAAGGCAAGCTGCCATGCAATCCAACATTTTGGTGATAGGTGACTTCATTGAGAGACACATTGACATTCCTCTCACCAGGCTGAGTAAAGAGAAAGTCAATGATTACTTGCTTATCAGGGGTTAGGATTTGCCATATTAAGTATGTACGCAGGTCACTGGACCACAGATACCTGTATGACTCAGACATACCCCGGGATTCATGAAGCTTGCGCCAGGCGCACACATAGCGTAGGCATTATAACGCCAAATATGGCCGCCGAGCGATTCAGGTATGATCTAATTCCACGTGCACTACCGGCATACGCCAGATCTGCGCAGCCCCCAGCGTAGGTATGCAAATCACCCCATGTGCAGTGTTGCACCACGCAAATGAAGGCATATAGCGATTCATGAAGTGGTGCAGGCGTAGCGTAAGCCCACGGAAATGTAAACCAAAAAACATGGTTTACATTTTCCCAAACATAACATCGGAGCTATGGAAGAGGGCCAGACCCAGGTATCTAGCGTGAACATATGCCAGTGGCGAAATACACAGCCAATGGCATAAGAAAAGATGCACAACATGTAAATAACAACATTTAATGTCATGTCCACAGTAATGCACAGCAACACCGCAGGGCATGTGTGCGGAAGCTGTAACATAAAGAAATAATATAAAAATGTCATAAAATCGCAACGTAATAGAAATCAGGTTTACAGCATAACACACAATGGTAGGCATGGAACACCACAACCAAGGTGCAAGGGTTGCTAAGGGCTTGCGATAGTGTTCGGCGCGGTAACTATGAATTAGTAGTCAATGCCATGCAAATGAGGCAGATAATACTGAATCGCAAATGTCCCGCCGGAGGAAGGTTGTACCATATGGCGCAGCGGTATAACACCGAGGAGTGGCTCAGAGGAGACACATGACATCAGTAGATGGGTGTGCCACTGTTGCACTAAGCACATTGGAGCATTGCAAATCTGGCCTGTCCGTTGCTAAGCAAAGCTGCAGGATAGGGGTGGGGAGGAATTGTTTAGCTGAGAGCAGACATGGTGGCCAAAAGCGCATGTGTACGAGGATGAAAACATGCCCGAAACCCAGTAATCGGACGCACACGCCACAAACAATAGCAGAAACAGGAAGGTCAGGGGAAGGAAAGGAAATGCGGAAGTAAGATAATTGGAGTACTAATGAGCAATCAACACCAATCAACCAACGACGGCCAATCGATGGCAGCTGACAAGTCCGCTTGCAGAAACTTGCAAAACAGGATAGGGAAGGCATGTGAATGCAAAGAAAGGAGGGGAGGTATTGGATTGCAAAGATAGGAGACCTGACACAGCAGAGCAAAGCAAACTGACAGCAGACCGGCAGTAGCACACATAATGCAAGATACGCCAGGTCCAGGAAAGCACAAATGAAAGTAGGCTGCAGGATGCATGCCAGAAAATGGTAGGTGCAACATGCAGAAATGTAAAGGGAAGGTCAAGAGGTAATCCACGGCAGGCAAATGTAATTCAACACCAAAGGCACCACAATAGTACTTCCGGCAGTAAAACACATAACATAACCTGTAGCTACGAACGTACATACACACCCCATGACATCATCGGTGTTCACAGCACAATAGTATAAAGTGTGTAAGCACCCAACACACACCTGTGTATTGCCAAACACCGCACCATAGGTGTAAACACACGGGGAACTTTTAAAATGTACATGTTGGGAGCTGCCATAGCTGTGATTCATCAGCATGTGTTAGAGACTGACGGTGTTGTGGAGGATGATGCCGACAACCACCGCAGGCCTCGGAGGAGAAGGAGAGTGTTCAGACCAAGGTTAACCTACCAGGGGCTACATGACCTGGAGATAGTAGAGCGTTACAGGGTGGACAGGGACATCTTACAGCAAATAGTGGAGCTGTGCCGGCCACGCCTGAGAACCAGAGACAACAGAGAGGAACCCATACCAGTGGACATGAAGGTATGTGTAAGCCTGCGAATACTGGCCACAGTTACCTTTCAAAGGCCAACTGGAGATATAATGGGTATCTCACAGGCATCAGCATCCAGGGTACTACACCACTTCCTGGATGCCATGTTACCACATGCCAATGAGCAGATATACTTCCCCAGAACTCAGGAGGAGTTGGCCAGCAATATGCGTCACTTCTACCGTGTGGCACAATACCTGAAGGTACTGGGTGCGATAGACTGCACGCACATACAAATCAAGTCACCACCCGGTGAGCAGGGTATGCGCTACATAAACTGCAAGGGATTCCACTCCATCAACTACCAGGTCGTGTGCAATGCCCAGGGCATTATCATGGATGTGTGTGCTGGCAGCCCTGGAAGCTACCATGACTCCCGTATCTGGCATGCCTCACAGCTGTATCAGGTATTTGTCAGGGGGGACATCCCACATGGCCATCTCGTGGGGGATGCTGGCTATGCACTGTAGCCATGGATGATGACTCCCATCAGAAATGCACACACACCCATGCAAGAACGCCATAATGAGGCACACGCACAAACCAGAATCATCATAAAGCGTGTGTTCGGGATGCTGAAATCATGGTTCCGGTGCTTGGATACATCTGGTGGAGCCTTGCAGTACTCTCCAGGCATGTGTGCCCACATCATCATAGTATGTGCCATGTTACATAATATGATCCTGCAGAAGCAGCTGCAGCAGGGACAAAATGGTGAAGGCCCTCATAGCCCACGGCAATTGCCAAGGCCAGTACAGGCACAGAGGGATTCAGACCATGAACACACTGTGCCAGCCCCAGTAGGCAGACAGAGGCGTGCCCAATATGCCTATGCCTTGGCAAAGATGGAACGTATAGCACATACACTGACTGTGTAGGCCCCTATGGACTGACACCTCTCCACCTGCACACACAGTAAAATGGATGGCACACAAAAATGACCACCTGTAAATTGTAATGTTTAGGTGGCCCAATGCGTGACTCCTACATAGGCAGCCCTCAAACGTTGTAAACACAACAGCCAGTGCAACATGGAATGCCAACACCTGAACAGTACATGAGTCTTACAGCATATGGTGGTGCTGTGTGCCTGTCACGTTTCCCACCAGATATATATATATATATATATATATATATATAGATATATATATACTATATATATATATATATATATATATATGTACACATATGCATATATATAATACAGATAGAAAGGGCAATAGAGGGATATATGGTGATATAGATGGATTCAGCGATATCTGAAAATATGATAGATAGTTCAACGACATTCATAACATCTTGGAGGTACAAATAAATAGGATACCGCCAACCATGGAATGTGTAACATACCGACATGTGTAACCACGAGGCTGAAAGACCGATAGAACACAGTACCGGAACAGTACATCCGCGAGTAATAGTATGATGATATGAAGGGACGGTTAGTCACCACTGACGGTGTCGTGGTCCCGTAGGTACAGTGTTCAACTGTGTCTGTGAGTGCCGTAGTTTGTGTAAGTGTGCGTTGAGGGTGCCGTGTGCGTTTCTGTGTGAATAATGTGTGTGTGTCCGCAACATGTGTATGTTGGTGCCAAGTCAGAGGCAGACCAGTATGGTAGGTGTGGGTATAGCTAGCCGTAGGCATACGGTTACTACCTGTACCACAGTAGGAGGGACATCCCCACCCTGGGCAGGCGTGTCCTGACATAAAACAGTACAAAGGGCAAATGTCCGAGATGGTAGGACATAAATATGTCCCATATATAATGTAACAGTCGTATTTAATAGTTATGCCTGTATGTAAGAAACTTAAATGTTACATGCAATATGATAAGTATCCAAAGTCACAACAATAGGTATGTAGTGAGGATAAAAGTATGTGCTACCTGTGTACTGACCGTGGCTATGTGTTGGCCTGTAAACACTGCTTTGTGTCCCGCAAGTGTCCAACAATGACCTATGATAAGGTGGCAACCCATGGCAAACAGGCTCTTTTAACAACACAACCACAATGACTGCAAATATCTGGGACAGAAATACAAGGGATAGCTGTCACTTACACATATCCCCTGATATATCGCTGCAATTATGGAGGTATACAAGTAGCAAGCTCACCTGCAGACGATATAGAAACCAATTAACAACGGCCCAACGTACAATCCCGTAACATAAGTCTACTAACCGTTAGCTCTCTAATCAGGGACGGAGCCCACACACATATATACGGATTATGTAGAAATGCAAGGCCCACAAACCGTATATGTTACGTACAACCACCGACATCCCCCACACTAGAAACTGAAGCAATACAAACTGTAATAGCAGCACAAACATCCAGTCAGTCAATTACATCTGCAGAAATCTCAACATACTGTGTGAGAGACACAATTAAAGGCGACATGCAAAATTGCAGGCGTTGTATAATGGAACAAACAGCTATGTTACAGGTATTGATTGCAATACTCCGTTAACAGACGTCGGGATGACAGGTACACCCACATGTTGAACCAAATACTCTACCTGTCACACACAATCCACGGGGGACATGAATCCAAACTATACTTGTCTCCATGCATAGCAGTTGCAGTTACTCATAACAAAATACAATACAGACCATCTCCCCGAAGGTAGGGCAAATAGGCAACGCCCAAGTGGAGAATGCAATTATACCCCACTGTCGCCGCGTAATTGGCGAATGGAGTAGCTGCACAGCTGATATGCAAGTAATTAGTCACTCAGGAACACCAATTGGTGGGTAGAATCCACATGTTTCAGGTATCGACGTATATAAGGATGACTTGCCAAACATTCAAACCGTATGCTCATACCGAAAAACAGTTGAAACACTGTGAGAGAGATAGAAATGAAACACCGTAATGACAACAAGGTATGTAGAATGCCCGATATGTAAGGTTATGTATAGCATGATCTGTATTAATTAGTTTTACTGTATGTATAGCCTGGTTTGCATTAATTAAACGTGTCCGCGATGCATAAAGTGGGGAAAGGTATTGATGTAGTGATGTCTTGCTGAGCATACTAACGCTTGTAGAATCTGTGCGTCCAGCAGTGGGACACAAGGTACACAGCACAGACACCAGAAGGGATGCTACATGAGGCCATTAAACAGAACAATGCCATACAACCCGCCGTCAGTGGTAGGGTATGCCCAACAAGGACGTGCCATAGCAGGGGATAGTATATGTTGATATACTGTCACAGCACGCATGTGTATGGGTAAATAACGTTAATGACATATGTAAGGTGGTCCCGCTGAGCAAGTATGCTTTGCTTTATGGGATACTATGTGAAATATGTGTAATGTATAGTATTATAGGCAGATATGACAGATATTCTACACAGCATAACAGGCATATCATGCATACCACAGGTATCGTCTATTGGTATGTACAATAACAGGATACATATGGCCTGTAGGTATGGGACATAGTAATAGCATGATAGCTAATCTAAATGGAAGGGCTACCAAGTAACCATGCACAAAGGACATGTAATAGCTGCACAGGTGCATAGTGGGGTACTATGCAGTCTGTCAAGTTCATGTGTAAGCACAACTACAGTGTTCACACTAATGGCACCTCTCCAGGGTAGTGTCCTGTGAAGAGTAGAGCCAGGTGTCACCTGCACCACTGCACAGTACAGCCACTGCAGTGATCCCAGGCCTACATGTGTCTCCCAACCACCAAGGGAGGTATCACATGAACAGTGCTACTGAGTGTCCCTGCGTGATGTACAGAGGACTTATGTTCCACAGCATGGTGAGTGTCCTGTTTGGGAATGTAACCCAGAAGCACATCCCACTCATTGTGGCGTGTGTGCACATATCCATGAGCATGTTGCTCACAGTGGCCTCTGCTTATCTTGCGTATGAGGAGTATATCCATCAATAATGTTGTGGACATGGGCCCTGTCTGATCAGCAGAGGTCACCCCTGAGTATGTAGTATGCAAATGTGTACAGATGTGGTGTCCATAGTGCAGCCGCATATTTAAACTGTCAGAGCTCAGTAAATGTCATGGCGTTTTAATGTTGTGGCATGTAAAGCTGTAGCTGTTGTGTAAGGTACACCCTAAATGGGGTGGTGTACCCTTGAATGTGTGTAGATGTCTTGAGTTCAGAGGTACAATGGGTGCCTATGTACCAGTTACACACCCAGTACAAATAGGTGTGGCCATGTAGGAGGATATCCACGCGACAGTGGCAATACGGTAACCACAGGAGTGGGTGCGACATATGTGTGTACTGCAAACATGTACAATGTGATATGTATGTAGGGGACTACCATCCATGTGATAGTCAGTGGGAGAATGGTGTAATGCAAAGGTGATGTGCATGCACCTTGTGTCATGCAGCTTGATGCCATGATAGTCATATTATGTATCTGTCACAGCGACACCCATATGGTTGGAGTCAGTATCAGCTGGTGGAGCAATCATGGCGCTTGGTATTTAGGGATTCTAAAGCTAGGCAGGGAAAGTCCCCTGTGCCAGCCTGTTGTAGTAGGTACTATGGTATGCTGGCCTCACTGTGTGTCCTGTCCATGAGCCACATAGCATAACATCCTGAGACACAGGGTATGATGTGCAGGTGGATGTGTATGTTGTCAATACCAGAATGGGGAATGGTGCTGAAAGGCAATGAGAGGACAATGTAGGATGTGTGGACTCCCGTACCATCAGCAACTGCCCCGGTAACTGTATGAAAGGAGTCCACCATGTGTAGGGGCCATGCTCTGGCCTTAACAAGCCCAACCCGGGTGGCAGCAGAGGACGGGAGACCAACAATGTCTCTGAGAATGACGTCCTTGACGATGTGCCCCATAGCCACGCAGAACAGTCCAGTCAGGTGTGTAGGACTATAGTCCCACTCGTGCAATGTGGTGCCACCTGTGTGTAGTGTGATAAATGCTGCTGTGTGCCATTCAGGGTCTACGATGTCTGAAACAAGGCTATTACTGAATATGGTGGCCTAGTGGGGAGACAAGTAATTCAGAGGTTGGTGGACATCACAGCCTGGGATGTTGGAAGGTGACATGGGGCCAGTGTCCCAGGACACATAGAGTGTAGTTCAGTACTGTGTAGGTGTGACCACAGGGACACCACAATGTTCATGTATGGATTGCGGCCCTGTAGTGAGTGAGAGGGTGTACTGTCAGCATTGAATCCATCCTCCAGCATGTTGCCAACAATACCTGGGTCTGCAATGTTCCTGAGTGACTGTTGTATGTGACAGCAGATGTGGGTGTTGCCATCGAATACTGACATACCACCATAATGCCTGGTGGTACAGCCCGGAATGTGTGGCAGTCATGTTTACGTAGCTAGTCTTGGAGTATGTGATGAGGGACCCTGTGGCCCCACCACGGCTGACCAGTGAGCCACCCCACACATGGGAATGTACACCACTGTGCAACAGCCTACACCTGTTGTTGTACATCATATGTCCATGGAACATGACCACCAGAGTGGCATCTGTTATCTGGTGTGTACCATCATGGCTCTGTGTGGAATAGCATGATCCATGCAGTTGTGTACATGCTAATTAAGTGCACTGGGGTATGTGTCAGCATTTGTATGTGCATTGTCCATCTGCATGGGTGTCATGATGTTAACAACCGCTGTCAGCAGACGTCTGTAGTAGGTGTAGTAGTACACATGTACTGTGTATGCTGTGATGGGTGTGTTTCCGGAATGTGGCTAACAAGGTAGATTAGCATATGTTTGGAATCCACCAATGAGGGGATAACCCCAGGTGTGTAACACCAGTCACATGGTGGTAGTGTTCATGCCAAGGGTAATGTAGGTCTTGGAGGTGGTGTGTATGTGTTGATCCAGCAGAGTGGAGGGTATGACTCATGGATGTGTTGGTACATGAGTGGCTATCCCAGTGAAGTGTGGGGTAGTGTCAGTCACACATCAGTAGTAGCTGAGGCCCACTGTCCACTATACCACCATAGAATGTATGTTACCCGTGGGGTATGATGTTGACTCTGTCGCTTGTTACAATGTGTATAGCGGTCCCGGACACAGTTAGTTGCACGTGGAGCACCTCTGATGCATTGTGCTAAGCAACTTGCCAGGATGTGTGCAAAACATAGTGGGATATGGGAACCCCTCAGCTGTGGGTGTGCCGGTCCAGGTATGTGCCTGGAAGGTATGGTCCGTCTATAACCTGTCATTGCAGGTGTGCTCTGCAGAGCCTACAGGCAGGTCCCAGTCACTGCAGAGATGTTGGAGTGGTGCATTATAAGGTGTGCCTTGCCTGTGTGCATCACAGGAGAAGATGCAAGCAATGTGTCACATGACCCCATGTTGCGCTTGCCAGTTACCGCCCTGCCGGTGACAGTTATTGGAAACTGTGCAGGACAGGCAGTATAGCAGCAGCAAGAGCCTAGCATGTGAGCTGTACTCCCAGGGCTGACAGGTGCAAGTCATCTGTGCCACAGCATTGTGTTTGACCAGGGCAGTCATAGCGGACAGATACCACATGCCTGTGGAATGACAATAGGAGCATAGGCAACTGTTGAAGTGACACAGTCGGTCATTGTACAGTGGTATCGTGTCTGGACGAATGCAAATTGCTCCCCAGGGCTAGGCCCACACCCTCAGGGCTATAAGACTGGTGAGCTATTGCATGTCCCTGCACACGTAGTCTGTGAAGTGGCATCACAGGGCAGTCACACTAACATGGCGAATGACAGACATATCATACCTGGTGAGGTGTGGTATGGGTGCATAAGTTATGTTGCAGAAGCAGTTACCCGACAGCAAGATGTAAGTGACTAACGCCTTGTGTAGCCTGCTGTGTGGAACTGCAGTGTGACACCTTACAGAGTCAGCTATGACTGGTGTGTTGTGAATGTTATAACACACTATTGGCTGTATATGGTGGGCACACATGAGTCTGTGGGCTATAAGCTGGTGATGTTGTCTTCCATGATGGGGGCTACCTCTGATGCCTACAGTGAGTATGGAGACGTACTGCACAGGTTGTCCTCGTAGGTGTGGCCAGTGGTGTAGATTATGTGAGACTATGTGATGGGTGGGGTGTGTTGCAAATGTTACACATCCCCAAATGACTTTCAGGTGCAGTCAGGGTTGGCAACAGCATTACCCCCAGCCATAACTGTCAGCCTCCTGTCCCCAAAATGAGGAACATTAGCCCTCATACAGTGTGACAAATGGGCGAAATGTGGAACACTTACAACTGGCTTACTAACAGTGTCAACCAGGAAGGGCATATGATGGCTAAAATAGGCTGGTCTTATGTATAAAACAGATATTCCAATGAATTACTATGATTCTCATCTATCTAGCCATGGCTAGCAGGTAAACTATGTACAACAATGACTGTATGACAGACCCTTCCAATGTGGAACCTTGAGGAACATGCACCTTTTAGAACCCCAAATGAGGTACGTTCCCCGTAATGAGGTACACCTGAGAGCTATGGACCCAGCACGGCTGCAGACGTGCATCCCCCACAGGCTGTAGTGCCGTATGTTGGGAAGTGAGCATTGAATGTGTACTCGAGACAATTGCTCTATTGCCACATGTACGACATATCCCTCATATAGACAGGCAGTAGCACTGGTACGTGACAGCTGGACATGCCTGCATATACAAACATGTCCCAAAGGATATGTGCGTTACGTGTGTACAACAGCTGTCGTACCTTAAGCAAGCTGAGAAGTGTAGGACAGCCAGTGTACCTGTGGGAAATGGTGTGGAATGGGCACTATAGTAATCATTAGCTCATGACATGCTCACATGTTCTGAACAAATGCCTAGCAAGGCCATACAATACAGATAGGGTGTTGGATAATATCAACCCACAAGTGGTGATGACAGTCATTTAGGGTGGCATCACACTATAACCCTGCTGAGTATGGTGTGCATGTCCATGAACCATTAGCACTGTAGATGTTAGCAGTACAGATGTACAAGATAGCACGGATATTTGATTACAAATACCTTTGCATGTCACAGGTGTGTTCCACCAGTGGCCTGTTGACAGACCCACAACTACAAAAGGTGCAAGAGTGACATGTGCACAGCACATCTGTGCCAGATACAGTAGAACAGGGTTAAAGTGTTGTACCCCACCCTCATTGTAGCCCATACCACACACACAAATGTTAGGCATCTGTGTATGTAAGGCTGTGAATGGCCATGACCTATCAGTTTAGCTGTGTCAGTGTTGTGAACAACATACAGAATGGGCTGTGTGTGTGAGGTGTGTGATATATGTGCACAGTCTGATAGATGATACCAGCAGTGTCACCGCTAGGTAAACATTCCTGTACCCATAAACTGCTACCTAGGCTGTGGTCAACATTATGGACACTGTGTAAAGGATGGTGCTGTGCAGTGCACCCCCGACATGGTGACGTCTCCAGCCCCCTTAGGTAGTCATCTGAGGTACCCATGTCATGTCAGGGTGCCATCCATGAGCACGGAGATCAGTGGCCAGGCATATACAGCATTGTGGTGACCAATATTGGATCACATACCACCAGTAAGAGGTAATGGCTATGCATGGATGTGCGATAACAGCCTTCACAATCCACACCTCCACTATGCAGCATGCCGTCTATCTTGCAGAAGGACATTTGCTACACCATGATGATGGACATGATACATGTCCATATCCTGATCTATATGACATATGTCATGGACAGCCACCATCCTAATACTAGGATCGCCACAGGCTGGACAGATCCCTGTGCCATATATGTGACATACTCCCACCATACCATGCAACCCTGTCCATCAAAGCTGCAGATGTCATCCCAGTTATACATGGTGTGATGGCCGCATGGTAGATGTACTATCAACTGACTGCATCAGTAATGTGGCACTGATGCAGCTTGCGGTGGCACAATGGCTGTCTGTAACAGCATGGAAACCGTGCCTGCATATGCTATGGTTGATGACCATCCCTGCGAATGTCGTCTGACTATCCATTGTCCCATGTCTATCACATGTGTAATACAGGCGATCCATGTCAGGATGTTGAACAGTTGTACAGTGCTGTGTAGATGTATATGGCAAAACACATGCATGTACAGGTGTCCATGCGTATGTGTGCATTGTCACTGCTCAAGTCCATTCCGGATGTGTCTGTGTTGATATGTGACATATACACAGCATCCAGGGCAACAGTAGTACCGTGGACACATCGAGGCATGTGCAGATAGGTAAGAACACAAGTGCAGGCAAATAGACATGCCCACAGCAAGACAGCATTTACATGGAGTATGAACACTGTAATGAGGTGACACACATATATGGTGATGATATCCAATGCATAACGGGTGTGACATGTGTGACACAACACGTCAGTCGTGTCAGTGTCATGGTGCTTTGCAAAGATAACTGTGCAGATGCAGTAGATGTCATAGAAATGTATGTGCAGCAGTATCTCTGTACATCTCTGAAGCTGTGACCTGTCACCATCATTATGGTTTACAGATAATGCCCAGTACACGCCTCCCAGCATATACCCACCAGGAGGATGATGTCCTCATCCCACAGCTCCATGACAACTATGACTTGTTGTTCAGCCATGTGCCACAGCATGCCCATCAGCGGGATGACCTGTGGCAGGATCTACACAGCAGGGTGAACAATGTGGGTGGCCATAACCGCACCTACCAGCAGGTGCGCAGACACTGCATGGACCTGATACGACATCAAAAACAGCGTGCCACTGCAATCACCAGGGAACAAGGTGGAACAGGTGGTGGGCCACCAACCCAGTCCCCACTAACACACACCGAGGAGCTACTGGCCAGTCTGGGGACACCCAGGGAACAGCATCCAGAAACACTAGCTGCCATCGTGGAGGTGGGTGTCTCCCAACCAATGAGCCTGGAGTTGCCTGGTAAGTCAATAATGCACATATGGCTATTATATCCCATGTAGTTGCATGTGTCACTGTACATAATGTAAAGTAGCAACATATGCCAGGTATGTGGACACACATGCTGCATACTACAGTATGCTACGTTGTGTATGCACACATGTGCATACTATATGCTATTACACAGGTGAATGTGTGCACATGCACAGTGCAACCTGTGTCTGTCATACAGTCATGGATAATGTTCATACTGGTGTGTCACCCCTATACAGGTACCTCTGGCGTGCCGCACAGACATGAGTCCGTTGCAGGTGAGACTGTCATCAGTATCAGGCATGTTAAAGTGTAGATCTATTTGCCATGTGGCCAGTTAACACTTGCACACCTGAAGTTTGTTCCAGTCACGATATGCTGGTCGCACCACCGTGCATTCACACACACCACCCATGTGCAATATATTCACACGTAATGATACACAGACTTGAAACCACAGTACTTGTCATTGCGACATGTGTGGTCAGCTGTGCATACAATGGTGGAGGTGTTCTACAATGGAGGCATATGTAGTATGCATTGGAACAACATGTGTAGTACGCACACAGTACCACACAGTGAGCTGTGACATGGGCAACCCACAAGTGTCACCATTGTATCATATGCCCTTGCATTGGGTGCACACATTGTGATGTGCCACCTGACATGTCCCAGACATGTAGTGTTCTGTCTGCAATATTGTCACACTATCACATGACCTATACCCCACATACCAAACATACAAACCGTTGTCTGCATAGACCTGTGGAATGTGACATATCTGACATGTATGGGTGTATGTCATATAGGACCACACAGACATGTTGAGAAGATGCCCATCACACACAATTGGCCACCACATGTGCACACATGGCCATGGGGGATGGCCAGAGACATGTAGCCACACAGTACATGGGATGTGTATACACCCTGTTGCACATTGTCCACACATGGCCCAATTATAGCCTTGGTTGACCGATTATACAGTTGATGTGGTACAGTGGACAACCTAAAAGCCTGTGCACAGCTACTGGAGGTGTCACTGAAGTCTACCATATACGATCTGTCGAACATCATGACTGTGTTGCAGTTATGGCTATGCAATGTGTACATATTATGCATTCTACAGCAACATACATGCCTCATGTTGCCATGCAATGGCACAGTATCTGTACTTCACACTGTATAGCAATGTAGACAGCTCACACTACCCTCTCGTGCTCATGCACATTTGCTAAACATGCATTCTATCTGTAGGGCATACACACAACACTGCAATGTGAAGCCCATTATGATGCTGTACATGTGTCAGGACACCATTGTGTCAAACATGTATGCATGTTAATGCACATGTCAGCAAATTACATGTCAAGGTCACGTCAGCCATGTGTACTGTTATCCTGTTCTGGGCTACATGGTGTATCACGGGGATGCATGCATACTACCATGATTGTGTGAACTGCATGGCTACTGATATGACACCTGCTTGCTGTAGTGTGCACCCCAGGGAGGTATGCTTACTAACATTATTAATGTCTGAGCTGCATGCCCTCTGCTCTATCGCAGACATGCTGCATGCCATCTGACAAATCACATGCATGGTGTGTCTGTGTGTGTCTGTGTGTGTGTCTGTGTGTGTGTCTGTGTGTGTGTGTCTGTGTCTATTGTACTTTACAGTATTTCTTTGCATTCACAGGTGATGTAGGTGCATTACCCTCCTGCGGTCCATCTGATGTTAGTGTCCCCACAGATACTAGCGGTGATGAACATATACATGAGGTACAGGCAGGGTTGTCAGGGGCTGAGTCTGTGCCAATGGTTACCATCCCAGCTATGTGCCCCTCTTCCCCACACACAGTTCTGCTGCCAACACATACCGCATCACCGGTGGCCATAGAGGAAGGACAGTCAGCGACTGTTGGCATGGAACAGGAACATGTGGTGGCTACAGAAGGTGTGTCTACACACCATGGTGTCAGTGTAATGACTGCAGATGTGCCACACAGGCATGTGGCCGGTGCTGCTCTTAGGAGGACCTCTGGCAGACATGCACCTGCAGGACAGAGTGCAGCAGCTGGTATCACTAGACGCATGTTCCAGACTGTAATGGCGGCACAGGCACGTGCTGAACAGCAGAACAGAGAAGGGCAGAGGCTGCAGGGGGCTGCTATCCATACCCTAAATGACAACATCCAGGCATTGGCAAATGCTCAACAGCAGATTGCTAATGTTCTGGATAGGCGACTAGGTGAAATGGTTGGAATCCTTGACCGAGGCATGGCAATCCGTGAGCGGGAGCTGTCTGTGCTGGAACACCTGGTAGGAGTGAGGCGTAGGCCACGTGGACGTAGGCCAGCAACACCACCTAGTGTAGGTCGACGTGAGCGTGCCACCTCACATGCCCGCTCCCATAGTGCCGGTAGCAGTAGCAGTGCAGCTGCTGCTGCGCTATCAACACCAGGACACAGCAGGCCACGTGGACGTGTCCCTGGATGGTCTCAGCGGGGACACATTTCCAGTGGACATGTGTCGTCGGACAGTAACCACTCTGTACCTCCACCTGGTAGTGCCCGTGCAACCCCAGGCAGGCACAGGTCACGTGGCCATGGACGGATACAGTGAGCTGTACAACCTGCACTGTACAATCTGGGGCTGTCAATTATACCCTGTGTAGGCATCACAAATGGCAGAACTGTGTACACACATACACGCACACAGCAAACACAACTGTAGGGCTCCACAACATCCACATGCATTCTGCACAGACATGTCCAGTCAACTCACCGGCCCTTACACACACACATGATGTTATCCATTGGTGCAGCCTATGCCCCTGGCAAACATATCACCCTGTGCATATGATGAAGCCTGTGCCGCATCCCTGTCATCCACACCATCGGTGCAGGGTTATGCACAAATATTCTGATGCACAAGGTGAACAGCATAGTGAGAGGTGTATATAATACCTGTGTATGCATAGTGAGGGATGTGTATGTTGCAGTGGTTGTGTGTGAATACTGAGTTGTGTATGTGACATAGGTTGTGTACTGTCGACATGCACCAGTCACACCATGTAGTGCAGATGCAGCATGCATTGTGATGTGTTCACGGTATGTGTCTCGGTTACATCTGTAGCACCATGTTGGTTGTGATACCCTGGTTCCCTCCTATGGTGTACTTGCATGTGCCTACAGGTAGCAGTGTTTGCAGTCCCCAACGTGTAACTGTGGAGTACACACAGGCACGTCTGGCAATATCAGCATGCTACATGTACCCTCATCCTGACTGTTGCACACACAAACATGACACAGATGTCCGCACATATACCGCACCTGACGCATGTGGTCGGTGCCACAGGCTACACTGGACAGAGACGTGACATACATAGCAGGACACATTACAGGTATGGTGACATGGTGCAGGGGTTGTACACAGCGGCCTGGCCAATGATGATGTGAGGTTTCACTTGGTAGCTGGAGGCCACACTGTGCAGCAGTAGGACCCTGTAACAGTACGTGAACATGGCCGCATTCACGGGGTGTACACCACTATAACGCAGCCCCCATAGTGTGCAGCTGGGGACCCTTGCCTGTGTGGTCATCACCCTCACAGTGCTATGCACCCACATGACGTTTCACAGAGAAGGGACATGCACAGGTAGCCAGTATGGCTGGGACCTATGGCATCAACAGGGTTGTGCAATGCATCACCATTATGGGTTAGTCAACATGTGGGGCCAGTGATAATTTCCCACCGTATATTAGCATACACACTCACACCAAGCACCAGACATACAAACAGACACACACACACTGTGGTGACCACACATGTGTATACGGACAGCCGATGTGTGTGATGCACCTCACCGCGAGCGTCATGCTTCCCACACTGACGTATGTACAGATCTCTACAATGGTGTACAGGGATGTGTAGCAACTGGGACATATTCCCCGCGATATGTGGCATCCCTGGTCACACATTCGGACACACATGGCAGTGCTGGGAATGATACACCTGCCATATGATGACATGTTTGATGAACATGCAGCGGTACTGATTGCATTATGTGTACCAATGCTATATCTGGCAAATGTGCTGCTATATACACACGGGAGGTTGTAGGTGTTACAGGTGCCATATGACATATAGTTGTTAACACCTGACCGCTGTGTATGCATTATGTCAGCACCGTCACGTAACAGCAACATAGCGTACAGTTAGCACATGGCATGATAGGATGGTGTGTAACACAACTGTGAGCCACCCTCTGCACACATACATCTAGACAGGTGGTTCACCACATTATGTACACACATCCCCCCATACGTGCTGTTTGTATGTCACCGTATACAGATGTCAATGTTGGGTCTGCATTGTGTCTGCATGTCGTAGGTAGGTGCAACTATGTTACGGACATTGGCCACTGCACATGCATGTTTGCTGCATGCACAGTACAGATGTGACATTTGTCTCCTGTTGCCATGTTTGTATGCATTGCTATTGTTGGACATGTGTGTTGACATACATAACACATGGACTGCGGTATGATATCACGGGTGTCACAGGCGACCAGTACAAGGGTATGTGTCCCGGTCAACACTGCTACCCCCTGTAGTGTGAGCATTCAACAGACATGGGCCCACCTTCAATTTCGTGTGTAGCTTTGATTAGGCGAGTGTTATGCACAAGGTACATCAAAGACAATGTATGTATGTGTTGTGTGTGCAGTCCATGCACACATCCACACAATCACATGTATGACATACCCAGACGTGTATTCATTGGTGTACAGCAACAGTCAGGTGTCATAGCTGTGTAAGGGCCATGGTATGTCTTGAGCCGACCTGTTCATGTATACTGGTATCATTGCAATGCATAACACCTGTTGGATCCCTGTTGGTACGTGTGTACTCTGCACAGCTGGTGTACACCACTGTACAGCCCAGTGGTCATGTGGGACTGTAAGGCTGAGTAGTGCTGCACCAACGACATGGTGCTGACTTGACAGCTACAGTGTACACTGCAGTGTGTACGTGTGTGACCTGCACCTGTGACAGCTGTGATGGCAGCTGTGTGTGTACAGGTCACTGCATGTGTGACTGCCCTGTGCGTGAGGGCAGTTATGCCTTACTGTGCCCTTCTGTGTGTACACTCCATCTGCATGCAAGATTGCCCTTTGCAACTGCTAAGTGTGTGAGCATGCCCAGTACGCCGTTGTGTAGATTGACACACAGTACATTCCACTCTGTGCCCTTCCGTGATTAGACTCCATGTGCATGCAAGATGGCCCTTTGCAACAGCTAAGTGTGTGAGCATGCCCAGTACGCCGTTGTGTAGATGGACACACAGTACATTCCACTCTGCGCCCTTCCATGATTAGACTCAGTGTGCATGCAAGATGGCCCTTTGCAACAGCTAAGTGTGTGAGCATGCCCAGTACGCTGTTGTGTAGATGGACACACAGTACATTCCACACTGCGCCCTTCCATGATTAGACTCCGTGTGCATGGAAGATGGCCCTTTGCAATAGCTAAGTGTGTGAGCATGCCCAGTATGCCGTTGTGTAGATGGACACACAGTACATTCCACTCTGCGCCCTTCTGTGATTAGACTCTGTGTGCATGCAAGATGGCCCTTTGCAACAGCTAAGTGTGTGAGCATGCCCAGTACGCCATTGTGTAGATGGACACACAGTACATTCCAAACAGACGTGTGATACTAAGCGTGTGGGCATGGCCATTGACATCCTGTATAGCCATGGTGGTCATCCAGGCACCAGATGTCCAATTTCAATGTCACGATGGATGCCTACATTGAACACACTTGTTGCTCTCTTGAAGGGTGTACTGTCTGTGGCGCATCCCGTATCTATTTAGTGTTGTTGTGCTCCGTAGATATTTAGTTGGCCCTATGACAGCACTGGCATGTTTGTGTACGTCTACCTTGGGACGGTAATATGCTTTCAGACCGCTTACTCTCTAAACATTCCATATCGGCGTCTTTGCCTTTGCGGATGATGTCACCCACCTGGAAGTATGCCTCTGGGAGTGCTGTGTTCAGTAATCTCAGTAGCACATTCTGTAAATGCGTAATGCTGTAGTGTTAGAGTAGGTAGGTGTATGTTCAACTCCCGGCCCTTCCAAGTGTGTGTGTGTGTGTGTGTGTGTGTGTGTGTGTGTGTGTTTCCAACTGCCTGGGGACACAGTAATGCTTTTAGATGCCTCACAACACACACATTCCCTATCGGCGTCTTTGCCTTTGCGGATGATGTCACCCACCTAGAAGTATGCCTCTGGGAGTGCTGTGTTCAGTAATCTTGGTAGCGTGTTCTGTAAATACGTAATGCTGTAGTGTGTTAGAGTAGGTAGGTGTATGTTCAACTCCCGGCCCTTCCAAGTGTGTGTGTGCGTGTGTGTGTGTGTGTGTGTGTGTGTGTGTGTGTGTGTGTGTGTGTTTCTAGCCACCTGGGGACACAGTAATGCTTTTAGATGCCTCACAACACATACATTCCCTATCGGCGTCTTTGCCTTTGTGGATGATGTCACCCACCTAGAAGTATGCCTCTGGGAGTGCTGTGTTCAGTAATCTCAGTAGTGCATTCTGTAAATGCGTAATGCTGTAGTGTGTTAGAGTAGGTAGGCGTATGTTCAACTCCCGGCCCTTCCAAGTGTGTGTGTGTGTGTGTGTGTGTCTGTGTGTGCGTGTGTGTGTGTGTGTGTGTGTGTGTGTGTGTGTGTGTGTGTGTGTTTCCAGCTGCCTGGGGACACAGTAATGCTTTTAGATGCCTCACAACACATACATTCCCTATCGGCGTCTTTGCCTTTGCGGATGATGACACCCACCTAGAAGTACACCACTGGGAGTGCTGTGTTCAGTAATCTCGGTAGCGCATTCTGTAAATGCGTAATACTGTAGTGTGTTAGAGTAGGTATGTGTATGTTCAACTCCCGGCCCTTCCAAGTGTGTGTGTGTGTGTGTGTGTGTGTGTGTGTGTGTGTGTGTGTGTGTGTGTGTGTGTGTGTGTTTCCAGCTGCCTGGGGACACAGTAATGCTTTTAGATGCCTCACAACACATACATTCCCTATCGGCGTCTTTGACTTTGCGGATGATGACACCCACTTAGAAGTACGCCTCTGGGAGTGCTGTGTTCAGTAATCTCGGTAGCACGTTCTGTAAATGCATAATGCTGTAGTGTGTTAGAGTAGGTAGGTGTATGTTCAACACCCGGCCCTTCCAAGTGTGTGTGTGTGTGTGTGTGTGTGTGTGTGTGTGTGTGTGTGTGTGTGTGTGTTTCCAGCTGCCTGGGGACACAGTAATGCTTTTAGATGCCTCACAACACATACATTCCCTATCGGCGTCTTTGCCTTTGCGGATGATGACACCCACCTAGAAGTACGCCTCTGGGAATGCTGTGTTCAGTAATCTCGGTAGCGCGTTCTGTAGATGCGTAATGCTCTAGTGTGTTAGAGTAGGTAGGTGTATGTTCAACTCCCGGCCCTTCCAAGTGTGTGTGTGTGTGTGTGTGTGTGTGTGTGTGTGTGTGTGTGTGTGTGTGTGTGTGTGTGTATATCTATATATATATATATATATATATATATATATATATATATATATATATATATATATATATATCTTTTTAATATGTATATGGATATTAGCACTTTTGAATGTGCTGCATTGTCTGTACATGTTCACCTTGGATGTATCTGAATGTGCTATGGCTCTGTGATAGTGCACATACTGTGTGCTGTAGTGATCCTGGGTTTTAGCTGTGTAGTGACCAGTTATTTTGTTGCTGGGTATTACCAGGGACATTGAAAACAATGATAGTACAGCACCTTTAACCGGTCATGTGCACATCTCAGCAGCAGTCAGCAGTGGTTATTACGCTGGAGGATGACTATGGCTCATATACCTATGTATTACATGGCAATGCTATGCAAATCAGGTTAACATTACTGACACCCGTTTATCCACAGGTTGTGTTACATATCCCATGTATGTATGTGTATACATTACCAGGTGCAGGACTGGACTATGGTTGAATGCATGGAGGGGTGTCCATGGCCAGGAATGGTGATCTGCACAGCCTGGCAGGTACAGTCTGTGACTGTCCCACAACCTCCAGTATATGGCTGACACATGCTGAAACAGTATACATGCAGAGACACACATAAAACAAACAGCTAGGGATAACACATAACACACACACACATTGCATCAACATTGGGCCATGCAAAACCTGTTGTCCCTCACACACACACAAATGCATACATGTTGATTGGCTGGTTCACTGACAGGCTCTGGAAATGAAACTACATACCCTGTGCATATGATGACACCTGTGCCACCTCTTGTATTGTAACATTGATGCAGGTATGGACTAACATGGTGCTGATGCACAGGGTGGCTTCATAGCACTGTAATAATGTTACAATGTTGTTAACACAAAGTGTGATTACCTTCTAGGTGTATGTAAGCAGGCATGATAAATTCCAGCTATGATCATCAATGTAGTATAGTGTACAGCACTGTTAATTCTGAAGATGTATTATCCATCCATGTGCCATTTGACTGATGTGTGTAGTATTGGCAGCATGTGTTACACAGTGTGCAGTACATGTGAGATGTGTGTAGTACAGTTTCACATGTATCTATATGTGAACGTGGTGAGGGTGCACTGTCTGCATCTACATGTATAGTGGACACATTGGAATGGTGACATGCCCTGTATTTCACACTGTTAACATGTCATACTTTCTATTGGTGGCCAGTATGCATTATACTACACATATTGTTGTACTTGTCTACACATGTGTGATTGCTATGGTTTTACATGGTGCTGTGGGTGATACTGTTACTATCTGTCATAGTTTTGCATTATGGTAGTTGACACGACCTCAACAGTCTGAATTACAAATTGTTATATGATATCTTCACAACAGTCCCACACATGTAGGACACACAGTAGCATGTGGATCCTACATGCACTATACTATACCAGTTTGCACTGGTATTGACCGCCACACATTGCTAGGACCATTACTGTTTGACATGTAGCCATGTTAGTTACAAGCAAAGACAATAGGGATATTCCTGTCCACATCTGGGAATTCATACGGTGGCCTAGAATGCATTCTGCACATGACACAGTTAGTCTACACAAAGGTATCATACAGACAGATACTTGTTATCCAACCCATGCTGTACACCTATAAGGCTAAACAGAGTCAGTTATCCACATTTACTACACATACTAACAGTAACACATAGGTATTACACCCCAATATGTATAATGGGTAACAATGTGTACATATAGATAGGTGCTATGTCATTTGTCATTTGATATTTGCATTTACAATGGTATTGTGAAGTGCATCACTGTATCACATATGCAATGAGAGTTCTGCATGCATATCCTCCAAGGTGGTTGTACAACTATGATGAATGTCCATTTTTGACATACTTTGCTGTGTTTGAACTGTTCTGCAGTATTACACATACATGAACAGTCACTCACACTATGTATATAAACTGTCGTGTGTGTGTGTGTCACAAATGACCTAGGTCACAGACAGTTCTGATACGTGTAGTTGACAAGTGCGGTAATACTCCACCAGATGTGTCCAGGCACCATATCTGTGACTTGGCGACACATACCCATGCTAGAGTAAGGTTTCTGTATGTGCGCGTGCCTCATTATGGCATTCCTGTTCATGTGTGTGTGCATTTCTGATGAGTGTCATCAGCCACAGTTGAACTGCACATCCGGCATCCCCCACTAGATGACCATGAGGGTTGTCCCCATTGCCAAATGTTTTATACAGCTGCGTCAGATGGCACATATCGGACGCATTGCAGCTTCCAGGGCATCCAGCACACACATTCATTATTAAGGGCTGGCCATCACACACAAACCGCCACTTCATGGAGGGAAAGCCCTTGTGGATGATGTAGGCCCTGCCACACTCACTGGCTGCTGCTTTGATGCATTTGTGCGTGCAGTGTATTGCACACAGTACTTAGGGTATTCCACTATTGTGTGGAAACGACACATATTGCTGCCCAATACCTTACGGGAATTGGGGATATATACATCATCACTGACATGTGCTGACATGGCATTCATGACCTGGTGCAGTACCCTGGATGCTGATGTTTGTAAAATCCACGTCATATCACCAGTTGATCTCTGGAAGGTACCTGTTGCTGGTATCCTTAGGGCAACACATACCTTGGTTTCCACTGGGATAGGTTTCCCTCTGTTGGGTCTGTGTGTGAGACATGGCCTGCACAGATCCACAATCTTCTGCAGGAGGTCTCTGTCCACTCTATAGCACTCTACTATCTCCATCTCATGTAGCCCCTGGTAGTTTACCCGGTGCCTTCACACTCCTCTCCGTCTACTCACTGTGTGATGCTGAGTGGCATTCACATTGGCACAACCCTCCACATGTTGCATATGTTGACGTATAATAGCAATGGCAGCCCCTAACATTATCTTGTCTCAGTTAAGCTTTTACAGTTTGCACTTCTCTTACTATACTACAGTGTTGCAGTGTGTCTGAGAATAACATGGTGGACTACTGTTTGTAGAGTTGTACGTGCTGTGCTGTGCTGGCCTAATGTACTGGCTGTGTAATATACTCAGTCTGATTGTTTCCACCTGCTAGCTGTGGTAGTTCTCCTTGGTTAACTTACTGCTATTTGTTTACCTTCCTTTCCACTGTTTGTGTCCACAGTGAGCGGCGCCGCGCATAGGAGCACAGTGAAGTGCATATCCACTATAGGGACTATATGTACAGCTGTGACATTTGACAAGTCCACACATACCTGCGGTCAATACTAAACTGACTACTTCAGCACTTTTCATACCTTCAGATTTGTCTTGTAGTGGTATAGTCGAAGATACTGTTTCCTATAACATATATCTGTTTCTGATACAAGATATGTCATTTTATTACACCACTACACACAATATATGGAGAATTCACAGGCCAGATGCCATTACATTCCTTTTGTGGGACACACCCACCCAGAGTGTTGTGTTCCTCACAAACGCCAACAGGTGCTGATCAAAACATATTCTGCTATCATCTACCTTATGTGTTCGCCGGTATTTGCGCTTTCCATCAGTGGCAGAACTCACATGCGTGTGTGGGAGACTGAACACTGTCTCGGGGACACTGCATAGCACCCTGAGGGACACCTTTATGTTGTTTCTATTAACCTTCCACATTGACTATCACAGGGCATTAGTATTCATCCAGATTTGTCGAGGTACAAGCTTTTGACTTATACATGTTTTGTCATTTGTCATAATCGCACTAGTTCTGTACATTTATTTAGGTCAGGGTTACCTTCATACCTCTCAACTGTACAAATTTTGGGTAAATGTCCTTAACTTAGATGTCTGATTTTGTTCCTTTTTTAATAATATTGTGCAATGCCTTTCTGGTAATTTAGTGGGAAGTCATTTGGGACTGTGGGGTTAGACAATAATGACAGACATTTGTTATTTACAATTAATAACCCTCGAAACATTCATACTATTGACTGATCCATTATTCTATCCACGTTCTGACTTTGTAAGAGGAATATTTGAGATATTCCCTATTTGTACTTATTTTAAAATGCCTTTGTCCAGATGTCTTATTCTGATTGAGAGGTATGGTTGCCATCTTATTAAATGCGCATGTACATCCATGATAATCGCTTACACGACACTAATATAACTCCCTACGTCTTCCCCCAATAGTTTACACGATATCTGGTAGATGGGTTCTTCATTTTAGGAAGTTAGAGGTGTCTGCTATACCCACATAGGTATATTAATCACTCCCATGGGGCGGACCTCATAAATCTGTGCCAACCAACACCTAGGCACCTAGGCCCATTATTGCATACCCATGATTCCCAGACCTGACCCCCCTCCACAGTAGTCATAACACATATTTAATGTGAGCGATAATAAATTATGACGACACTTCTAAGCACTATCCACTCTCCGCATGTCGGTACATATGTCTTACATTCTGTCAACCCATGTGTTATTACACTTGCACAAGCTACTGTTGCATGTACAGCTATATTGTAGTTGTGGATGACACTTCTTTGTGGCAATCATTACAGGGCAGTGCATTTATAAATTCACTATTTTTGGAGTCCTGCAAAGGACACCTATATCCATGTTTAAAGAGTAGAACTTACAGATCTGGTACACTGATACTTTCCGGCCAGTAGTTTTGGAAGCAGCAGTGTATTTACCTTAATTGCATGTCTGTTATGTGTATCCATACTAGCTATGGTGTAACCTATTTATGTACATGTGTTATATCTACGAGGACATTTGTTTATATGTTTGTTAGGTATATATCAATTGATGTTGTATGTGTTTGAGTGTATATATATATATATATATATATATATATATATATATATATATATATATATATCTGTACATTCTTTATTTCATATATTTATTTAGTTTAAGTCTGTGGATATATATATCTATACACAAATGTATATATCCATATATAGACATTACGTGTAGAAACCAGCATTCATTTGCTATGCTGTGAGCGGATTACACACGAACAGGCGTACTTGCATTTCCTTATTGTGGGTTATGCACAGGCGCACATGCATATCCTTATTGTGGGTTACAAATGTTTACTAAGTCTTTGTGCTTACGTGGGCTTTATTACTTTTGACAGTACCAGTAAAATATCTCTAATCCGGTTAACGGACATATGCGAAACGCACATTCACCTTTACATATTTAAATGTCTGTACAGCACAGACGCATTCATTACACTTTAACATTATATGTGCTGTAGTCGTAGTTGAACCGGGACTGCATTCACGTTGGCCGGATGCTGTAACCACTATACGTTTGGTGTTCTGACTCATTTATATGCATACCCATAGTACATAGCTACATTAACATATGCCTCCCCGCTTCACTTACGTCACAGGCATACATTCTCCTGCTGGGAAAAATGCGGTATTACATGTTACACATTCCCTATTCCCTACTGCTCTGGACCCAAGCTGCATATTTAATCACTGCAGGGATATTCAGAACCCAAAGGCTTATAGTCCTGACACATACAGGTCTTTAATTGTCAGGTTGTTCATGTGGTGATCTGGGTTTAGGCTTGTCTGCCTGGTGAACGGAAATGCCCTGACCGTGTTCAAATGTCAGACAAAGCACATGGACAGGGTTTGTCCATTTTAAACATTCTATCTGTGTTTACAGACACAGGTGTTTGGGCAGCTTATGATGTTGGCAATACATAATATGGGTGGGGGTGGTTACAATACATAATCCACGGTGAGTGGTGTTCCCATTCACATTTGACTACTTCCTGTATTCATTCTTACGAGGGTTATTATTTTGCAAATGACTTAACTATGAATTAACTACGGGTATGCAGTAGTACAGTCAACATAGATGGTAACTCATATTATGTTACAGTATAAATGTACAGACCTCTGTAATACTGGGGACTACCCCACATCCTTCACAACATTTCATGCTTATGTACATACTATTATTCAGTGAACTTTAGAAGTTTGTGAGAGCAGTAATTACATCTGTCCCTATTTGTCCACCCATCCTTTTAGGCTTTGTCAAGATTTTGTTGCTGTAATAGGTTGGGAGGTGGTGTCGGTATGTGATTGAGTTGAATATATACTGTCGATAATTCAGTGGGGAGTAGGGTTACCACTTGTTCCTCTTTGTGAGGGGAGGTCCCACTTTGGACAGCTGTGTCCTGTGACAACACCTAAGACATGGCAACTGTCCTGTGATTTTAAGACAGTAATATATTTCTTATTTTCTTTACTAGTTGCATGATACAGGTATTTTGTATCTGGTACACATAACTATTATTTGGGATAGCATAAGCTATTCAAATGCTATGGAATAAGCTTTTATCTTGGCATAACGTGTAATTCTGTCCTTTGCACTGGCCGGGGGTATGTTTTATCCTGCAGATTCTCACATTTCTACAAGGGATGCCCCACCCTGGCCATCTGAACAGGTGGCAACCCTAGTGGGGTGACCTGCATGGTGGACAGCTGTTCCATCCTGCGTAGTATGTTTTGCATGTCTGTGTGGAAAATGAACAGTACCATGACTACACATACATGTTTTGTCCAGATGTGTACAGTAATAGACACAGTGGCGTGTAAACAACTCTGAGGTTTCAACAGGTTACTTATCCAATGCGGGATGTACACACATTTTGACGGAACATTAACGCATGGGTGTTTGGCTTTACGTACCTGTGATGGGATGTTTACAAACGTGGGATACATATTTGCAATCCTGACACTGCCTAGGACGATACTTCCTACTACATATGGGGAATACTCGCTATGTGTAGGTGTACAGATGCGCAAGGCTGGTAGCTGGATTTGGTGGACATTTGGACATGGGTGCAGGTTATGTGCTGTACAGGGGTTGTTGCATATTGCATTTGCATGCATGGGTTCTGCTTTTGGATATCCTGGTTCCGCATATGGCATCCTATGTGTATGTCACGGTTACGTTCATGTGTATAGCACATTTTAATATACATATATTTGTGTGTGTTTGGTATACAATTTGGACTGTCAGGTTTCTTTATGGTTGTTATATAGCTGTGTACTATCACTACCACTGTGGGACTGCTGATGACCATACCCATGGGGCTAGATGTGTGTATTGGTGGCGCGCTGACATGATGCGCTTCACTTCCACTGGGTATAACTTCTGACAGTGCAGTACATTACGGACACATGATTTTAAATATCATTTGTTCCATGGACGGTAACTCATATTATGTTGCGTGCATTTCTGTTTGGTTCTCCATTTTGTGTGGCCAGGAACTGTCTTGCATGCTTTGCATACGTTTCATTATCCACGGACACTGATAGGTGCAATTACTATTGCAGTTAGGCTATAATATTCAGCAGTTTAGGTTGCTCATCGCCAGCCGACATTGCCACGCCTCCGGGCGCAGCTTAGTAATGCCCCATGCACTTGTGCACGTGTCCTATGCACGTGGATGTGGTAGCGGCGCACCTTCATTAATATGCATATGGCGCTACTACACCATTTATACGCCGCACGGCCAGCGCAGGCCTTACACCGGCCTTGCGCTGAGCTTCATGAATCCGGGGGATAGTCTATGAGGGTGTAAATGAATGAAGACGTACCTCTCTAGACTATATGAAGAGAGACATCATGGGACTCTTGGAATATGTGTCCCAGGCTAGTATGCGCCTAGCATTAAGCAACATTTTTCCTTCCAAATAAAAAACTGTGTGGTGTTCAAATAAAAAAGAATAAACAACAGAAATGTAACACCGGGTGCAAGGTTCCAAAAGGATACAGAAACACATAAAACAGGCACCAAACAGTTTACTGAGCACTTTTATCACTACAAAAACAGGACTACATCAGAATAATATCACCAGTAAGTCTCATTATTTATACTAATTGACAGTCAATCATTAATTAATAAGGACAAAAAACAATTTTTAGACACCAACAGATCATTAAATACATAAATTATGCACACAATGCTAAAAAATGTAAAAGAATGCATTTGCACTTAGTAAGAGTAATAAAAATGTATATAAATCTAAAACTATAGTTTTCCTGACCCCCCCCAAAAAAAAATGTATCATTACAATTTAAGTGATATTAACTGTAGTAGGGGATGAATGGAAATGTGTTCACTTAAACCAGGAAAACTGATGGCCTGAAGCTTGAACTGCCATAGTAGTTCTTTATATTCAAGCAAAACCTCCCAGCCACATCCATGAGGATTAGGTTTTACTTGTTCTGAAATAGCAAAGCAGAATTTTTCTAGGTGGAACAAGTTAAAATGTGTTTGAATAAAGAGTTATTCTCATTTTTTTTCAGGATGTTGCAGAAATGTGCATAGATTCTTTTACATAGGCAGCATATGAGTTTGCTCACATAAAAGGCAGGACATCCTGAACACTTAGCAATATAAACAATACCCCTGGAGGAACATTTACCCTTAAGTAGAAGTAACCTGGAATGGAAATCGTTGTCCAAAGTTAAAGTTTCATTCTCCAAAATATATTAGCCTTGTTTAAAAATACCACACCGCATAGTCCCATAGTTAAATGTGGGAACTGCCATATCGTAATTAACACCCGATTCCAATAAATTCTTAAAACTATAGGCTGTTTTATATGTGAAAGATGGTTCTGGTCCCAAAAAATTTAAAATAGTAGGACTAGTCCTTAAGATATTCCAATTTTTCTCGACAATATTTTTAATATCTCCAAAAAAGGTAACTATACCAGAACACCAAGGGTCTTTCAAAGCTACCAGTGAATTTACACAATGCTACATTTGTCAAGCCAAGCCCTAGTAAGGGCAAGCATTTAAAACTCTATTCAGCCTGAATATTACAACTGATATTTTTCACAAATAACTCCAGATAACCCCTAGCCTAATCATATTGGCTACATTGTCCAGTTCAGTAGCAAGATTCTCCTAATGTGAAGTCATCCTGGCTACCTTTCTGCACTGCCATTTCACTAAACTCTTATTTTTTTTTTTGGGGGGGATGACAACTAAAAAAGTACAAATATGAATTACTAAAAGAATATTTTTCTATATATTTTGGAGTAAAACCTCAATCAGTGTGCATAATCAGAGTGCCCAAGTAATTCATCTTGATCTATCAAAGCTAAAAGTAAACTTTAACAAATTTATTCAGTTGTTTTATTCAAATAATTAATAAAAGGGGGTATTTGATACTCTGAAACATCATGTAAAATAAAAATGTAATCCAAAAATCTTACATATAATTTACCATAGTTGAACAGTACAGAATCAAACATAAATCTCTTTTCCCAGTCTAATAAAACAAGGCTGGCATACACTGGGGTGCATGATGTGTCCATAGCTGCACCTCTGGTTTGTTTAAAAAGTTTGTTTTCAAAGAAAATATAATAATTATCTAAGACAAAAGAGGTCATATCCATTATTAAATTATTTTTTTTCTTAGAAAAGATTTAAAGTCTACCAAGCTCTTATGAAAAAATTCAAGACCTTTGTCATTAGGCATAACTGTGAATAAATCCATGACATTGATAGTAAGAAAAATTAAATCTTTGTTCCATAAATTCTTTGTAAGTTGCCCTAAAAACTCCTCAACCTCCCCTCAATATTACAAATTAATAAGTAAATATGGAACCATTTTGTAAATAGGTTTTAACCAATGTTCAGTTAACACAGCCAGTGGGTAAGTCTTCAAACCCTGGCTACTATAGGTTATGTATATATTTATGAATGAATTTTAGGTATGCCAAAAATTGTCAGAATAATCGGCTTGACAATTTTCAAAAAGTTATATGTCCCTGGGTCTGTTCTATGATTGAGTAAAATTATTTTAGATAAGAATCAATTCACACATAAGCAAGATTGATTTCATTTCTAGAAACTGAAGTATAACTGTTGGTAAATGTATAGACACTAGAATGATCCCACAATATGATCAGAAGATTATTGACTTTACTGGCTTAGCTTCTGGTGTCATTCTAAGGAGGTGCATTATTTGTCATTATGGAAGGAGATGGTCAAGAAACTATGCTGCTTTGCCAGGGATGGTCTGTATCTCTCCCACTAGACTGGACTTCTGGCTTTTTCCCAGTTAGGGGTCACCACAGTGGATCACCTGTTTGCTCATGATTGGCAGTGAAGTTTTTATGGTGTCGAGTTGCCAGCCCGGCGCCCAGTCTTCCACAGAAGGCACACACACGCACACACTCATACCTAGGGCCAATTTAGAGTGTCCAATCCAACTACAGCATGTCTTTGGGAGGAAACCAGGGCACCCAGAGGAAACCCACGCGAACACACGTAGGACATGCAGACTCCTCACAGAAGGCATCCCAGCCGAGAATCGAACCAGACAGCCTCTTGCTTGAGGCGGCAATGCTAACTGCTGCACCACCGCAGCTGTCCTCTCCTTCTAGACTGGACAGTGTTAGCTAAAACATTGTCCTCTATCACAGGCCTTTTTTTAAGCAATAACAAATTAAAAGTACTTCCAACATAGCAAATCAAAACCAAGAAAATCTAAAGGTGTTACTTCTCAATGATAGGAGTCTAAACAAGAAACTCTACTCCTTGCAAGCTCTTCTCACCCTAGAGAATGCTTATGTCTGTGTGGTCACTGAGACATTGTTTAAAGCCATGGAGAGTACACTGATAGTGGGTTATAATGCTTCCACACATTTAAACCACCTACTACACAGACAGAGACTAAAGGTGGAGATGTCTCGATTTACATAAAAAATAAACATACCTTAAGGTGGGTCAAACAGAACAATGCACTTGAGCTTCTCCACATTCAAATCACCACTGGCCAGATCCCATACCACTTCCTTCCAAGCTAGAGGTCCCCCTCTATGACCCAGGAAACCCATAATATGTATTTAAACTTATTGGAAACACTTACCAGCCAACCCAGTACCATATTCATGGGTGACATTAATTACCTCACTATTAATTGGAAATTATATATAACACCAAACATACATGCACACAGATACTTGGATTTTGTAAACATAAACTCCCTGGACCAGATTCTCATTATGCTGACAATGGGTGAAAACATACTGGATCTGGTTCTCACTAATATCTGGGAGTGCTTCACACCCCCTAGTCTAATGTCTTCTCTGGAAGGTCAGATCACAAATGACCTCCTTTGAAGTAAAAATAAAACCTGGAGCACAAGCTAACACTGGATTGTTCAGGAAGTACTCTAAGTCTAATATCATGCTATTAATAGATAACCTGGCAAAATTCCAAGCCCTTATAAATCCTGAGAACACTGCTGCTTATGCGGAATTGTTCACAGAAACCCTATACAATCACATTAATACCTGCACAGAGGCAGCTGTACCCACCAGGAAGAAGAACAGAGCTAACTCAAAAAAACAAGCCACCCTGGTGGAATCACAGCATCAACAGGCTGTATAACAGAAGGAAGAAAACTGTGGCAAAATTTAAGAGATGTAGCACTCAGCGAGATAAAAGTACTCTCATCAAACTAAACAAAATACTGAGTAGACAAATAAAATCTGCAAAAGCCAAATTTGAGATAAATTTGTTTCTTAGGCCAAGGACAATCCCCAGGCATTTTTTAGCTATGTCCACAACCTCAAAGGCTATACATAGTTGTGTATAGAGCTCATCGTTAATTGAGCCACCTATACTGATCCAGAAGATATAACAAACCGACTGGCTGTACAAATTCAACTCAAACTTTACCCCTCTCTCCTCCTCAACCTCCCCACAAGAAATGCCATTAAATATAAATTCCCATACTGTCATTAGAGAATAGGTCCCCAGTGCTCTCTCTAAGGCCAAAAACACTGCATTAATGGCCCCAGACAATATCTCACGATACCTTCCAAATAGCACGGAGCATACCTGCTTATGCCCTTTGGAATTACTATTTAACTGTAGCCTCCAAACAGGCTTCATGCTTCAAAAATGGAGAACAGCAACAGTCATCCCTCTGTACAAAGACACTAAAGACCCATAAGTATCACTAATTTTGTATGCAAATCCATGGAAAGAATCCTTATGGAGATGAGCAATAAAGACATAGGAAACTTCCAAATATGGAACTAACCCAATTTGGTTTTGTCAAAGGCAGGTCATACCTACTCAACTTGGTGGACTTCTTTAAGAAGTCACCAAAGCAACGGATGAGAGCAAAAATGGTTCACACTGCCTACCTTAACCTGGCCAAGGCATTTGACAAAATGCCCCATTCAGGCATTGTTGACAAACTCAAAAGGTTAGGTATAAACCATTATGTCACCCAGGATAGCCAACTGACTCACAGGCAGGAATCAGAAAGTTAGAATTGGGGCATACACCTCTCCAAAGGGCCAGTCACAAGCAGAGTTCCTCAAGGATCAGTCCTAGGACCACTCCTTTTTTACAATTACTTCTCTAAAGTCAAAGCCAATGTGAAGGGCCTCTGGATGACTAAATTTGCAGATAATTGCAAATTAGGAGCAGTCATAGAATCCCTCATTAGCACAAATGTTCTCCAGGAAGGGATGACACTGACAATTTATTGGTGCCAGAGCCATGGACTAAAACTAAAACCCAATAGATGCATAATAGTATCCTTTGGAAAGTCATCCATCTATGGTAACTATTGTATTGACAACACACCCTAAGAGTGGATCCAGTAATCAGAACATGGGGACAAACTTAGACACACTTAGACAGCAATCTAGACTTTCACCATAATGTGTCTACAGTAGCTAAGAAATCATTCTATATTGTGCAACTTTCAAACAGTGGTGTGCCATGTAGATCCAAGGAGGTCATTGTTCGACTGTGTTTGGTATTCATCAGACCTATCATTGGGTGCAGAATACAGGGCTTAAATAACATGTCCTTTGCAAATGGCCTCAAAGCCCTCCATGTATTCTGTGTCCTACGGCCTGTTGAGGGGAGATCTATGCCTGGCATAAAAGACATTGTTGGACCCTACCCTGATGGACCACTTCTATATATATAAAAAGAACTGAAATTACCAGTTTTATAGACTTAAACCTTGCCTGTGATATAAACAGGATCTGCTGGAGAGACAGATAGGTATCTTAGAGACTACCTCTTCTCTGGAACATATTCCCCATCCATGTGAAGCATAGTTTTTCCCAAACTCATTTCAAATATAACTTGGACAATTGGATGAGGAACAGGAAATTCATCTCTGGTTTGTCAGCCATGCCTCTACTAGACACAGGCAGCCTGCCAATGTTTCATCTCCCAGGCCCCTGCTTGTAAATGTTTCATCTCCCAAACACCTATTTACACTCACCAAGGGTATCAGATCTTCTCAGAGATTTGGGATGCATTTGGGATGCATCGTTAGGCTGAAAAGGGACCCAGTGGTTGTTAGCCCAGTGTACACGTATGAACCTATAAGAGATGACTGATCTGAGCATGTGACAAAATGGTCCATTACTTTCATCCAGATAACCCCTACCAAGCAATCATTGCCACTTCTACGTACAGCTCATACATCTGACTGAGGTCGAAAACAATAATCGCATATTGTATTTATCTTTTGTCCCAGACAGTTGCAAACATTAAAATATTCTATTTTCCTTCACATAAGAACATTAGTCCTGCTAATTCAAAATAATAAGTGAACAGCAGCAGGCAGCTAATCATTTTCCTCCAGAGAAGACATTCCTAGCAATTATACCAGTTCTGTCTGTGTATATCAGGTATCCAGTTAAGCTGACTATTTTACATCTCCCAAATGCACACTAGTCCTGCAAAGCCAGATTGTGACTACTTAAATAAGCAAATGACAAAAAGGGGAGTCACTTTCATCCAGCCAACCCCAACATCCACCCAGGTCTTTGTTAAATCATTAAACGCTTAAAAAAGTGAACAATGTTTTATCGAACCCAATAAAGCAAAAACTTACAATCTCGAAGGCTTAGAATTGCTGTTCCACAAAACAACAAAAAAAATTAAAACATTACATAAAGTAGGGGGCTTCACCCCCACACCCCCCATGTGGGGAAGCTGTGCCTGCCCACACCCCCTATTTAAATATACCAACTCCGAAATCGCACTACAGTGACAAAAATGGCAAAGTAACGGAAGCAGCCAAGCGATTTCTTTCCAAGGGAAAGATTTCGCTTATATGCCATTTCGCTGTTTTGCCTTTTTGTGCTTTCAAGTTCGATCAAGACGCATTTGAAAGAATGCATCTTCGATCATTTAATAGGAACCAATCCATCCAGCAGTTATAACCATGTTATCTGATGGCTATGAAGTATTATATCACCTCCAGAGTCCACACAAACAAGTCAACACACATTAAAACATTCCAATTCAAGATGCTCCAGGCTATTCATAAGGCCAGAGAAATATTGCCAAAAATATCTAGTTGATCAGTGCCAGCATCATTGCAAAAATAATCTAACACTTACCTCATCAGGCCTCTATTCTCATCTCATCTGTCTGCACTAATGAGAAAGGCAGAAAAATTAGCAAAAATATCTGTTCAATCACTGACAGCATCATTGTAAATGTTAATAACACATCTCAGTCATCACATTATGAGTTTCATGTTAAATGTCCAGAATTCTGCAGAATAACAATTATTTTGTCTTAAACTTTTGACCTTTGTCCATCTAAAATCTTTTTATTTTCTAGTAAATTTCATACTGACCATTACAGTTAGTTTTAAGATATTTGTACTGTTTAACACAAATAAAGAAATAAAACTCTTTTGAAGTGGTTTTGTGCTTACATTTGAATGTTGCAACATCTCTACTCCAAGACATAGCAATGTTCATGATTAACCTGACATGAATTGAATGTCATGTAAACTCTAGCACATCAGTCACATTTCCTTTCAGCAAGGGTGCTTTTTTTATTTCTTAATGTTTTAGACCAAGTAAACATTGCTCTAAAAATAAATAATTAAATAAGGAAAGAACAGCCGTGCAAGTATGGCAACCTAGGTGGCCGTACAGTTAGCCTGTGTGTAAGACTGGCCTGAAGACAATGTAGGTGCTGGTTGTGCATGCTATCTGGTTAGAGCAGAACATATAAAATTGCCTGTATGCTGACAAAGGACACTGGAGTTAAAGCAGTTTTAGATTTTTTTTTTTAAAGTGACTGAACATTTTTATTTGTACAGACAGCTTCACATTTTTTTAAAGCCAGCCAGGACATCAGCCAGTACTGGCCCTAGCCATCTGCTTAAAACACATTGTACTGGATCTGGTTGTGCAATCAGTTGTCATGTGTGTCACTGTGGGGGCCACCTCTGCAAGTGGTGACAATTACATTCTGCCCACCACCTACCATGTGTGGACTTTTCGATGTCTGAAAGATAGTGTGCCCAGACTTTGGACTGTGCTGCTTAACCTTAGTGTTACAGCATGCATCATATTATTATGTGCTTATATCTGTGATTTTAGTTGTGAACTAGATGAACCAAATGCCACCTATTTGCCAGTTATGCCAAATATTCTGACAACAGATGTGCTCTTCCATTGTTTTCCTCTATATTTCCTCCTCACATATTCATAGTCGCTGCTTCTTTTGTTACAATGTATGTGCAACAGGCTTTAAATCAGGGTGCTGTTGTTGCCAGACCTCTGGCAATAATGAGAAGGGTGCTAAGACACCACTTGACTTATCTTGGATTGCATGAAACAGAGACTTTTGAGAGATACAGGGTGGACATGGAAACACTGGAGGAAATATACAGTTTCTGCCTTTCACCACATCAGACCACAGGGAAATCATGGAGAACCTATCCCAATGGAAACAAAGGTATGTTTAGCTTTATATGTAATAGCAACTGGTACTTTGCAGAGACCCATAGGGATATATTAGGGGTGTCACAGGCATAAGCCTCTGGAATATGAAATCAATTTTTAAATGCAAAGGAGCATATCTGTTTCCTACAAACCACAGGAAATAACAAGAACCATGCAGGAATTCTGTGCACTACACACTTCCCTGAAGTGTAGAGGGTCATAGATTACACACAAATCTTACTAAAAACTCCACCTGGGGAACAGGAAATGTGGCACATAAACAGAAAATTTCCATTCAATAAATGAAAAGGTTGTCTGAAATGCCATAGTGATCATCTACAATATCTGTGCAGGTAACCCAGGCAGTTTCCATGGCTCACACATATGGCACACTTGTGAGCTGCATACCAGGTTTGCTAGGGGTAACATTCTTCAAGGGCACCCAGTGGGGGATCCAGGTTATGCACTAGAGCCCTGGCTCTATGAGAAACCCACACAATTCCACTGAGCAAACATACGAGAGCCACACTCAAACTAGGAATATCATGGAATGTGTGTTTGGATTGCGGAAATCAAGTTTATATTCTCTAGTCACATCAGGAAGTGCACAGCAGTATGACCCAGATACCTTTGCTGAAACACTTGCAATCTGTGTCATATTACACAATATCATCCTTTGCACAGGGTTGGTGCGGTGAGGATAGGAGTGCAAGGCTGACACCAAAGAAGTGAGTGTGTTCATACATGTATCTTCCAGTGTATACAGTGTTCAGGACCAGTAACAGCAGACATATAGCACACAGCAGTACTGTTTAGATAGTTTGCATGTGTATAAAGTGGTATGAGCAAGTTAAAAACTTTTATGTGTTCTATGTGTGCATGCGTGTGTGTGTGTGTGTGTGTGTGTGTGTGTGTGTGTGTGTGTGTGTGTGTGTGTGTGTGTGTGTGTGTGTGTGTGTGTGTGTGTGTGTGTGCAACTGCATGAAGACAAGCAATCACTGTACTGTGCTGGTACTATATCTGAAGTAAAATCTCCATCTAAAAACAACCTCAGGGTTATGCTGCTAAACTCTAGGAGTCTTAACATGGAACTGCTCTAACTGGAAACAGTTCTTACCTTGGAAGATGCAGACATTTGTGCAGTCACGGTGACCTGGTTTAAGGTTTTGGAGAGCACCCCAGCCATATCGGGTTACACCTCAGACCACAAACTGAAGGTATGAAAACTAAAGGAGGCAGTGTATCGATATTCATTAAAGATAATTACACCTCCAAATTGGTTAAACAGTATGATTCCCTAGAGATACTTCAGGTGCAATTAACTGTTGGTATTATACCTGTTCAAGTCATTCCCAGCTACAGGACCCACTCCATGAATCAGGACATCCACTGTGACTATTTGGATCTACTTGAGTATATCAAGATAAATCCAAGCACCATGGTTTTGGGTGACTTTAACTATCCATCCATTGCCTGGGTAAATTACTTGTGCTCAAACTCACTTGCCCAAAGGTTCCTCGACTTCGTTAACTCCAATGCCCTGGACCAGCTGGTTGACACCCCTACAAGGGGTGCCAACATCCTGGATCTCATGCTTCCCAATATGGAGGACCACTGTAGCATCCCCACTGTGAGGTCTTCCCTGGTGAGATCTGACCACAAAGCATTCTCATTTGAAGTATGTATCACACCTGCCTGCCCCCCTCCAGCAGCAACTAAACTAAAAAAACTTCTCCAAAGCAGATTATAACCTCTTATGGCATAATATAAATAGCTTCACTCCATCTACCCCCTCAGATGGAACTGGTAACTATGCAAACGTCTACACCAATGCTTTATACAAACACCTGTATAACTGCATTGACTCGGCCGCACCTAATAGGACCAAAACAAGCTCCTCAAGGAAGAGCAAACCTGCCTGGTGGACAATTGCCATAAACAGGCTTCACAAAAAGAGGAAGAAATTGCTGTCAAAGAGTAAGAGGGAGCAAGCCCTAAACTGGGAACACTTCCTCCTCAGCTTAAACAATCAAATAAGACTTCTTGTGAAGTCCTCCAAACCAAACTCCAAATTCAAATTAGCTTCTTCAACTAAGGACAACCATAAGGCAGTCTTTAGTTACATCCGTAACCTAAAAGGAAAGGCCCCGATTTGTGCCAAACTGGTAGTTAATGATTCCACATATACTGAGCCTGTGGATATAGCTAACCTGTTGGCTGACAGGTTCTGTGAAAACCTCACTCCACTGTCCCTGCCATACATACCACATGACACCCCTACCACCTGTCCTCAACTTTGTATATCTAAAGAAAAGGCCATAAATGCCGTCTCTAAGGCCAAAAATACAGCATCTATGGGACCTGATAACATCCCAGGCCATGTCCTACATAGGCTCCAACAAAAGTTAGCAACACCATTGGATACTCTTTTCAGTCATAGTCTAAACATTAGCTTCATCCCAGCCAAATGGAAAATGGTCACTGTTATTCCCTTACACAAAGGATGTGCTCCACTGACCCCGGGAACTATAAACCTATTAGCCTGACTAGCCTTATCTGCAAGGCCATGGAGCAAATCATTATGGGCCTTATCAACAAAAATGTAGGTAATCTCCACACACTTGACCCTACTCAGTTTGGTTTTGTCAAAGGGAGATCATGCCTGTTAAACCTGGTGGCCTTCTTCACCTCTCATGGATGAAGGGAAATCTGAGCATACAGCCTACCTAGACTTAGACAAGGCTTTTGACACTATCCCCCACTCAGGCATCATTGACAAACTCATCCAGCTATATATCAACCCTTCCATCATTAGATGGGTCACTAACTGGCTCAGTGATAGAACACATATAATCAAAATAGGGGAATTCACCACCAACACCACACCTTTAACCAATGGTGTTCCACAAGGATCAGTCCTGGGACTGTAGGAGGGGTGGGAGGATGGCATAATAGTTAAGGTGTTTACCTTGTAGACACAAGGTGCAGGGTTTGATTCTCACATGGGGTAATTGGCTAGGCTTAAAATGGCCCACCAGAGCAGTTAGCCTTGTACTAACCTATGTCCTATGACCTATGACCTCTACTATTTGGAATCTATTTCTCTGAAGTACAAGCAAAAAACTAAAAGTCTGTAGCTGACAAAGTTTGCTGATGACTGCAAACTGGGCTGATCATAAAATCTCAAAATGATGTCAACATCCTACAAGAGGGTCTTATACAAACAAATGATTGGTGCCAAAGACATGGCCTTAAACTCAATGCAAAAAAAAAATTATTATCATCCCTTTCAGTAAGCTAGCTAACTACCACGTCAATAGCAACACCCTAAGTACACACTCAGTGGTGAGAGACCTGGGTACACAGGTTGACAGCAATCCTACCGTTCATCACTTGCCTCCTCAGTGGTAAGAAAGGCATTCTATATTGCTCATTGTCTCCAGAAAAAAGAAGTTATAACCTCCCTGTAGTCTTCCCTCATCAGGCCAATAATTGAGTACAATGCCCCTTTTGATATGTACCTTTCCAAGCACCTGTAGCAATTGGAGACACCACAAAGGTTCCTCACAATGAAAATTCAAGATCTTCAGCATCTGTCCTATGTGGATCATCTGAAATCACTGTTACTTTATTCTGTTTTATACAGACTACTCAGAAGTGATCTCTGCCTTGCACATTAGGCAACCTCTGACCTTGCTTTAGTGAAAATGATGCATACCTGCAAGTCAAATGGTACAAGGGTTACTCACTCTAAAGGCCATAACCTAGTATGCGACAGTAATAGAACCTGTTGGAGGGACAGAGTTGTCTTCCGGAGGTTAACACACCTTTGGAACAGACTCCAACTTCATGTCAAACAGAGCACCTTATTGGCCCTCTTCAAACACAATTTGGATGATTGGATGGGTAACAGTAAATTCACATCTGGGGTTCCACCTATGCCCTTCTTGATCAGGGGCAATAGGTGCTGATCATGGAAGTAAAGGTAGAACTTGGCTAGGCTTGTAAGGGCCCTAGGGCCATTAGCCTAGTAACTTCCTATGAGCCTATGATCTTATGTTCTGTCATCTTAGGCAGGTGTGAACTGTGCATGGTAGACTACTCAATTCAGTGTAGTCACCCCTGACCATGCAAACTACTCTGCCAGGTGTTAGACTGATACTTCCCAGGCCCTGGCTAGATGTTGGGATGACACCTTAACATGACCAATGTCTGCTGGAGGAGCTCTCCTCACAACTATGGCCAGAATCATGAACCCATGGTCTACCATGTCTGGGTGTGGACACAGCAATCACTGATGGAGCAATGGATGTAGTGTCATTAAGGGAGCAGGATCTTGCACAGCCAAGTCTGCTAGTACCAGAAGGTGAAGTAAATCTCAGGCCATGAGGATACCTACCCACCCCCAACAGATGTTTCATTATAGACACTGCATGATCCAGTGTGCAGTGTGTCATTTATTTTGTCTAATGAGTTGCCACACAGTTCAGGGAGTCAGTAGTAACAGAATGTATGATGTTTAGTAGTCGCACTATCTTTTCCAAGGTAATGGTGGAGAGTCTCCACTACAGCCCTATACATATATCTGGCAGCACTGACACACCAGCATCAGGAAGAATGAACAGCGAGCCTTCTCCAAGCACCTCTACCACTCCTTCTGTGTGACACCATGCCCTCAGAATGGCTACCAGGAGAAGCAACCTTCTCTGTAACTTGAGTAACCACAGTAGCCTGGTCAACTGCGTCACCCTTCAGCTATCCTGCATCAAAGGTGCCTGTGTTATGGGTATTAGTAGGTATACTGACTGTGTCCAAAATATAAAGAGGGGATGTGAGAGCCATAACCTCATTGTCAGACTGACTCTCTGCACCCCAAACTGAGCTTCTTCATTACCAATATCATCATCAGAAGCTACTAATACTCTGACATCAGATGGTAGCAGTTCCACAATCCCACTCTCAGGATCAGCTATGATAACAAGTAATAAACACAAAAAATAGAAAAAAGGAGAATAAAATTGATTGCATATTACTCTTATATGAAAGACATGTTAAACTTTAACAGCTGCTAAAGCAACATAAACTTTACTCTCATATAGACATGAATCTACATTATATATATAGTAGCAGTAGCAATAACCAAATATGTGCTTACCATGTGCAGGTGGACTGGCAGCCTGCAATCTAGAAGTCCATGCATGTGAGGAATGGAAAGGAAAGAAGTCTATTAAGTATGGCAATGCAAATGAAACAAGAAAAAGAGGACAGTCCCCTACACAAGTACAGATTAAAAATGTTCTCATACAAAAATTTCATGAACAGTTGGATCACCCCATCCCCAAAACAACCTCCACTATTTTGGTACATCTGTAGTCTGACCTGACTCACAGTTATCACTGTCTCTGTATATATATATATATATATATATATATATATATATATATATATATATATATATATATATCACAAAAAACACACCAAGGCCCAAAGAGTTATATAAAACAAACCCAAGCAGCTAGGAGCTCACAATTAGATGAAATAAATAAAATAGCAATCCTGTCAACGTTGCAGCCTTGCACAAACGAAATAAACGAACGTAGTAAAAAAGACTTTATTGCAGAACTTCAAAGAAGAGTGTGAGCGCTTTCCCGGAAGTCAATCCGCTTCTTCAGACATAATAAAAGTAAACCCAATCCTAGCTTTATATATATTCTATAGCATCATGTGACTATTACATTGATTCATCAATAATTCAATTAATCAATTAAATCACTGGTAGAGCAATTAAGAAATTCAGAAATTCACTTTAAAAATGCACTCAAGAGATGCACATTGCAACTAGCACACAAAAACATTTATAAAAATATTTATAAGAATAAAAATGAAATATACAAAAAAAAAAAAAAAAAAAAAAAATATATATATATATATATATATATATATATATATATATATAGGTTTTTAGAACACTGCAACTGCATAGCAGAGATGAAGATGCAGTAGTTGCCCTATCTAATTTAAAAACAGAATTTTTACATAGGGGATACTCGCTTGCAGACATTGAACAGACTATCTCTAATGCCTGGAAGCTGAGAAGCACTAGATGTAAACCTTATTTTAATGCTGGTGATGCTGTTGACAATACAATATATACTAACAGAACTAGTAATGATTTTAGAGTGGTGTTTCAGTTTTCCAGTAACATCAATTAATACTTAGATGTAGTCAAAAAGCATTGGTATTTGCTACAAGAAGTGCCTGGACTGGTAGACAAGGTCGGACATTCTCCTATTTTTAGTTTTAGAAATAATAAATCCCTTAAACAACATCTATGTCATGGTGAATTATCTAGAACTATTATTAGATCCAATCGGCATGGTACTTTTCCATGCAGGAATTGCAGTGCTTGTCAATTTATATATAGCAAAAATAAATATGTACATCCTACTAGGAAATTTTCTTTGTACACTAATCAATACACTGATTGCAGATCTACAGATGTGGTCTGTTATTGTTTTTGTGTACAATGTTCTGCTTTTTATGTAGGAAAAACAAATAGAATGCTTAAAGATCTTATTCTAGACCACCTAAGAGATAGTAATAATAAACCATCAACTGCTCTAGCCAATCATGTTATGTCCAATGGCCGTTCTCATTCCTTTAAGTTCTTTGTTCTACAACATATTCATAGAAACCCCAGAGGTGGTGACATTGAGAATATCACAGAGGGACATGAACAGAAGTGGATTTTGAAACTTAATGCTGAAAAGTATCCTGGTTTGAATGCTACTACTTCCTTGGTCACTTTTTTAAAGGCTAGACATCTCAAGCATTAAGATTAGCTAAGTTCTTTGAAAATTAGTCTAATGTATTTAACTATTAGTTTCCCAAGTATTCTATTTAACTTTTTCCTGCCTAGTATTTTTCCATGTTTTATAATGATTTTATAAGTTTTTTAAGTGCTTTCTCATGTATAGTATTTGATTCCTTCTTGTACAATGTTTTTAAGCAATGTTTTTAAGCAATGCTTTTTTTAGTTTGAGCATGAGGCTTAATTGTTTTTCACTGCTACTTAATCATTGTGTGATTTTTATTGATTAATTGGCATTTTAGAATCTCTATTTAACCCTGTGCATTTTTTACTGTGGTGTCTGATGAAGCAACTTTGGTTGTGAAAGCGCTTATCACTTTGTACTTTGCTGTGATTAAACGTTTGCTGTGTGTTATCTTGGTGCATTTTTTTACTTTTTACCTTTCATTTGGATTTATTTCTGCACCAAGGTTTTACCCAACACGGTTTTTTTGGTTTTATGTCACACAGTGTGCCACATATACAACATTCCTGGTATTACAATCACTGTTATTTCTTAATTCCCAAAGACGTCCACTATCCGGATGTCTAAAATAGCGAGATTCATCAATGGAATCACACTGTGCACATCTACCACACTTAGTAGCAGCTTCAAATACTCTAGAGGAAGAAGATGGATTATTAATATTTAAATCCCTATAACATAGAGATTGTTTGAGACTCCTCATGTTGCTATACACAAAGGTTGGATAACTACCTACTATATCCCTAACCTTATCATCCACCATGAGTATATTCCAACTGCATGCTATAGCTTCCTTGACAATCTCAATATTATCACTGTAGGGAAGAACCAGCGATTTTTTCCTAGAACTAGCATCATTCACTGGCTTCTTATACGAACACATTCCTTCCGAAAAATACAGTTTAGCTCTAGTGTTCCTTAGACCACTAACATTATGGTACACCATGGAGATTTCTTCATGGCTGTATCCTCTGTTTAACAATCCTAGTTCCAAATTAGCAACCTCAGTCTCATACTGTGTATCTTCACAAGACAGTCTAGAGAGCCTCATCACTTGTCCTTTGATAATATTCTTAAAGACTCTGGGATTGTGCATGCTGGTCCTATACAAAAATGCTGGCCTATAACAGGGCTTACGATGGACTTTAGTTAGGAAAGTGTCATTTGCTCTATAAACCTCTACATCCAAATAATGAATCACTGTAGGTGAGAAACTTATAGTAAATTTCAAAAATGATTCCATACCATTCAGCCATTCATAGAATGCCAATAGTGCCTCAGTAGTTCCTTTCCATAGAAAAAAGAGGTAATCTACAAACCTTCTGTAAAATATAACGTTGGGATGAGTTACTAGACATTTACTTTCCCATGCAACCATGACCAAGTTGGCATAGATGTTAGCACAGCTAGTGCCCATAGCAACCCCTTTTCTTTGCTTAAAACAAGTGTTTTCAAAAAGAAGGATATTATTCTCAAGCACTAATTCTAAAAGGAGACATAAAAACTCAGTTGTATCTAAATTAAACTGCTTAGATGCTGGTAACAACATTCTGATGTGCTCCAAACCTTCATTATTAGGAATGCAGGTAAACAAAGAAACAACATCCATAGTTACTAACAACACATTATCCAAACCATCTAGCATCCTGGTACATGAGTAAAGATCTGTTAAAAAATGTTGTGTATCCTTCAATACATATGTATAATTATTCAGAACTTTACTGAGTTCATAGTCCAGATAAATGGACAAGGGCTCAGTGAGCCATCCAGAGCCAGAAACAATAGGCCTAAATGTAGGTTTCTCCAGGTTCTTATGAACCTTCGGAAGGCCATGTAGTGTAGGTATTAATGGATGTTGCACCATAAAATAATTGAACAATTCTTCATTGATAATGTTCATACACTTACATTCCAAAAGAGTATTGCGTATGTTGTCCTGCAAATTATATACAATTGTAGTCTGAACAACCTCATATGCATCATCATTTAACATTTGTAACATAGTCCTCGAGTAATAGTCTGAGTCCAGAACCACCACAGGACCCCTTTATCTGCTGGGCGCACAGTAATATTCATATTATTCCTCAAACTATAAAATGCCTGTTGTTCCTTGCGACTCAAATTACTGTCTTTAACAATCTTGGCAGCACTAAAATCGTCCTAGAGTTTATTTTCAACTGCCCTCAAAAAGGTATCAAGGTTTGCTTGCAGTTGTGATATAAAAGTACTTTTTTGTCTAAACACATTAATTCTGCTTAGTGAATCCTTGCCATGTATTAAATTTAACGCTATGTTGCGTACAAAAACTCTGACGGCTATTATTGCCTGACTAATATCCATGCTACAACTGGGTATAAAATTCATACCTTTGTTGAGTAAAAGTACCTCTTCAGGCTTCAGATCATATTTGGAGATATTTAACACTAAACACCTTGATTCCAGAACTTTTTCAAAGTTCGCTGGTTTTGTTGGTTGTAAGGTTCCTTCCGCTTCGCTCCTCTGATCACGTCGTCTAGTAACTCATCCCAACGTTAAATTTTACAGAAGGTTTGTAGATGACCTCTTTTTTCTATGGAAAGGAACTACTGAGACACTATTGGCATTCTATGAATGGCTGAATAGTATGGAATCATTTTTGAAATTTACTATAAGTTTCTCGCCTACAGTGATTCATTATTTGGATGTAGAGGTTTATAGAGCAAATGACACTTTCCTAACTAAAGTCCATCGTAAGCCCTGTTATAGGCCAGCATTTTTGTATAGGACCAGCATGCACAATCCCAGAGTCTTTAAGAATATTATCAAAGGACAAGCGATGAGGCTCTCTAGACTGTCTTGTGAAGATACACAGTATGAGACTGAGCTTGCTAATTTGGAACTAGGATTGTTAAACAGAGGATACAGCCATGAAGAAATCTCCATGGTGTACCATAATGTTAGTGGTCTAAGGAACACTAGAGCTAAACCGTATTTTTTGGAAGGAATGTGTTCATATAAGAAGCCAGTGAATGATGCTAGTTCTAGGAAACAATCTCTGGTTCTTCCCTACAGTGATAATATTGAGAATGTCAAGGAAGCTATAGCATGCAGTTGGAATATACTCATGGTGGATGATAAGGTTAGGGATATAGTAGGTAGTTATCCAACCTTTGTGTATAGCAACATGAGGAGTCTCAAACAATCTCTATGTTATAGGGATTTAAATATTAGTAATCCATCTTCTTCCTCTAGAGTATTTGAAGCTACTGCTAAGTGTGGTAGATGTGTACAGTGTGATTCCATTGATGAATCTCGCTATTTTAGACATCCGGATAGTGGACGTCTTTGGGAATTAAGAAATAACAGTGATTGTAATACCAGGAATGTTGTATATGTGACACACTGTGTGACATGTTTTTGTTTCTACGTAGGTAAAACCAATAGGTCACTTATGAGCATTAGGGACCATGCATATTGTTACACCAGAGAACATGACTATAGTGCCCTAGCAAAACATACATTGCAACAGGGATCTGAACATATATTTTTGTTTCAGGTTTTGCATGCTCAAGCACAGACTGTACGATTAGGAGACATAATTAATCAAACTGAACCAGCAGAACTCCGTTGGATTATTAGACTGGGAGCACACAGGGGCAGGGGTCTTAATGAAACTGTCTCTATTAAACCTCGTTTGGAAAATAGGAAGTTACGTTAGTACATGAGGTTGTGTGTATTATTATTATTAGTATATTTATATATATATATTTTTGTATATTTCATTTTTATTCTTATAAATATTTTTATAAATATTTTTATAAATGTTTTTGTGTGCTAGTTGCAATGTGCATCTCTTGAGTGCATTTTTAAAGTGAATTTCTGAATTTCTTAATTGCTCTACCAGTGATTTAATTGATTAATTGATTTATTGATGAATCAATGTAATAGTCACATGATGCTATAGAATATATATAAAGCTAGGATTGAGTTTACTTTTATTATGTCTGAAGAAGCAGATTAACTTCCGTGAAAGCGCTCACACTCTTCTTTGAAGTTCTGCAATAAAGTCTTTTTTACTACGTTCGTTTATGCAACGTTGACAGGATTGCTATTTTATTTATTTCATCTAATTGTGAGCCCCTAGCTGCTTGGGTTTGTTTTATATATATATATATATATATATATATATATATATATATATATATATATATATATTAGACTTCTCAGATGCATGTATATAATGTTATAACAATAACACTTAAGTTTTGCATATTTAGAAAGTCTGCTTGTGAACTCTCGGTCTGTCATCTACATCAGCACCAACATCAAGGATTATGGTGGAGCCCTCTGTTGTTGTGGTATCTGATTTCTGACAATGGACAGGAATTGCTCTGTTTAACTATGTGGTGCTTCAGTAGTGAGACCTCCCACTCTAGCCACCTGTATCTGGTTAATTGCAGTAGCCCTACAGCACGCAGAGGTTATCATGGCACTTGCTTGGTGTCATATCTGGGAGTAGATTCTGTCATACTTTTTGATAGCTTTAATGTCAGAAGGCATGAGAGAATGTGCTGTCATATCCTGTTTTAATCAGATTGGTCACCTCCACTGCTCCCTAAGAGAAAAACCCCATGGTGACATAAGGCCTAGATAATGACTTAATTTTCTGCATCACTATATGGTGACTAGCAAGGTATAGATTTATTCTTGGGTGCCATATTCTTATATGAGATTAAACAGAAAACAGACACACACATGATTACATACATATATACTGTAATACCCAGACAGGATGGCTGTAAGCTCAGTTATTTGTGACTGCATGCATCCAGCATGCATGTAAACAATTTGAATGTTAATTGCTCTCTATGAATACAAATTAGGACACCCCCCTCAAAAAAAGATATTTCACAATCAAATATCAACACTAATCTATAACAGTTTTGTAATGGAGATAACTCAGGTTTAACTGTGTTATACATTGCAGTATGACCAATAACAATTAAAAATGTAGTGGTAGAAATACAACACAAAACTGTTATAACTGCCATATCTACAACTGTGGAGGTTAGTCAGGTAGAAATCCAGAAACAAAACACATTTTTCTTTTTCTGCTAACACAGATGAACATGTCAGACCTTCCTACATAGTAGAATCATTTGCAATAACTATGAAAATATCCAATGCAATACAAACTAAAACAAATTGGTCAAGTAGCATTCAGTGGCATACTTTTTGTAATGCATATATAGCTATGCCATAAGAAAGGGATAAAAGATAAAAAAAGTAAGATAACAAAAAGCTTTTCAGTACTTACTGCAAGTCACCTTTTAGTTTTAAACTGAAAGCATATGTAATAAATAGCAACATACTTTGACAGTGCAGCAATAGAAAATAGTTAAGTTCCCCCAAAGGTTTTTTTTTTTAGCAGTAATAAATCTGTCTGGCTCAAAACAGCCTTCCTAGTATGATGCAAAGACATTATAGACCATAAGATCATAGGAGGTTACTAGGCGAATGGCCCTGGGACCCTTACAAGCCTAGCCAAGAGTTTATCCCCATAAAGAAACCTCAGTCAGCACCTGTTGCCCCTGTCAGTGCCTACACAGGTGGAACCCATGGGACAAATTTGTGGTTTCCCATCCAAGGTTGCATTTGAAGAGGGTCAGCGAGGTGCTCTGTTTGATGTGTATGGGAGGTCTATTCCAGAGAAGGGGCAGCCTTTGGGAAACAAACCTGTCTCTCCAGCAGGTTTTGTTAATCTCACATATTAGTTTCAGTCTTTTAGAGCAGGTAGTGTGTGAGGAATTAGACTTACGGATATGGAGCATTTCTAGTAGGGCAGGGTCTGAGATTGCCTTGTAGGTGAGACACAGATCACTCCTGAGCAATTTGAACGATACCAAGTAGAGTGATAGTGATTTGAGCATGTCCACATAGGACAGGTATTGGAGGCCATGAATTCTCTTTACGAGGTATTTCAATGACCTTTCTAGTTGGTGCAGATGATTGGAAAGGTACATCCCAAATGGGGCATTATACTCAATTACTGGTCTAATAAGGGAGAAGTATAGACAGATAATAACCTCCTTTTTCTGGATGCAATCCCTTTACTTATGAGATTAACTAAGTAAAAGGCTTTTCTGACCACTGCTGCTACATGATGGTCGAATGTGAGGTTGTTATCAACCCAAGAGCCCAGGTCTCTCACCACAGGTTGTGTGCTTAGGGGATTGCTGTTGGTGTGGTAATAAGTAGGGGTTGTGTTTTTGCTGAATGGTATGATGATACATTTTTTTTGCATTCAGCTTGAGGCCATGACTTTAGTACCAGTCATTAGTTGCTCTGAGACCCTCTTGCAGTATGTTAACATCATTTGGGGAGTCAATAACACCATCCATCTTACAGTCATCTGCAAACTTGGCCAGACACAGGCCTTTTGTCTTCACCTGTATCTCCGAGAAATAGATGTCAAACAGTAGGGATCCCAGGACAGATCCCTGGGGAACTCCACTAGTAACAGGTCTGCTACCAGAGGTGGAGGTGCCTCTTTTGACTTTGAGGGTCCTGTTGCTGAGCCATTTGGCCACCACCTGATGAGATAGGGATTTATGCCAAGTTGCATTAGCTTTCAATGATGCCTGCGTGGGGGATTGTGTCAAAGGGCTTGGCCAAGTCAAGTTAAGCTGTATGTACTAACTTTCCCTCATCCAGGGCTTTGGTGACAGTCTCAAAGAAGTCAATCAGGTTCAACAGGCAAGATCTGACCTTGACGAATCCAAACTAGGTGGGGTCAAGTGCTTGGAGATTGCCTATGTCCTTGTTTTTGAGATCCATAATAATACGCTCCATGGCTTTACAGATCAGACTTGTCAAGCTAATAGGGCAATAGTTTCCAGTGTCAGTAGTGGTACCACCTTTGTGCAAGGAGATGACAATGGTGGTCCTCTACTCTACTTAAATGAAGTCAGTACTTAGGCTGTGGTTGAATAGGCTGCTCAATGGTGAAGCCAGTTCTTCCTGGAGATGGTGCAGAATACATTCTGGGATACTATCAGGTCCCATGGAAGCTGTGTTTTTTGCCTTGGATAGGGCCTGTAACACTTTATCTACAGAGATGTGAGGTGTGGGACAAGTATCGTGGATGTTGAATGGTCCTTTGGGGGACAGGGGGGTGAAGATTGTGCTGAACCTATCTACTAGCAAGTTGGCTAAGTCAACAGGATCAGTGTATGTGATACTATTAAGTACTAATTTGGAACAAACTTGGGCTTTGCCACACAGGTTACTGACGTAACTGAAGAAGACTTTATGGTTTCCCTTTGTTATGGAGGCTAGTTTCGATTCATAATTGGCCTTGGAGGTTTTTACTAGTGATTTAATTTGCTTGTTGAGGCTAAGGAGGGAGTGTTTCCAATTTGGAATTTGTTCCCCTTTACCCTTGGACAATAGTTTCTTCCTTTTGTTGTAAAGCCTGTTGATAGAGGATGTTCACCAAACAGGTTTGTTTTTATGTGAGGAGCAGGTTTTAGTTCTATTGGGCATGGCTGAGTTCATGCAGTTGTACAGGTGCTTGTAAACTACATTGGTGTACTGTTCCACATAGCTTCTGCATCCTCGGGGGAGAGTGTGAAGCTACAGATATCCTCCCTAAGGAGGTTGTAATTAGCTTTTGAGAAGTTTTTTAGCTTGATTTTAGCTGGGGTGGGGTGGGGGTTGAGTGAGATAGAAACTTCGAATGAGACAGTGCAATGATCTTATCTAAGGAAGAACATACTATGGGAGTGGTGCAGAGGTCACCTATGTTGTTGAGAACTAAGTCCAGAATGTTATTTTCCCTTGTGGGGGATGAGATTAGCTGGTCTAGTGTTTTAGAACTGATGAAGTTGAGGAATCATTAAGACTATGGTGAGGTAGTTGAAGTCACCAAGGATCAGGGTGTTAGGGGGTACCTTGATGTAGTCTAGTAGATCCAGATAAGAGGAGTGTGTGTCCTGAGTCATGAAGTGGGGTCTATAGCTAGCTATAACTTGGAAGGGTGTCTTGACAACTGTCAGTTGTACCTGGAGTAGTTCCAGTGTGTCCTGTTGGCAAACCAGTCCGGAGGTGTGCCTGTCCTTCATGAAGATAGAGACTCCACCACCCTTAGTCTTTCCGATCTCATTTTGGGGTCAGGCAGCGGTAGCATTGTTGCCTGTCAGCAAGAGGTTCTCCCATTTCATTTTCGGCTGGAGTGCAGAGGATGCCTTCTGTGTGGAGTCTGCATGTCCTCCCCACAGTTGGGTGGGTGTTCGAAGACATGCGTAAATTGGCACACCTTCATTGAAGGTTGAACGTCGATCTGGCACCTCGTCGTTCATCAAAATCTACTGCCAATTATTAGCGGACCAAAGTTTCTCTGTGGCGACCCATAACTGGGAAAAGCCGAAAGACAACAACAACAACTGTGTGAAATGAGTATAGCCTGATAAGGCAGGGGTGCTCTCCACTGCTCTGAACCAGTTTCCGTGACCACACAGATATCAGCATCTTTCAGTGCAAGGAGGGCTTCCAGTGAGTCCATTTTCAGGTTTAGGCTGCTAGTGTTAAGCTGCATGACCTTCAATTTGCTTTTTTACAAATCTTTTATGTTGGTAGGTTTGTCTTTGGGACATTGCCTAAAAAAGGCACAATGGAGGAGGCAAGATCCTTGGCCAGGATCCGGAAACCCAGTGGTGACAGGTGAAGATCAGCTCTGGCAAAGCATCGAAGTCTGTCGACCATGTTATCCCAGAGAGACAGATACTGGATCCACTTGGAATGACACCAGAAGTTAAGACAATTGTTGAAGTCAATCACTTTTTGTTGGTATTGTGGTATCATTCTTGGTGAAGGTAGGATGCTGATTAGGGCTAGGGGCATACCTGCCTGCAACACATGCTCTTGATTACTTTTATATAGTGCAGAGTCAGCCATGTGAGCATGGTGAGTATGCAAATAAGGTGTCAAATCATTAGCATTCCCAAATACCACAATCTGCACTAAGTATAGGAAATGTAAATATTGTGTAAGCACCTACACGATTACACACACATGCCCTAGCAATGTGAAGGTGAGCATTCACAAGTGTTCCCTGTAAGTGTCTATGACTACTTTGACTTCCAGAACAATCAGCTTTCACAGTTTCTCCTCTTTGATGTACACCTACTGAGAGTATGTCAGGGAGAAGAGACTTACCAAAATGTCTGAAAGTAGATTGAGTGATTCAGGAGAACAAAAGTCCCAGCATTTATATGCTGGCTTTAATGACCACAATGACTGTCGCTTTGTAAAAAAAATTTTCATATTCAAGAGAGTACTTAAAACATCATTAAAGATAATATATGGCAATAAAGCAGAGATAGATTTGCTGTTAAGAAAACATAGATAATGGAATGAGGCTCCATACAGAAAGAATAGGATAAAATCTGCAGTGTTTGCAGTCTTTGTTAAATATTGTGTGAGTACATGGGTAGCCTAACAGTTCACAATGTTCCAATCATCACTGTCAAATGAGAAAGGAAAACTTTCATAACTTGTTTGTGTTGCACTTTCAAAGTGACTTGATACGATGCCACATTATCATTACATCTAAACCTTTTTTTTCTCCTTGCTAATACATGTATTGATCTGTGGCCACTCTGGGAAATGTTCTCAAATGATTGCTTTCAATACCCTTACATAAGGGTTCATATCCATATAAGTCGCAGTTGCAAGATAACAAAGTTGCTTAAACATGTGAAATGTACATTTAAAGTATTTACACTACATTTCTTTTATATATTTTTCCTTATATCATTTGCACACCGTTTGCATTGCGCTCCATTAACTGCCAGCAGCCAATACCATTAAACAGCCTTTCACTGCCCAAGGTGAAAACTGACAAATTTTATTTGGACTGCCATCACTAGTGCATTGAAGACTGGGACTGTTGCACTTTCCTCAGCAATCTGAAAAGTGCTGAGTGAAAAAACTAGAGGTGTCACCTTCCTGTCTCTGTGGTATAATGTGCAAAGGTGAGTTTAGAGAAACAGTACAGGTGATACAGGGATCAAATGCTGTTCCCGGATCATTTTACTGAGTGAGTTTATACTAAATCTTGACACCCACTTTGTTGTATGAATGCATTGATGTGGAAAACTCAAGTAACTTCAGCAATGATTAAAAGTGGCAGACAGATAATCTGAAATTTGAAATGATATAAATATTAATCGTATGTGCAGTGTGAACAATGAAAGCATTTTTGCTATCTCCTGTGTCCTACTCCATTGTCATGGCATTGGCTAAGGTTCTGATATAGTAACACCTACATGATAGTACTGATGTGGCAATGAGTTGTGAGATGGCTGTCTATATCACTGTAATGCAGTACTAGCTGTGCACATTGCTACATATACAGTGTGATTCATTTCATGTGTGTTCAAGTTGTTATTCCCATAAAGCTGTTTGAATGCTTCTGATAAATATTGCCTTCTGCATTTGTGCACTGCTTGGCAACATGAAATTCACTTTCACTGCTTAAGAAAAAAGTAGAAAAATGTATTTTAGGCTGCCTTAGGTAGCACAAACTAGCCCAGTGGCATTGAACTGCCATCAGCACTCTGGATAGTACTCAAGGAGGAAAATACACATGCACTTTTTCTGTGGCACAAGGTTTAAACGTCACAAGGTTTGAATGCAGTGAGCTTAGAGATAAAGGACATCTAATGAATGGTTTGAATCCCCTTAATTTTACACAGGTTTGTCTGAATAAATATTTTTTTCTCATTTTGTGTTGTTGCTTAAACTGCAACTGTAGCCAGCATTGCTAAAAACATGTGCTCATTAGTCTGCCCACTTTCACATTATTTGTCATTAGCCACAAGTCTGATAATGTGTTCCACAAAGTACATGTCTGGTGCTGTAAGGAGTTGTGAGAAGGATGAATGTTTCACTTGAATGCAGTTCTTGCTCTGGTCATTGCAACATACTTACCCATTTGTTGCATTTCATTTACTTTCTGCATTTTTTATGTATCATATATTTATTTTCTTTTGCCATTTCCATTGTTTCTCTGCTCAGCAGAATGAAAACATGGTTCACTGCCTAAGGAAAAAAGTGAAAAATGTTGTCTGGGCTCCCTTATGTACAGCAAATATGCCTGGCATTGTAGCAAGGCTCTCTGCAATATGTAACTGAAGTGAATTGAAAGAAATAAGGTCCATGGACCATTGTTCAAATCCTGTTTAGAGATCATATCACAATTGTTCAGAACATGTACTTTGTTTTTCTCTCATTTTAGTTCACATTTGTTCTCCGCTTGGCAATTGCAAACATGGTTCACTACCTATGGAAAAAAATAAAAGCTTCAGTTTAGGCTGCCTTTGGTAGCACAGACATGCCTGGTAATGGTATGCCTTCCTCAGCACCCTGGACAATACTGAGAGTAGAAGTCTCACCTGTCATACAGTTATCTCTATGGCACAAGGTGTAAGTGTAGTCTGCAGTAACTTTAGATAAAGAATACAGCTAAATAAGAGTTAGAATCCAGCTACAAAATACTTTTTACATAGGATGTAAGAAGCACATTTTCCACGGTCATAATAAAAACTATGCAGACACCCACAGACATTTGATGACCTTTATTGTAATGGAAAGGAATAATAACCATAAAACTTTATTGAAGCACACAGAATCAAACATTGCAAAAATAAGATAGCTAAACATAAGGGCAGCGTACCCGCTCACCCTTGGATAAGCAGCGTCCCCCACTTGCTCACTTATCATTGTAATCATAAAGGCAGCATCCCCGCTCACCTTAATATCATCAATTCCATACTTCTATTCCAAGTCATCCACCATCAAATCACCACTTCAATTCCAAATATCCTGCTGAGGGGGGAACAGAAGAGGGTCAAGCTTGACCCTCTTCTCCACCCACCAGCCAAAAAGGGCTGTTCTCCCTCAGACCATACCACTTTTCAATAGATCCTCCACCATCAAACCCAGGTTAAGGTTAAATAAATCAAGCCCAAATTCATTGAGATGAACTCCATCCGACCTATACCATACAGGATCCCTGCTCTCAAACTCCACATGCCATATCGTATGCACCCCAATTTCCTTCAAATATTTCGCTAATGATTATCACCACCACCACAACATTTCTTGCCTCTCTCCACACCAACTGGGGAATAATCTTAGACCATATTAAATCCAAAGATGGATGCATCCTCCTCAATGCTAACACATTCTCACAAATGTGATAAACCAACTGCCTTTTCAGAACCCTACCTAAATCATTCCTCCTAAATGAATTAACAAAACCTGTGGCAACCCCCATTGACTCTGTAACCCAATAAATACCTGCAATATCCTGCTCTACATAAGCCCTCTAACACCATGCCAGATGACCTTCCATCCAAAATGGTCCAGCCCCAAATTAATTCCATTGAGTCTAATTGCCACATGCCTAGCTGCCCAGAATATGAAAGAATGACCCAAGATGATGATCCTTCTGCTACCTAAAAAAAAAAAAAAAAAAAAAAAAAAAAATGTAAAGAAAGCCTAGCTTCCCACAAAGCTACTTAATATAAGTCAAGAAGGCACTGGAAGACCACCTTCCCACCCTCTTGATTACTTCTACAGAACTTCCTTCCTTCACTAAGTCCGATGCCCTACCCATCCTAAAAGAATGAGAAGAAAACGTATCCCCTTCTAAACCAACATTACAAAGAGCCCTTCTCATAATCAAATTCAGTTGCTCACCTGTGAAGCCTTTACCACCTACTGATGTAACAACTAAACCACACACTTGACCCTTCTGAACCACCCACAATCTCTTCCCCCACACCACAGGACATCTCCAACTTACCTTACCATACCCCTCCAAGGATCCACAAACTTTACCAAAACCCCGTAGCAACAGCCTTAAGATCCCCTTCATCACCGGCCATCTTCTATGTATGACCCCAGCTTCAACTCTGCCCCAACACTTTAATACTGGACTCACCACTCATGACCTAGTCCAATCCTGCAATCCGGCCAAGTGAGTGAAAGCAGCAATAGCTGCCAACACCACTCTCACCATCCTAACTGCCCTTCCCTGTTCCCTCAACAGGGCCAAGTAATACAACAACAAAACCTCTGACCACTCACACTCCTCATCTGGTAACTGCCTCAAGAACTGGTCAAAATCAAATAATGCCCTACCGTAAGCTCTTCTCGGAGACACCACCCATGACTGCCACACCAAAATGCCAATTACTATTGACCAATCGGCCAAATGTCATCCGGAATGACTGACGGATATAATGCCACTGTTGGGGGCCACCTGCCAAAACTTGCAAAACTGAATATGAGACAAGCTATCTTCTATCTCATTTTTAACCCCAGGCATTTGCAATGCTGTAAAAGAAAAGTTAATCATCAAACACTGCAACACCAGCTTCCTAAGAACAAGAAACAAATGAGGAGATTTAGCTATCTTAACCTGTAACACTCTCACCACTGCAATATTATCTGAATAAAAAAACACCTTCCTACCTTTCAAAAGATCCTGCCAAACAAAAGAAGCCACCCAAATTGGCATCAACTCCAAAAAGGCAACATCCAATTTCCACTATTCTGACCAATGCTCTGGCCATGGGGCCTAAAACCATTGGCCTGCAAAGTAAGCTCCCATGCCCAGCCTCCCAGCTGCATCAGTAAACAACTGCAGTTCCCATTGCTCTACGCAATCTGACTGCCAGAATGAAATCCCATTAAACTGTTCCAAAAATTTCATCCACAACTTTAAATCCTCTTGCACTAGCTTAGTGACCCGCACTCTGTGGTGCTTACTCCTCCCTTCTTTCAAAAGAAATGCTACAGACCGGCAAAATGTTCCTCCCGGATGCACAGCCCTACAAGCAAAATTAATCAAACCCAATAATTCAATAACCTCCCGCACCTGGACCTTGGACTTGGACTTCACCCAACAGATGTTCTCCTGTAGACGAAACAACTTGTCCTGCGGTAAACAAAGCAAACCTTGTCCTACATCTACTGTCAAGCCCAGAAAGTTCAACACCTTCACTGGGCCTTCTAACTTATGCTTAGCCAAGGGTACTCTCAGGCCCTCACATATCCCCACAAACTCTCACAGAGCTTCCTGCGCCATATCTCGGCTGTCACCCACAAACAATAAAATCATCTAAATAGTGAACTACCTGCTGATCCTCCACCCTCTGCTGCCAAATCCAATGGAGTTCTGAGCTAAACTTTTCAAAAGTAGAACACCCACTGCACATCCCATAGGCATGGCAGTGTCAAAAATTATCCCCCATCACCATGCCCAACAAAGATCGATCTTCCTCCTGCACCAGCAACAAATGAAATGCCAACTCAATATCTACTTTAACTAACCAGGGATCCTCAAAACTCCTGATAATTCGGACCACATCGTCCAAAGATGAATGCGTTACTTTAACCTCTGCACTGTGTATGAAGTCATTCACAGACTTACCCACAGGGTATGACAAATGATGAATTAAACGAAATTCACCCTGCTTTTTCTTAGGAACTAAACTTAATGGTGACACTTTAAAGTCAGAAAACAGAGGACAACAAAATAGGCCCAACAATCTCCCTGCCTGACACTCCTTGTCAATCAACTCTTGTAAAATCTTGTCCCTCCCTCTCACAGACTTCATATTTTTACCCACCATACTGTCTCCCACCAAAGTAGACTTAATTGAAAAACCCCTTGAAAAACCCACAGTTAGTTCCCCTGCCACAACTGTCAGTGGGTAGTGTGCCAGGAATGTCTCCAAAACCTGGACCTTAATAGGTAAATGAGTCCCCTGGTTGCACCCTACCTCCACGAAAGGACCCCACCTTTGCCCCCAAAAATTAGCCTGGCCTCATCCACCTAGCAATGCTTGGTGAGAACCAATCCAACCTCTAGGACCTGCAGAATAAGATGCGTGACCACCAACATGGCCCCCACCCCCCACATTGTGTAATGGCATGAGCCTCCATACACTTAGAGCAAATATGGGAAAATTTACAACCTACCCATGAACATTTCCCTGCATTAAAAACCCAACATATCCTTGAACCTCCCTCAGATGGTTGTGCCAATCTACTACCCCAACCACCAGTGTCCATCATGGTAGAAAGCCAAATGTCCGGGTGTCCGACCTCCCACCACATGGATTTATCCACCGCTTTTCACTTACAAAACTTCTGATCATACCAAAATCATGCATAGCCTGGCCACAACCTCTGTGCTTCCCTTATAGTCAAAAAATAGGCCAAAAGTGGAAGAGCCAGCAAAGTGTCCCTCTCCAACCAAACCACCATGTAATATACAAAAGCAAGGACTCAATTATACCATTACCTAGGCTGAAACCTACCTACCCTTCTGCGACCGATGGCCACCAATGCCGTCAAAAAGTCTTTCCCATTAGCCAACTCTGCATCTGTCAAACATTGGACCCCATCAGCATCAATCAATTCAGAAATATCAACAAACTCCCATTTCCAAATCTTCTCCTTTACCATCAGAGAAATGTGGGGGTTCAGTACAATGGGTGCCACTTCCTGCCATAACACCTGCATCACCAACCAATCCCCCAGCTGCGACCCAAAATCAGACCCACCCTATCTAAGTCAGACCCTAAATCCTGGTCAAGCAATGATAGAGTATTATCAAAAACCCCTTCACAATCAACTAACGCTTCTAAACCCCTACCCTCTAGCTCAACTTGGACCCCCTAACTGCACCCTGGCTCACCCTCCCCATAGCTGCTGCTATCTCTTCATTCCCCATCAGACCTGATAAAGAATTACCTGCAGAAGACAAAGGGGCCACCACCAGCGTCACAACCTCCATTGCCACATCTTCCATTGCTGACTCTCTGACTCTCTTCGTTCTCGACCCCCGGGTTGCAGTCCCCGTCTGCCTCTTCCTTCACATTTTCAGATCCTGCCCACTACTTGATGGAACTTCAGTAGATATGTCCTTGAACAGGTACTCAACCTGTGCCATAATACTGGCCCACCTCTATCTCAGTGCTTCTGCCATGATGACCTAAAGAAGCAAAAGAAAAAATGTTAGAACAATCCATAAAGAAATTCTTACTACTACTAACCATTACCTGCAGCCAAATTCAACACATGAATCCTAAAGATCCATATGCCTATTGCACCAGTCTGCTAACCCACTAACCCCCCACTAACTACTCCCCCAACTACCTGCTCTGTTTTACCACTGTGAATTGTGGAAAAAAAAAATCCTAGCAAGGCTTGAACCTCTGGCCCTTAACACCACCGTCAGTCAACGAACCACTCAGTCATCTGAGACTCACCAGCAGCACCCTACCCCATGTGACTACTAGCTATCATAAGTTAGCTGTCTTGGGACTGGAAAGTACAGTTGTGTACCTACCATAAATGTAGATGTTCAAGTGTATTCACTGTTACAGTCATTACTCTTGAGTTATCCTGCTGGCAGGCTACCCTCAGTCGGCCAGAATTCCAAAGTCTAGGTCCGGTGTCGCCTCTTCCCTGACGTCAGTGCGCCAGGGGTATAAAAGATGCAGCCGACGCCATTTTATTCAGTTTTTCTTGCCCCAGATGTCAGGTGCCCCAAATTGGTAGGCTGAAAAATATGCCAATAAGAAATGCATGCACAAAAATAACATTTCTTTCATCTACAAGACAATACACCAAAAAGGTTGTATAGGATAGAGAAGTGCAGATAAGTTCCAGAAAAGAGAAGGGGGGTAACCTGGACTGCAACAGTGAATACACTCGAGCATCTACATTTATGGTAGGTACACAACTGTACTATGTTCATCGTGTTTCACTGTTGCAGTCATTACTCTTGGGTAGAATCCCAAAGCTGAGGATGGGTGGCTGGGCTAAATAGGATTAGGAGAGGCTATGAGGACCTGCAGAACTGCAGTGGCAAAGCCTGCTCTGGACTTAGAGTAGAGAGGCAAGTGGTAGTGCTTTGTAAAGGTGTGCACTGAACTCCAAATTGCAGCCTCTAAGATATCTTTGGTTGGTACTCCTCTGAGGAAGGCTGCTGAAGTGGCTGCTGCTCTGGTGGAACGAGGCCTAATGCCCTTAGGCTCTGATTTGCCATGTTGAAAATAGCAGAAACGGATGCACTTGCCTATCCATTTAGAAATAGTCTGTTTTGAGATAGCCTTTCCTTGTGATTCTGCAGCATGTGACTCTAAAAGTTGCTCAGTCTTTCTGAAAGCTTTAGTTCTGTCCAATTAGAAGCATAACTGCCTGTGTATGTCCAAAGAATGCAGAATTTTCTCACCCTTGTTCTGTGGATTTGGGTTAAAGGTAGGCAAGTGAATGGTTTGGTTGAGGGCCACACTGGACACCACCTTAGGCATAAATGTAGGATTTTTCCTCAGAGAAACCCTGTCTGAATGAAAAATGATGAAAGGTTCCACAGCCATGAGTGCTTGTAACTCCGGGACTCGCCTTGCAGAGGTTATTGCTAGGAGCAGAGGTGTTTTCCAGGATAAGAATTTTATATCTGCTGTTGATGTTGGCACGAAAGGAGGCAGTGTGAGTTTTTCCAAAACATAATTGAGGTCCCAGGCCGGAATTGGTGCTCTCCTTGGAGGCCTAATGTTTTTGGCCCCTCTGAGGTACTGCCTTATTAAAGGATGAGAAAAGATAGGTGGTTCCGTATTGTAATGGGCTGAAATGGCCGAGGCATAAATCTTAATTGATGAGAAAGAAAGGCCTTTGTTCAGCATCTCAGTTAGGTATTGTAAAATCTGAGGTATATTTGTTACAGACGTGTCAATACCTTGTTCCTGGTTCCAAGCACAGAATCTCTTCCATTTTTCTGCATAAGATTTTCTGGTACTGGGCCTCCTGGCCTCCAAGATAACATCCATAACAGCTTTTGAAAGAGGAGTGTTCTGAATGGCTACATTATCTGCCATGCAGCCAGATTTAAGGTTCTGAGTTGGCTGTGCAGGCTCTGATTGTTTTGTTGGGTCAGCAAGTGAGAAGTTTGAGGCAATATCCATACTGGACCTTGAGACACGCTCTTTAGGATTGGGTACCAGTGCTGGCATGGCCAGTCTGGTGCAATCAGTATCATTTTTGGCTTCTCTTGTCTGACCTTTAGTAGTACTCTGGGAAGGAGAGGCAGTGGGGAAAAGCATATGCTGTTAGATTTTTCCAGCTGAATGATAGGGCGTCTACTTTCTATGCTTGCTTGTGATAAATCCTTGTGCAAAATCTCTGCAATTGACAAGAGTTGAGGGGAGGCAAATAGATCTATGTCTGGGCATCCCCATTTCCTTATTATCATGCTGAAGACTTGTGGATCCAGTTTCCATTTGTGGGGATCCATGAGGTTTCTGCTTAGTTCATCTGTCAGAGTATTTGTTTTTCCTGGCAGGAATTGTGCTTGCAGGTGAACTTGAAAAGCCAATGCTGTGTCCCATAAGGTCATTGCTTGTCTGCAGAGGAGCTAGGAATGTATACCTCCCTGCTTGTTTATGTACTACATGACCGTAGTGTTGTCTGTCTTTATCAGTAACTGTCTTGGATGAAGCAGGTCCCTGAAAGCTGTCAGGGCATTTTGAACAGCTAGCATCTCTTTTTGATTGATGTGAAGATGCATCTGGTTTGAAGGCCATGTGCCCTGAATAAATGTTCCTGTCATATGGGCCCTCCAGGCATAATCTGATGCATCCATTGTCAGTGTCTGTCTGTCTGTGGGTAAACTGAATGGCAGACCCTTGTTGTGGTGACAGGCTTCTGCCCACCATCAAAACTCCTGTTGTAGGCAGGGAATGAGTGCAATTACTGTCTCCAGGCTGTGGCAATACTGAGTCCAAACACTTTTCAGATACTATTGTAGTTTCCTCATATGCAGTCTGGCATATGGAATTAGTAGAATGCAGGATGCCATGAAACCCAAGGCCTGCAGGATTTTCCTTGCAGATAAGTGGGTTTTTGTTGCCAATTTCTTGAAGTAAGTAGTCAGTTGCTTTTGCTTGTCTGGCGTGAGATAAGCCATCTGGGCAGTTGTATTTAAGCTTGCACCCAGGAATATTATCCCTTGAGAGGGCACTAGTTTTGATTTCTTTTCGTTTACTGTGTACCCTAGGCCAATTAGTAATCTTTTTACAAACGCCAGATGCTTTAGAAGACTGTCCTTGTTCTCTGCTTGAATTAGGCAGTCGACCAAGTAGGGATATATTTGAATTCCTTTTTGTCTGCAAAACCCAATTATTGGTGCCAGGCATTTTGTGAAGACCCTGGGCGCAGTAGATAAGCCAAAGGGCAGTGCAGACAATTGGTAATGCATTGAGCCAGCTATGAATCTGAGGTATCTTCTGCAAGATTGTCTGATTGGAACATGCAGGTATGCCTCTTTTAGGTCCAAAGTTACGAGCCAAGCCCTCTTGCCCAGCATGGGCAGTAGCTGCTGTAGAGTCAACATCTTGAATTTTGGAACTTCCAGAAACGTATTTAGTATAGACAGGTCCAGTATTGGTCTCCAGGTTTTGTCCTTCCTGGGTACTAGGAAAAGTCTGGAGTAAAATCCTTGCCCCTGCTCTTGTTGTGGTACTTGCTGAATGACCCTCATGTCCATGAGGGCTGTAATTTGCTTTTGTGCCTCTGCCCATTGATTGTGTGGCAGGTCTGGCATGCCCTTTGACCTTGGTAAAGTGTTAAAATGGAACCTGTAGCCTTGGGACACTATGTTCAGGACCCGTTTGTCTTGGGTAATCATTTGCCAGTTTGATGAAAAAAGTACTAGTTTTCCCCCTAAGGGGGCTGTCAAAAGAAAACTGCTTGGAACTGGTAAAGGAAAGTCATTGGGACTGTTTCCTGTAAGGTTGTGATTTGTCTTCTCCACTTTTGGAGGTAGGAGCACCCCATTGTTTAGGCCTGTACGAGCCTTGGGGCTGAGTTCTGCCTCTGGGACACCTGTATCTTCCTCTTTGCGGTCTGTCTGACAATGGAAAGGACCAATTTTTAGAAGGCCAGTTCCTGCTAAACCTGGGTGGCTGTACCTGTAAGAAATCATTGACTGTCTGCACGGATTTTGCTTTATCCTCCATTTTTTTCAACACCTCTTCTGCTTTAGTACTAAACAAAGTATCATGCTATAATGGTGCACCTAATAATTTTGCTTTAACATGATCAGGCAGAGTCTGTTCCTTTTACCAAGCATGCCTTCTAATAACAGAACCTGTAACAGCAGCCCTGAAAGAGGCCTCCAGTGAATCATAACCACATTGCAAAGTATGTTTTCCCACTTGTTCAGTTGCATGCAATAAATCCTGCAATTCCTTGTTCTCTGAACATTCAGTATTTGTCAACATTTTCTGTTTAAGCAGTGACATTAAATATTGCTGATATTTAAGCATATGAAACTGACAATTTAAAGCCATTACAGCCAGGGTAGCAGAAGTGTAGACTTGTTTCCCTCATCTGTCTAGAGCCCTAGAATCCCTATCAGAGGGGACAGGGTTTTTTTGCAGTGGAAGCTTTAACCCCCTTGGGACCCTGAGATATAGTTTCTGGGTCAGCAGCGGGGTTTTTACATAGGAATTTATGAGAATCTGGGACCTTGTAATATCTGTCTGGCTTAGCAGGTGCAGGGGGTAAAGAGTCAGGGGACAGGCCGGACTCTGAAAATACATAATCTACAATGTCTAGAACAGGTGGAATAGCAAGGGGTCTGTGCTGAGGAAGAAGCAGAAAGTCTCTGAGCCTTTTCTTAGATTCAGAATAATCTTGTCTCTCCCAGTGGAAATGCTCCCTCATAGTATGCAGGGTTTCCCCAAAAGAATAATCCTCAGGAGGAGAGGATGAACGAATGGATTCTTCAACATCAGAATCCTCATAGGGAAGCATGGAGTAATACTGTTCAGAAGAGGAATCAGAGGAAATAGATACCTGATCAGAAGAATCATACTCTGTCTCTTGCCTAGGCCTCTTATCAGGAGGGGGATGGGAGCCCCTGATCAAAGTAATTAGGTCTTCGGCCATTTTGAGCATCTGTTTTTTAGGCATGGAAGTCTGAGTAGGAGAATGCTGTACTTGTTTCTTTGTCTTTAGAGCTGCTTTAGTCTTTGTCTTTGAAGATGAGGATGGCTTAATATAAAGTTGTGTAGGTCTGAAGACACCCTCAGAAGCCGATGCCTGCTCAGCGGCTCCGGACCAATCTGAGGGAATGATTTCCGAGTGTCCAATACCTTGAGTATCCAGAAGCCCAGTCAGCTCCACGTGTGAGTCGGTAGCGGCCTGTGACGCTGAGGTAGCGGGTGCCAGGGGCTGCTAAAGCGCCTCACTGAGAACCGGCGAACCGGCGACTGGCCTAGTAGAGGCTTCATCGTCGGTTTTGGACCTCGGATGCCTATTCTTGTCCTTTTCCCTGCATTTTTTGTAAACTCCAGTTGTCGGCTGGTCCGATGGCATTATATAATTAAATCTTCGGCCAAAGTAACGAAATGCAAAATCGAACCGATGCTTGATAGTGTGTTGGTTAAATCTAGCACAAAAGCGACAGCTAGCAACGTTGTGATCAGGGCTTGGGCAAGGAATACAGTAAGAGTGAAAATCCTTATGAGGTATTTGCTTCCCAGAAGAAATACAATTGCTAACTTTTTCTGACATCGGTCTGGAACAAAAAAAAGTTTCCCAAATGGGGTACTTAGCTTTAATGAAGACTTTGGTTCTGAAATTCGGATTTGAAAATCTCAGGAGTCAGTCGACTGGCACTTGCGAACTGCTTTTGCTTTGGGCACCGTGCGGCAAGAAAGACTGAAGAAAATGGCGTTGGCTGCAACTTTTATACCCCTGGCACACTGACGTCAGGGAAGAGGCGACAGCAACCGACGCCGGACCTAGACTTTGGAATTCTGGCTGACTGAGGGTAGCCTGCCAGCAGGATAACCCAAGAGTAATGACTGCAACAGTGAAACATGATGAACATCCAGGCACACCTGCATGTAAAGCTGCAACCCTAACAGCTGCACTATGGTGACTGGCTTCCCACCACCTGCCAACCTCCTCTCAGCACCCAGACACTACACTATCTAAGGAACCTAGAATCTTATTTTATTTACTTATTTATTTGTATTATTATTTTAACCCACTAAAACGGCAATCTTCAATTGCCAGAGCGACTGTGCATGTGTGACTATCCCCACCAAGACAGACGAGCAGAGAAAAGCTGCAGTGCCTTTTCTTTGGCCCACAAACCACTAGCTCACCAGGGATGCTGCACCTAACAAAGCCTCTACACTCCCCCAGTGCAGGGGACATACCACTAAACCACCAGGGAAAACAAAAAAAAAAAAACACTCACACAGATCACACAAAGCTGCCACTCACCTCACTTCCCAATCTAAGGGAAAACACGCACCGCCAACTCCACACTACCTCCTAACCAGCCATTAAGCCACACCAACACAAGCAGTCAACACTTACCTGCTACAGTCCTGAGGAAACAACCAACATGCCAAGCCACCAAACCAGGACAAGTGACACACTCCACCGCAACCCCACCAATCAAGGTACCACCGGCCTGTACAGAATTCAACTTTTTATCTTTCTTCTCTTTTTTTTTAAATAACTTACCAGCTAGCCACACTACCACTACTGTGCATGCGCACCCAGCCACAAATGGCCTTTTCCATCCCACAAATAACCGCTACACCACCAGGAACACAAACACAAACATAAAACTTTCATGGCAAGGAAACTATCCACTAAACCATAATGGAACACCATTAAAGAAAACAAAACTCACAAACCCTGGAAAATAACCCCGAAGCCACCATGGAAAATAACAAATGAAAGGAAACTCATACACCCAGGTGAATAAGACACTAAACCACCATGGAATGCGACTACAAAGAAAGAAACCTTTATAATTAAGGTGAATAACCGCTAAACCACCATGGACACAGTTACAAGAAAGAACCCCCAAACCGCTAAGCCACCATGATCCAACAAGGAAAAAACTCATAACTAGTAAAACAAAACCATTGACTTTTGTAATCTACACCCTGTTAATTGGCTACAAGGCATATATCTACAACAATACTGTCAAACAGGTTATAGTCTCTAATATGTATGCATTTGCCATCAACCCACCAAAATCTATATTTCAACAAACATAAAATATGAGAGAGAGAGAGAGAGAGAGAGAAAATAAAATATAACCCATAACTGTACTCATCTCACCATCCTATAGCTACTCAAGGCCTACCTTACTCACACCACCTCAGGTCATCAGGGACGTGATCCTGCTTCAACAAGACCACACCAAAATGTGCTTACTCACACTAGTTTCCCCTTCAAAATCCTTAAGACCCACCCCTTAGCCTTACCTCACTTGCTCCCTCAGCTCCCAACTTACTTACCCCTTTCCTAGCCACTCACACAAAGCCTAACTTCCCTATCTCCCTACATCCCAGCCCTCCCCCACTCCACCCATACCAAGGTCGTCCCGTGACAAATCCGTCTGTTCCAAACTTCACTTCTCACAACTTTTTGATTAGGAATGCATCACTAAAGAAAAATGATAATGTTAAACATGTTTCCTGGAAGCAATTTATTGGGGGTCCTTGCATAATTAAGCTTTTCTATTTGGTATATATTATTAATTTTCACATATAACCTCAAACCAATGTGTCTCCAATTTCCTAGACATGACAAATATGTTATTTAATATAAAATTCAATTGCATATGTATTTTTTGTATGTTTTGTGATATCACAATATTTTTTATAATCATCAGGACTCATCACATATTTGAACTATTACATCTTGTATGTGCGTAACATAAATCAACTAAGTAGCACATTGAACTGCAGCCATCTGAAATATATTTACAAGCAAAACTAGTGATTTTTGCATAGGAATGCATTCCCAGAAATAATTAAAACCACACACATACAGAAATCTCTGAAGTGTATCTTCATTTATTCTGAAATTACTATATGTCTAACTTCCATGTTGGAAAGGTAGTTCTCCTGTGGCAATGTCAGTTAATAAAGTAAGTTACAAACTTTGCATACTTTATCCCATGGGTTAATTTTCCAGCTGGTAAAATAATATTTTAGCATTATGTAAGCTCCATCCCCAGTATGACAATATGTCAGAATTCATCATCTTTCTCCATCCAAACTGCAAGGATTAATAGCCATGCCACAAAGTATTCCATTGTTGAACATTACAACCTGTGATAATGGGTGGAACATCACATATGACAAAGCTCAATGACATGTTGCATACCTCTACTGTTATGTGATGTCAGTAGTGCCAATGTGTGTGCCAAGGAATCCATCTGTTTTCATTTGTGAAAATGAAGTTGACAAGACTGTGTGTCTTTAAGCAATACCAGTAATATGCAAGATCTGCACTGGGTGCCAATTTAGAAAGATTTTGTTGGCTTGACTTTTGCAGACATGGGTGGTGAGGGAGTGACTGGTGCAAAATGTAGAGCAGAAAAGGTGGGGTGTTGAAGATTCCAGTATATTTGGGGTACTCTTCGTTAAGTGCTACAGCTGTAAGCTGCTTTAATGGGATTAGACTGTGTATCAGTATAAGGCTGAGAATTGGAATAGTTTAGTCAAGGCTATCTCCAAAATAACATGCATTCCATGCAATGGTGCACAATATTATCACCACTATACTGACCTTTAGAAGCATTACACAACTTCTTAAGCTGATAGGAGGTTGAATTTAGAACTGGGAACACCCTCCAGTTGTGTACGTATACTGATGCATAAGAAGTCTATAATATGACATTAATGATCTAGCCAGCCAACACTGGTAATCATGTTTTCATATATATTTATTTTATTTTCATACTGTACAGCTGCAAATCATAGGGCACACCAGGAGAAACTATCTCATCTCAGAGAGGCACAGAGTAAGTACGACTCGGGTACAAATTCAAGCCAGAATTTTATTTTCATTTTCTCAGGCATTAGCATCTCGAGCAGGTATACCTCAGTCTGTAGCTCAAGCATGCATGTCTTCTCCATTAACTGTTACTGCTTCCATTAGGCAATGAAAACACCGGCTTAGCTATGCGTGTGCTCAGTTGCCAGATGTAGCAATTACTTTTTATTACTGGATAAGTATTAATGCAATATTAAATCAATATGTCAGAAAGAATTAAATTATGGCAATTGCAATTATTAAACTAAACATCAACAGGGTAACATAGAGGGAGGGACAATGCAGATTATCACTGAAGAAGGATATTGGTGGCTCATAACAATATGTAGGCAACAGGTACACAAATTATCATATCAAAAACAAACAACAACACTTAGCTAATAGCTGGATTATAACCCTTAAAATTATTCGAAAATCTTTCTGCACATGTGAGCATTACCTTATAATGCCACAAAGGAATTATTACTTTACAACATTAAAATAACACAAATGAAATACTGTGACAACTTACAGAAGCAGAAGGGTGAACAGAGGGAGATTGAGAGAGAAAGACATAAGCAGGAATAGAACACTATTTTTTGTGGGACATGTAGGAACGTATGTATGGTATTTCAGTCTTACGTAATAAACCATCATTAATCTGTCATGCATTCTACAATAAATTGCACACTATAGGTACAAATAAAGAGTAGAAGAGTATAATAAACATGAATACCTAACCAAGATAAGGTGACTTAAAAAGTCTCCCTGTTGGAGATGCAATGTTTTTGAAAAAAAAATGTCTTGCTGCACTACTCTAATATTATATTAAGGAAATGTTTTATATGGAGGGAACTACAGATGTTTGCAGTTAAATAAATGATAAATGTGAAATCACATGAAGCAATACATTGACACACAATTATAATGAAATCCATGACACTAAGAAAAAACATGAGGCTGTATACAGGGTAATTATCTCAACATACCATATAGGAACATTACTATATCCATTGGCCACTGTTATATTAACTGTTCCACAGTACTGCATTTACTCTGCCTTTACTCTGTATTCCCATAGCGCATTGGTTTTAAGCACATTTGTGTGAATGTAACTGGATTACTGCAGATTAAATGGAAATCTTTATCTTTTGCATTAAGAAGTTAAACTGTGTCCAATGTCAATCAGTATTGTTACACTATGCCTACCTCTCTGCACATGCAGAGGATATAAAGTGATGTTTTTTCCATGGGCCATACCTGGCCATGTGTGTTGTGTGTGAATCTATTTTTGACCAGATTAAATGTGTGAAAAGGGGGTAGATAGGACAGTGGTGAAAATGAGGTTGGAAAGCAGAGGGTAGGATACAGGGCAAAGAATACAGGAATTTAGAGGAGGGTAGTGGGAGCACAATAGTAGCTATCCACTACTTCACAATGTGAATGTATAATTGTACACACAATTTCATGACTTTGCAGATATAACAAACCAGTGGTGAGTGACAGCAACAGAATATTGTTTTATGGCCAATTGGACCAAATCAAGTGCATCAAAATGACATTTTGGTAATGTGGAGGACTATGTATAGGGCGAAAAAAAAAAAAAAATATATATATATATATATATATATATTGTGGGACAAGTGCACATTTTATTTGTTTGTTTATTTATTTATTTATTATTATTATTATTATTATTATTATTATTATTATCATTACTTTTTTTGAGAAAGAGGAATGTTGGGAAAGGTGTTTAAGTATGACAGGGTCAGGTAGGTAGGATAGGTTTGGAAGCTTGAACCGACATACAGGACATACAAGACAGACAGTGATGGTGATAAAGACAAAATATTTGGGGCACCATGATTGGGGATAGGTAGGGGACTTTGGAGGTGCATCCACATACAGCTTGAGAATACTGAGAATCTAGTCCTCACCCTAAGAACTGTTATCACTACCTCCTGCAGCAACTCCTTGAGTCAGTGCCAGATGTGACATCCTCTTTGCAATGTAATGCATGATCTTTTCAACCCTGCCAATATGTGCACCAAGGCCCTTCTCCGTTATATTTTCCACCAGCCCTGTCAACTTCTGTTGGGTGACAAAATCACCACCTCCCCTACCACTCCCAAGGGGTTCCACTGCACAAGTGGCTGGGGCAGAACTACCTGATACAGTTGGAGCAAGTAGAGCAGGGGTTGTGGAAGAAACACTGACTGGTTGTGACCCCAAAGTGCTGAGTTTTTGTGCTGTCATCTATGGAGGTATGGTAGGCCAAGCTGCAGTGGTTGGTGTACCTTTTTGTACTGTTGATTATTACATTTTTCAGAAGCAAGTTATCAAAGATTGTTAATAAATTATAAACCCCACTTCAAAATAAAGAGAGAGAGAGAGAGAGAAAGAGAGAGAAAGGGTTGGAGGAGCCAAACAAAGAAATAATTAGATATGTGGCTATTGTATACCTTTGCCACATCCATAAATGATGGAAAGGTATTTTTTAGAATAAAAATAAACAAATCTCACTGCTATGATATAAGAAACAACAGCCTTTATTTCCCTATGAAGGATTGGAGATATGTATTCTTTCTATGTGATTGGAAATATGTATTCCTTCTATGTGATGTGTTTCGATAATACTCAGGTAAAAATATTCTTCTTGGCATGGTGTAAATGTTAGAATACATACAAATGAAAAAAATAGTTTAAGATATGTTGTCCTACTCCTGTGGATATACAACTTTACTTAACACATTATTAATATGCTACTATATTAATATGCCTGAAACCTATTGTGAAGTCTATTTTTTATGTGAAAGTCAGCACAGAGCAACACAGAGTACTGATAATTCCCATTCTCAGTTCAGCACATCAAGCTATGAGTATGCGGGGCAATGCCTAGATGGCCAGCTAAGCAAAGCACTTTCTCTGAGCTCTATAAATTTAATATAATAGAGAGGAATTAGACTAATATATATATATATATATATATATATAGTTTTATATATATATATATATATATATATATATATATATATATATATATATACTTAAATTTTATAAAATCTAGTTACTAATAATCCAAACGTTAACTTTACAAACTTTGAAGGTTTTATTCCAAACAATTCCTGTCAAACTATTTGAGAGTAAACTTGAAGGAAAATGAACAGTGCCAAGTCTTCACAATCTGATGCTGAACTGAGGAAAGAACTACAGCTGGTAACTTTCACTTTATACTCACTATCACTGAAGATAGATGACTTCCAACAAAAGATGGAGAATTTAAATGAGAATAATTCTAAACAAACTGAAGATTTCAGAGACCTTTTTCAACAACATGAAAATAATATAATGGACATGGAGACAGCTATAACCAACATAGATGAAAGATTAAAGGAGGATGAACTGCACACAGACTTTCTTCTCAAACAAAACACATGCTAATGAATAAAATTGCTGACCCTGAAAATCGGGACAGAAGATGCAATATTAAATTTTTTGGAGTACCAGAGAAAACAGAAGGTAAGAACATGATTTTATTTTTGAATAATTAGATTCCCAAAATTTTAGACTTGCAAGAATGGCTCTCATTTGGTATAGAAAGAGCTCATAGGGTAATTGGTAAGTCAGTGCCCACATCCCCCTCAGCAACACCGAGATCTATTGATGTAAAATTCCTCTCTTATCTTGACAAGAAACTAGTGTTAAAAACAGCTTTGAGGAAAGCCCCATTAAAATTTAACCAGCACCCCATCAGATTTGACAATGACTACTCTGCGAAAATTCTGAAAATTAGAAAGAAATCTTGGCAACTGGTTAAACATCTGAAACAAAACAACATCAGAGCCCAAATATTCTATCCAGCAAAAATCAAAATGTACCTTTCTTCTGTTACAATAATCTTTAATAACTTAGATGAAGGTATCTCCTTTATAACAAACAGTAACCTAATGACCATTCCAGAGGATGTGGACTTTTCCCTGTCTTCTTTAAAGAGAACATCTGAGAAAAATACATGGAATAATGTCGAAAAGAAGAAACAAAAACTGAGACTTCAGCTGCCACAACAAATTAATCTCTCAAAGATTCAATTGGTAAATAAATAATCAAATCTTGTTCTTTTTATTTTTGTTAGATATTAATGTCTCTTAATTCATACTTATTGTACCATTATGGTAATAAACGCTGTTTAAATATCATTTAACAAGCAGAGCAAATGCTTAACTAACAGAGTATTAAGGAATTGCTTAGAAAGTTTAATCTCATTGCATACTGAGATAATTTATAGCCAAAAAGAAAACAAAAACAAAACCGAGTTGATTTCCAAATAAGGCACTGTTAGTAAATCTAATATGTGCAGCTGCTTTTTTAAGTGAGTTGAGGGAGAGCTCCATGCTGCATACATGTATAAATCTTTATTAAAATACTAATGCAGCTTGTTTAAGCAACTACATAATATAAAGTGTCACACTAACTTAATTATATTAGATAATCTGTGTTTTTTCCATTTATTTAATCTTACATACTCAATTTAATGTCTTATTAATGTTAGAGTATCTGTTACATTAACATCAACTAGTAAACATGGCACATTTATTTTTAGATTTATTTTTCCCTCTTTTACCTCACTAAACCATTTTTTACTCAAAAAATGTTGTTTAAATTCCAGGTGAAGCTTTTTCTTACCTTGAGATGACCCTCAAGCTGTTTTTAAACTGCCTTGTCTTCACTAAGGCTTCTGGAAGCTGTTGGTCTGTTCTGCTATGTTGGGCCCTACAGGAAGTGTAGGGAACAGTATTGGAGATGCACCCTTAGCTTCAAACTTCCTAAGTAAAGCTAAAAACACTCAGACTGCTGCATTTAAGTAAGTTAGATTCTTTTATTTATATAAAAAGTTACTATTTTCAAGCTGATCTTTAGAAATTGGAAAATAACAGTTTAATATGATTACTAATTTAAATTAAAGCTGACAGAAATAAGTATAAGCCTGAATCAGTCCAGACTTAGAAACATAAATATACACACAATTTAAAGTCTGTAGTAGTGTTTCCTGATTATGTAATACTTGAAGATAGCAAACTGTACAAGCTTTTGAGAACATTTTTTTTATAACTGTACCCTCAAGCTTCAGTGCCAAGGAAGTTCTATTAGACTGAAGAAAAGTACAGAGTATTTGTACAGCAGAACCTGGTTAACAGCTTTTTCATACTGCTGCATAAGACAAGAGAGTCTACAAGAGAGTCTATATGGGTGTCATCTGATAACATTTATGACTAGAATGTGTTATAGCTGTGCTAATTGTAGACATTAAGGCAGTTACATGCAAAAAAAAGTCACATGCTTCATTACTATGGGGACAAGAACAGGTGTGAGATGGTTGTTGATGCCACTTTCAAACAGTACTTCTCAGAATATTTTGCTGGCAGCTCTTAGGGTGAATAAGCACACTGTTAAATGTGATTATGATACTGTAGATTGCTGCACTAAGAAAGTGGCGTCAGGTCCAGTTCAGTCAGCAGATTTTGGCTATATAGACGCTTTCATAACTGTAAGGATCTTGAGAAAGAAAAACTCATAAAATCATCTTTTATGAGGTGAATAAAAGGTGTAAACAACTAGATTTAACATATATTAAAATACATGAGATTACCTCTGGTGGTAAACTCAAAAACTGCAAGCACTGTTACATCAATACAACCTAGTTAATGATAAGGTTTCTTTTTTTAATGAACATATAACTTGCTTGTCTATTACAAAGTTTGTTGCTATTTCTCTATTATATGTAAAATATCTAAAGTAGCTACACTCCAACTGAGATTGTTTAGAAAATAAGAGCAAATTAAGAAGATCCTGGAGAAGTAAAAGAAATAATAAATAGATGCAAAAGATGAATGCTTAGAATATAACACAATTATCTGCATCTGAACAGAAGATGAAATAGAGCGTGATGTAGAGAAGTTTGCTTTAATTATACAGGAAATGTAATAATCATCACTGATCTTTACTTAATGCTTAGTAACTATATGATGCTGCATTATTGCCGTTATAAAAATAGTCTACATGAAGTTTTATTTTTGTAGTGTTGGTGAACAGTCAACATTAAGTGCATTTTAAAGTAATCACTTCACTAACCCTTTATTGATTTGGTCATTCACTTCTTGTTGCAAATAATATAGATAACAATGAATTCGGACTTTTAATACTATAAAAATAAATGCAGTCCAACATTATCTATTCATCTTAACAAAATGTACTTTAATATATTTCAATGAGGAAACTGTAAAAGCCCAAATGTTATCCTAAGAGAAATTTTGGCAGCTTTTACTTTTACATCCAGCTTTTACTTGATTAGAACAATATAGATGAACAAAAGATTAGAGGGTTGATGAATAACTATGCTCAAGTAATCATTTATGCAGTTTTTATATACGTATTACACTATCCCAAAGATTTTTACCCAAGTTGTTAGTTAATTAATATGTTTTTAAATACAAAATAAGAGACTTTCAGTTGGACTGACATATACTCTAACTAGATATAAACATTTGAGCCAGGCTATAGGCTCTTTTGATGTTCACTACTTTTGTTCACAATACTTTCTAATATATGTGCACCAGTCTTTTGAAATATATATATATATATATATATATATATATATATATATATATATATATATATATATATATATATACATATATATTATAAAAGGGGAGTCCAACTTTGTTTTTACCTGTTCATTTTTGGATAATGTAATTAAAATATTAATTTTTATTTACTCTAGCTATTAGATAAAGATTTTGTACTTGTTTTAAACTCATTTGATCTTATATAGTAATTCACATCAAAGATAAAACATCAACATCCAGTATAACATTTGTAACTTAAGATATTAATATATGTGTGTGTTTCTCCTTTTTCCTCACTACATTTTAATAACTTAGTAGAAACTGTTCAATCAGTCGTATGTTTACAGCCCAAGTCTTTTTACTAGTACATTTTAGAGCTGATAGGTATGTCCATAATAGTTTAGGAAAGCAGTTTGATTGATTTTATCTCATCTTACAAACTGGGAATTTTCTTAATTCCATGTATGTTTTGTGTAATTACATTATTTGTTTCTCTGTGTTTTAATATGATTATTTTTTTGTTTCTTTCTGCACTTATGCCTGATTATAATATACTCCACATCATATTTACAGTTATGATTCTTACAAACATGTCACTTAAACAATTCCATGTTTGGAAGTCTCAACCTTTCGTCGAATGCTCTGAGATAACAGAATCAGTTATTACTGGCCATTGGAGGAATTACTTCTATAACTCACCATGTCTTTGTCTTTAGCTTCACTTAATACAAATGGCATCAATAATTCAAAGAAGAGGTCAAACCTTTTGACATACCTTAACTTAAACAAACCACAAATAGTGTTCCTACAAGAAACACATTTTAAAACTACAGAAAAGGATGTGTGGAAACCAAACACTTATACAATACTAGCTCATGCTTCATTTAAGTCTAAAAGGAGAAGGGTGATGATCCTATGGAAGAATAATATTATCTGCCCTCAGTTATTATATAAGCATGGAGACCTCCAGGGACTACTAGCTGTCATTATCCTAAAATTCAATCATAGAATTTGGACCCTTGCTAACCTTTACTGGTTCCTAGGACTGCATGCTTCAACTGCTAAACAACATCTCAATCTTATTGAAAGTTCTCATGAATATACTCTGTATTGCTTGTATAATATCTTTGATTTGAGAATGATTACTTATATACTGTTTTTTTCACCAATTGTATAAGCTGCCAATAATATGTACTAAATGTCTTTATTAATGTAAATTATATATTGTATGTGACATGTCTTAAATGGGGAGCTTTTCTCCCAGGGACTCCACTAAAAATGGGCACTTCTGGCACAGCTGGACCATCCCAGTTTACAAATGAAAATAAATAAATAAATAGTTTATCAAAAGGGAACTTGATTTTAGGGGGTGATTTTAACTGATTCTGATACAACAGGTAGTTGTCTACTTAGACTAACATCCACTGCTAAAATTCTTAATAAATGAATAAATTCTCATAATTTGTATGATACGTACAACTCTGAAAATAACAAATCACTCTGTTATACACACACTGATCATAGATTTAAAACTCAAACCAGAATTGATAAAAGTCCTTATCTCCAATAATTTAAAATTAAATCTTACATCCTTTGCTATCCTTCCTTGTCCTTTATCAGACCATGATTGCCTTATGTTAGATATACAAACCGACTTCACAAAACTAAATATTATTACTAGAATTCCTGCTTATATCACCAAACTAAAATACTTTAAACCATGGTTATTATCAGAATTAAACTTCTTCTTAGATACAAATAACTCTGAAACAAACATTATTATGATTTGGGATGCTCTAAAAGCATATGTTTATGGTAAAGCTATAGTCTGGTATAAGAAAAAGCTTAAGGAATGGGAATCAGAACTAGAAAACTAAAATCTCTAATAATCTCCTTGAGATCTATGTCATCACAATTAAACTCAAATAACAAAAAAGAAATAGATACAGTAACAAGAAATATCTAGATATTTTGGCACACAAAACAAACTTAGCACTAGAAAAAAATTAAATTAAACTCGTATGCTCTTACTCCCAAACACATGTACAGTTTGTCATTAAGAGCAAAATTACATTCCAAAGCAAATAGTATCTTAAAATTATTACATGATGGCACTAATAAGACAGCTTCTGATATCAGTGATATATTAATTAGAAGCCTTTAGCTATAATTTTACCAAACATTATAACTCTGATAATATAAACAAAAATGTTACAGCCCAAGAATTAATCACTTTAAATTTGAATGCCATCCCAGAAAATCTTAGTACAGCTCTCAAGAAATGAATAACTCTAAATGAAATCAAAAATAAAATCAAAAACCTTAAACCTAACAAAGCTCCCAGCATAGATGGCATCACAGCAGAGATTTATAAGCTACATTAAAAAATTGAATAACATAATTTGCTGGAAATGTCTAACATCATGTAATGCAGATTGGTTCCATATTTTCTATGATTGCTTTAAACTAAGGAATTTTATGAGAGATATTGATGATTTTCTTTTAGGTTTATTTCCAGATAACTTCACGTTAACTAAAACTTTATTTTTTCTCAATGTTGATGAAACCTTTTATTTAAATAAATCAGATTCATACTTATTATGTTAGCAGTAGCCAGGGAATGTATTACAAGGAAATGGACCTCTGCCATCTCTCTGAATCTTGGTGAATTTCTCTCCTTACTAGAAAAAAAAAAACATTAACAAGAAAGTCAGAAGTAAAGAACTTAGAATATACCCAAGGATAAACTGATTTTAACCCTGTTTAATCAGCATTTGTTTGCTTTACTGAAAGTTTTTTTTCTTAAAATATTTGTACTACTTAAACATTTTTCAGTCCTATGTAAGTAATGAAAATAGTTGATTTAGTTTTATTGTTGTTAAAAGTTGTCTTTTCAGTATAATCAATGTATTAGACAGTGTTTATTCTCTTATTTTATCCAGGAGTGCTGCAGAATCCTGAAAGCCCAAAATCCTGAAGGCCAAAATCCTGAGACCAAAATCCTGAAAGTCCAAAATACTGAAAACTCACAATACTGAAAACTCAAAATCCTGAAAACACACAGGATACCAACACTCACTATATTCCAGCACAAGTACATATAGAAACAAATAAAACACAAACTATATTACTGTTCTTCAAGTATAAGCAGGGGGGCAAGCCCCCTCTGTGCCCCCCAAACACCCTGCTACTTAAATATATCAACTCCAAGATTGCACTTAGTGTAGTGAAGTGCAATCTTGGAGGCTTGCCCCCCTGCATATAGTTGAAGGGTAATATGTTTCTGTATGTACTTGTGCTGGAATATAGTGAGTGTTGGTATCCTGTGTGCTTTCAGGATTTTGAGTTTTCAGTAGTTTGAGTTTTCAGTATTTTGAACTTTCAGGATTTTAGTATTCATGATTTTGGGCTTTCAGGATTCTGTAGCACTCCCTTTTATCCTTAATACAAATATTGGGGGAAAAAACATATGATTATGCACGTGCTAACACTTTGCCTTCAGAAGGACAATTCCAATTAGCAGTGCTCTCCTTAAAGAGTACAAAAAAATGAAAGAAAGAAAATTAAATAATTACAGTTTTATGTTGCATAACATTTGTATGTCTGTATTACTTTTGTCAACAGGTGATTTGATTTCAGAATGATGTTGGCTCACTTAACTCAGTTGTTGAAAGTATATCTGTTCTACACTGTTTACACTTGCACTGTGTTACAAGTTTGGTTAACCTATTTTCATAGAAACCATCACTGTCATTCTGCAATGCACTGTCCTATGTATGACTTGTATGTTTGTCGTGCCAGTGCATATAGAAGTATGGGACACTACATGTGTGCAATCATCCCAGCCTTAAGTCACAAGAACATTTGATTGATAATACACTAGTGTACAACAATCAATGTGTATGGCATTCCCTAATATGAAACATGTCAATGGCCCTCACAGTATCACAATGTACATTATGGACAGTATCACAGTACTGAAATATGCCATTACACATGACAGTCATAGTAATGTTACATTGTCCTGTGCACACATATGCACTTGTTGTACAGCCTATGATGCACAGCACCATCTGTTACAAACACTGGATCTTACAAATATTCAAATGTTCTGTTTCACACTGGTAAGCTCAGTCTTCTCCTGTGATGCTTCCAACTGATACGGTGCTTTCTAAATTGTGTAACTAGAGTGGTAGGAGGTTTGATGCTCAACATGGAAGACTTATGTCTGTTTGAGACTGTGTGTAACACTTGGTGCTGTATCCACTTCTTCTGACAAGAATACACTTACATTTAACTGTTCTCCCAGCTCACTTATCCCAATTTTTACTGAAACATCCTCTATGAAACACATTGATAAGGTGATCCTGACAAAAGTGCACTCCACCATTAAGAATCAGACTTCTCCAGTGGTGCTTGCAACTAAGTCAGTGCTCTCTAGATTGTGTAACTAGAGCAGTAAGAGCTTTAATGCTCAATATGAGAATTGTTTTTGTTTGTGTGTGTGTGTGTGTTTGTGTGTGTACAAATGTTCCTGTTTGTGCTTGTGACTTTAACAGTGCTTTCCACATTGTGTAACTAAATAGGTAAGAGGTTTAATGTATAAAATAGGAAATTATGGTGTGTTTACGTAGTGCCTGTTGCTGTATACACTTCCCCTGAATAGAATGGATTTAAATGTACACTCAGCTACCTTATCTCAACCTTTAGGGAACATTCTCTATGCTTCCAACTGATAATGTCATCCTGATAGAAGTACAGCCTCTCTCTTCCCCCTTAAAAGTCAGAATTATCCTGTGATGTTTGCAACTAATACAGTGAAGTCAACATTATTTAATTAGATAGATATGAGGTTTATTGCTCAATACATGAAATGTGTGTGTGTGTGTGTGTGTGTGTGTGTGTGTGTGTGTGTGTGTGTGTGTGTGTGTGCATGTGCATGCGTGTGTGTGTGTGTGTGTGTGTGTGTGTGTGTGTGTGTGTGTGTGTGTGTGTGTGTGTGTGTGTGTGTGTGTGTGTGTGTGTGTGTGTGTTTGTGTTTTGATCAGTGGGGATGTTTACACTTAGGTGAACATGTGCTCAATCAACTTCCATTCTGGATAAATGTTTTATTCTCCAAGATGCCTCCACTGCCCCCTGTGTCCACCTTTCAAAACCACAATTTCTTTATTACTCAAGGTTGTAGCTTTGTATAATGTTTGTACTCCACTAAGTACAATTTTCTAGACATTTATTCAAGAAAATATGGCATTTTTATGACATACTGTGTCTGCAAATGTGTAAATGAATGCTTCCAATAAGAGTGTAATAGACTGGAAAAATATCCATTTAATATTTCCAGGGGGTAAATGATGCAAACATTTAAGTAGGGTGGGAAGAAATTTTTGATTTTTAATTATGAATTATATTGTCTGCCTACTCCTCTACTGCGATACTCTGATAAAGTCATTCTTTCTCAAATGAACTGTCACTATTTAAATGTCAAGCTTCTGCTGTGATACTTACATGTCTGACACAATTCTCTAGAATGTATAGATAAGTAAGATGATCGAATACAGCAGTGCTTAACATCTGCAAGTATGACTGCAGATGAATTCTGATTGTTTTGCACACATTTTCATTGGTAACTTGTACAACTTCAGATAGCTGTAAAACTTATTTCATCCAATACTCTCCTTGACAATAAACTGTTGATGTCATCCCTTCATAGATGTCATATGTCTCACTTGTATTCATTTTGTTCTTGTGTATACATGCTGAGGTGGAGAATATAGCAGTGGTGTTAGCTTGCATACATAAATCCCATGTATGTGTATCTCATATGCAATAACTGCAATCTATGCGTTCATCCTATAATCTGTCTTCTGTCCTTGGTAACTGTTATCTAAACTCAGCATTTAATTAACATCTATATCACATTTTACACCCCCTTTATTACACTGCAGCTTTATGTCCCTTTTTGCATCCTTTATTAGGATGTCCTTTTTTATTTATGTGCTTAACTGTGGGATTGTCATTGAGATTAATTATTATTACATCAATATTGCAGGATGTATTCATTAATTATGCAGTGTAATACAATTTGTGTGCAATTCCTCCATTTCACTTCCCCCCTTCTGTATTCTTACCCTCTACTTGCCCTTAATATGTCTGGGCTGCAGCTTGTGCTCATATGTGAGCATTGCCTATATGACAGCCATTTTGTTTACATTCTGTGCTCATGGTTGCAAGTACATTTCCATGGCTATGAACACTATTGTTGGCCATAAAAAGTGCTTTTAACCATGTAGTCACAATGAGAAACACGCATATTCATTCAGTTTAGACTGCTGCTTATCTTGCTGACATGCTTACATGGTATAGGTGTAGTGCTGCGCCTACATGATAGTTAATGAGCCCCAGGGTACATTGTAGTGTCCCACCAGAGGTATCATATCAACAGAATTTGCTCTTCGGAATTCCAAGACTCTTTCCACATTTTGTCAGGTTTCATTACAAGTTGTGTTTATGACATTTCTGCCATTGTCCCTGGATTGAGAATGGGCATCATTATCCATGGTTCAAGGGCACAGGTTCATAAGTTCATAGATGTAGACTATTAGTAGCCTGGTCACTGTAATTCTCACTACTTGCTTCTTATATCCATAACAGTCTGAGGAGTTAAACAAAGAGCAGATTTATGTCTCTTCATTCAGGACAGATTTCAAGAGAGTTAGGGTGTTACATTATTTGGTATTGAGAAGGAATTAAAATTGCAAGCATGGATCCTTTGGGAATGAGATCTAGCCCACCAAACATTTCTTTTAACAATATGAGGTATATTTATATCCCCAGAACTTGTATTATTGCTGTTTTCTGTTTTACAGACAAGTAAAAGGCTAACCATGACAAAGTCTTTTGCAGCCGTTTAAGCTAAGCAGAGGTCACAATGTAGTTTATATAACATAAAGCAGAGTGATAGGTCTGTTAGACATTTTGGACAGATAGAGAGTGCATAACAAAGATTTTTGTTTTTTTTTTCCTCCCCTTATTTCATCCATTCTCTCCATCCTAGTGCCCCTATCCATTGCCAGTTTCACCTGCTCCTTCTTCCATGTAAGTTGGGGTCAGTGTAGATCTTAAGGACATCTTTGAGGGTAGCAGTGGCAACTGTTTTTGTTGCTGAGTGGGTGCTGTGCCCTATCCTTGTTTCCTCACTTCACTTCTGAGTTCATTAACATTATGGGGTGGGAGATTAGCATAATGGTTAAGGTATTTACCTTACAGACTCAAGGTGCAGAGTTTGATTCTCACTTGGGGGTAATTGGCTAGGCTTGAAAAATGGCCCATAATGGCAGTTAGCCTTGTACTAATCTATGAACCTATGTTTGAGTGCTTCCTCCCTCCATGGATCATGCATCACCTCAGGGTGTATCTTTGATGAATGCCCTCCCTCAGAATGGGCACAACTATACCTTTGTGTCAGTACCTGAAATGCCTGAGAAACTAATCACACACAGATTGCCTGGGTCACAGCTAAGGCTTTATCCTATTAAGTGTTGTAAATGTAGCTATAGGAATCTAGCTGCCACTAGGATGGACACCATGAAGTATGAGGGATTGTGAGGTGAACATTATCACAAAATCACTCTGTGTATTTCTATAAACATGGCATACTGCTGCTACCTTGACAAATATGCAAGCTAGGACACAAGAACAAACTGAGGCTGATTCCCTCTGTTACAACACTATCTGTGTACTTGCCTTTAACATGTCTGGGCTACAGTGTCAGGTCTGATGATGAAGACAAAATACACACATCAAGTTATAGTCCTAGAACACATTGACACTGCTGGTTTCACACCTGGGTGGGAATACATCCACTGGCCTGGATGAATTTTATTCTTTCCCACAACCACCCTTCAAACTGCTGAGCATTGTGTACTGTCCACCTAGTATATGGTTGGCACCCACTTTGATTGGCATCATGGCCACCACTAGTGGTAGGCCAGCAGTTGCTGATGACTGAATAGCATACAACATATAAATATTCACTCTGTGGTGGTCTACACTTTCATAGCCATGGTGGATTCACTGGATGGCCATTGCAAATTAGAAGGTACACATTTTGCACCTGACAATGCCAGGGACACAGCACAGGCCCTTTGAGGAAGACCAGTACATGTGTGATCTCTCACACTGTTCCAGCTCCAACAGTGCTACCACATCCATGTCCTGAGTGCATCTAGCCCTGCACTGCATTTAGAACACTCAAGTCACACTACTCTGCTCCACAGCACTCCTGCTATGTTTCCTTATCACAGTCAGCCAACTGCTCTGTCCTATAGTGCCAACACCAACCACACAACACAGGAGATTACATTTAATATAGTTGCCACCATTCACTCTGACCCCCATTTCCACTGTGCTCCCCAACTCTCTGCAAGTGTAGACTGCCATATGTCCTTAAGTATCCTGGCAAATAAGAATAGAGATGGCTTTTATCCCCCCCCCCGCTCTTTGTTGTTGATGTGGTATTGTGTGATGCACACTGTGATGAAATCATGCCCTGCTCAATGTAACTGATAGATATAACTTCATATAGTGTTTTATTCTGTGTGACACTCCATTGCCATTGTGCAACATCAGTGCCCTTAGAGGTAGACTAGACATTGTTACTTTGTTGTGCAGCACATACTGATTATTCATTAAGAAATTATACTATTCCTAATTACCAATTTGTTATTGAAAGGGTTTGGCTGATACTTCATGAAAAAGCTGTGCAAGAAATTGCCTCATATTCTCGCCAGATGGCACAAGATGAGACATCAGGACTGAGAATTAAGAGATTACAGATGTTAGTTATACACTGAATACATTGTCTTTCCATTTGTCTGTTTCTTTTGTTTTCTTTTCTAGTATTAGCAGTTTGTTGTTTATTATTTCCATTAGTGAAACATTATTCCTTATACTATCCAGACCTTCTTTTGCTGGCTGTTATTATACACAGTCACCACAGATGTCATTCCTATTCATCTCTGGACATTCTCTACTTATCTTGTTAAATGTCACTCATATTTTTTATTTTGTTATTACTTCATTTCTGTCCCATTGACAAAATAGTATACTCATTTTAAATCTGCTTTTGCTAGCTTTAGCTTCTAACTGTCCCTTTTTGTGATAACATATTGTGTCTAGTTCAGCAACAGAGCAAAAGAAAACATTTTCAGTCAACAATTTATATTTATCAGTTTTGTTGGCAATCTTTTTTATAGTGATCAGGTCAACTCAGGAGATTTCTCTCCTCTTTCTTCCTGTATTTTTTGGGGCCACAGACGTCTGCAATGTTATTGAAGTATAAACCATTCATCATTGTCATTGTCACAAATGTTTTACTTCTGATTTAGACTTACACCTAACATTTATTTTTCATGATTACTGGGTAGTATGGGTGAGGTAGCAGGGCATGTGTTTGTCACAGTTACCTGGCTCTTCTTATCCATCCTATAACCTTTTTCCAGTAGTTTCTTTCACTGTTCTCCTCATCTCACCACTAAACTCTTTAGTCGCTACACTCTCAGTCCTACAATCCTAACATCTTCATACATGGAGGTGCCACTACCTAGTTATCATGTTTGTTTATTTCCTCTTCATCAGTTGTGCATGTTGCAATGGATTAACAGTCATGCATTCTTGTTGTTCCTCTTTTCCCCATTATAAACAGATTTCCATCTTAATCCTACTCTGATGCTTAAAACTTTCATTCTTGCTTTTTAATTAAGAGTGTTGACATGCTGAACTTCCTTTTGCCTAAACCATCTACCTCTGGATTTGCTCTTAGATGATATTCTTGTTTCCTCTCTGTTTCACTGTATCTTGGCTTCTGTCTTCTTTTATTTTTGTCTTTATAATATGCTTTTTTTGTGTGTCATTAGCCTTCCATCTCATTCACTTTCTTTGTATATTTTCTGTATTTCCCATTGCCTAACTCACTCTCTTCCCATTAAGTATGCTACTACATCCCTTTTTAGTATTGTTTTACATTAATTTCTCTCCTTTATGTATCTGTATGTTCTATGAGCCTGGAGTCATTGCTTTACTACAGGATATCTGTCATTACTGGCCTATGCTCATCTTTCTCCTATTTATTTGCATTGTACCATTTGAAAACCCCCAGACAATATGCTTAGTTAGGTTCATTTTATTTGTTGATACTTTTACTACTCTTTCCTCATAGCTTTGCTTTTTCTCTCCTGCTGCACATTGCTGTGACCTTTGCTTGGCCCAACTTTCAATCTTATATTTATTACTACTGCATGTCAGTTCTTCAAATGATGGGTGATATGCCCATAAAAACAAACACAAACTTAACGCTTCTCCTGAATCGTGTCTATGTGTAATGCTATTGCTCTTTAATGTCGTGGCCAGCATATGATGCTGTAATCAGCTGTTTTCACTGTATTGTGTTAAGCTCTTTATGAGAATTTCTTTTTTTGCTGCTAACTTCTCCTTCTACTTTAAACTATCATTTTTAGGAGCCACGCGTTATATTTTGGATTATTTGAACAGAACTTTGATTACAGCTTAAGAATCACCTTTCTCTGCCATTCTCACTAAAACAATATGGACTTCTTGTTTGTTGTTCACATTTTTTTCCAGAACAGTCAATGCAGAACCATCTCTTCTCTAATTATTTGCCTTCCATTGGACAAATTTACTTTCTATAGACTTTCTCAATTTTAGTTTTTTTAGCAGCCACATTTACGGGTAAGAAGATAAAATTATCATTCATCTGCCATTGCTTTTTCATATCCAAATGATATTCTTCATTATCCCTAAACCTAACTACATCTATTGATTGATGGATAACGTAGATCATTTCCTATGACATTTCTTTTTTATCACTCAACCCATCAACTAAACTGATGGTGTTGTTGGATAAGTAAAGCCAATTTAAATATCCTCATTCAGAGTTCATAAGTGGGCTTCTTCAAAGCCCTTCCTTTTCAAAATAATTCTATTAAGAAATTAGTTGGTATTGGTCATCTTATTTTCCATATTATTCTACATTTTCTGCTTCTGCTTCTTTCTTGATATGTCTCCCAGATCTTCTGTCTCTTATCTTCCATTCTTAACATGCATTCTCAGAGAGGTATTTGTATATTAAAATCATTTGTGAAAATACAAGAATATGCTGCCAACGTGCTATAGCTTGACCTTGCCATCTCTCCTACTAAGACATTTTTTTTGTAGTTGTAAGGGATCTATACTTGGTCAACAACTCAAACAAAACATGCTGTAGAGACAGATATGTGCTTCAGAGATTGCCCCTTCTTTGGAACAGGCTTTCTGTTCATATTAAGCAGAGCCCTTCCTCAGCTCTATTCAAATGCAATTTTGATCAATGAATGCGGAATCACAAATTCACACCTGGGATAGCATGTCCCTTATGGTCAGACGCACTCTGTAAAATACTCAAATTAAAGACACAAACCTATGCCATCCACTTACCCATATAGGCCATGTATTGGGCAAAATTGTATTATATTGGCTATGCCTGTATGGGCTCTTAAGTCATTAGCCTAGTAATCTCCTGTCAACCTATGAACCTATGAACATGGTACACTTATAACAGTACCTCTAACGGGTATTAACAGGCAGTATGTTCATTCAGTGCCACTGTCAGTGGTCGCTAGTGCTGATTAGCTTGTGGCTGCTGAATCTAGCATAAGTAGCATGCTATGGGCCAGTGTCTTCCTAAAGTAAGCAGTGACTGAACCAACAGTGCACAAGCACTTACAAATAAACAACTACCAAGGAAATGAGTAGCAAGACTGATTGTTTCCTATTCAACAACATAAATAGATTCACTGGTCAAGGAAACACATCAAGCAAGTGAAGGTGGCAGCTGCATAAAGAAGAGGAAAGGTAAAACTCATAGCATAAGCATCTACCATAGCTTCACCTCTTTTCCAGAGAGCAGTAGCTGGAGTAGGAGGACATGAGTCTTAGCATAATCAGAGGCAGGCACTAAGTTTACAATGCTTCTGCTAGTGCTGCATCTGGTGCTTTGCTAGTACTTCTGCAGATCCAACCACAGTGATAAAACCATGCAAGGCAAGTACTACTGTCCATAACATATGCTGGATCCAGTTAGTTGCCTTAATGCCATCTCAACTGTGAACCTGTGTACAACTACCCTTTGGTGTTCAGCATGACATTGATTTTTCTCCCCTTTATGTGTCTGCATGCTCTATGAGCCTGGAGTCATTGCTTTACTGCAGGATATCTGTCACTACTGGTCTATGGTGATCTTTCTCCTTTTTATATGTATTGTACCATTTGACAACCGACAATATGCTTAGTCGGTTCATTTTATCTGCTGTAACTTTTACTACTTACATTGATTTTACATAATATATTTGTAATTCAAACTGCTGCAGCTGTGAGTAGAGGCTTTTGAGTTAATTGGAGTCCATTTTTCCTTGCTATTACCACCGCACCTCCCTTACCACCTTTACATGTTACAGCATACCTCAGTACTCCTTAGTCATTTATATTTTTGTTAGTTTTCGTATGTCTGCATAGTGTGTATCCTTATTCATATAACAGTAATTTCCTCTCACAAACTCTGGCCACATTTACCCACTGTATATTAAAACATAGTTGTCTTTTTCATTTTTTATAGTTTCATAGTTTAATATCTTTGCTTTTGTTTTCCTTTAAATACATCCAAGTTTTAAGGGGACTGACTCCCTCTGAAGAGGAGAAGTGCCACCTGACCCTTACTAAAAAAATAAATCTATGTCCTTGTAGTAAACCACTTCAAGATGCTTTTTCAGTGACATCCATGTTCTTATAATAACTACAAACACACACATCCCCTTTACACATCTTACATTTATTTGCTCCTTTTTGTTGTTTTCATGTTCTTCTGTCCATTTCCTGCTACATCTAGTGTGCAGCATATTATATCTATTACATGTCACAGCTCCTTTTGATTTGTTGCTGTCATACAGGCATTATTCATATATTACAGCAGATAGTTGGTGATGACTGGCATTTTATTACTATAGCAAACTCTTATTTGCATAATGCTGTTTGCATAACCATGACGTTCTCTCTTTTTTTTTTGCATTATTTCAGATAATAAAATATGAAATACTGTTTGCGGTTTTATCATCATCCATCATATTGTATACATGTGTGTGTGTGTGTGTGTGTGTGTGTGTGTGTGTGTGTGTGTGTGTGTGTGTGTGTGTGTGTGTGTGTGTGTTTCCATATATATATATATATATATATATATATATATATATATATATATATATATATATGGGAAAGCTACTCATGTACCAACACCTTTGCCCAACGGTTCTTGGAATTCATAAATTCCAATGCCCTGGATCAACTAATCCATAGTCCCACCAGGGGCTCCAATATCCTAGACCTGGTCATTACCAACATGGGAAATCGATGCTCCACACCTATGGTCACCCCTTCGTTAGTCACGTCTGACCATAAGCTAATCACCCTTAACATCCACATCCCACCCCCACTCCCCAGTAAGGAAACCTCCATAAAAAACTTCTCCAAAGCCAACTTCATGCTACTCAAGTCAGAAGTGACAAACTTCATGACACCCATGCAGACGGGAGCTGAAAGTTCAACTGCTGAATCCTACACTAAGGCACTGTACGAGCACATCCATTCATGCATAAATCGTGCCGTCCCAAATAGAACCAAGATGCTCTCATCCAAAAAAAAAGAAGCCAATCTGGTGGTCCCCTGCCATAAACAAACTTTACAACAAAAGGAAGAAACTGTTGCAGAAAAGAGGAAAATCGCAGGATGCAAAAAACTTCCTTACCAGCCTCAGTAAGAAACTGAGATCCCTCATAAAATCCTCCAAAGCTAGTTACGAAAATAAAATTGCCAAATATTCCAAAGACAACAACAAGGCATTCTATAACTATGTCAAGAATCTAAATGGCAATGCTCAGATATGCTCTGTGCTAAAACAGAATGGCATTAAATATACTGATCCCAAGGATATTGCCAATATCCTGGCAGATCGATTCAGTGCCAACTTCACCCCCTCTCACCCCCTAAATGGCCCATCTCAATACCGGAAGATTGCCAAATTCTGGTAATAACGGCCACACAGGTAAATAATGCACTCTCCAAAGCTAACAATACAGCATCCATGGGACCAGATGACATCCCGGGCTGTGTACTACATGAACTACAATATGAACTGGCACCTCACCTAAGTGTCATGTTTAATCATAGCCTCACCTCAGGTTTCATGTCCACTGAGTGGCGCACAGCTACAGTTATCCCACGCCACAAGGGGGGATCCACCTTGGATCCCGGAAACTACCGTCCCATCAGTCTGACAAGCCTTATCTGCAAGGCCATGGAGCGTATTATCATGGAACTTATAAACAAAGACATTGGCAACCTTCAAACACTGGACCCCTCCCAGTTTGGGTTCGTGAAGGGCCGATCTTGTCTCCTGAACTTGATTGACTTCTTCGAATCAGTCTCTAGAGCCATGGAGAAGGGTACGGTGGTCCACACAGCCTATCTAGACCTTGCCAAGGCCTTTGACACCATCCCTCACTCTGGAATCATAGATAAACTTACTAAGCTGGGCATTAATCCCTACATCACCCAATGGGTTGCTAACTGGCTTACTGATAGAACCCACACTGTAAAAGTAGCCGACTCCAAATCCAGCTCCAGACAAGTGACAAGTGGAGTACCTCAGGCTTCAGTCCTGGGACCACTCTTGTTTGGCATCTACTTCTCTGAAGTACAGGCCAAAACTAAGGGACTCTGGATAACAAAGTTTGCAGATGACTGCAAACTGGGAGCCATTATTGAATCCCCAAATGATGTGGATACTCTACAAAAGGGCCTTACAGAAACAGATGCTTGGTGCCAGAGCCATGGGCTCAAGCTCAATGCCAAGAAATGTATAGTTATCCCCTTTGGGAAAAAACATGTATCCGTGAATTACCATATAGGTGGCAGTACACTAAACACCGAAAGTTTGATAAGAGACTTAGGGACACAGGTGGACAGTGGTCTCACCTTCGATAACCACATCGCCGCAACAGTCAGGAAATCCTTCAATGTGGCACACCTCATCACTAAGGGCTTTTCTTCCAGAAAAAAGGAGGTCATTGTCCCACTGTACTCATCCCTCATTAGACCCATTATAGAATACAATGCCCCGTTTGGTATGTACCTCTCAAGAAATCTGCAACAACTGGAAAGGCCACAGAAATACCTCACTAAAAGAATCACAGGCCTAAAGCAGATGCCCTACGCTGACCGCCTTAAAAAACTCCAGCTATACTCTGTCGCATATCGCCTACTCAGAGGCGATCTTTGCTTAACATACAAGACCATGTCAAACCCAGAGTTGTTGGACATGCTACAATTAAAGAAATCCCAATCCCTCAGAGCCAAACGCTCCAGGGATCTAAACCTTGTCATCACAATAAACAAAACATGCTGGAGGGATAGGTTCCTGACCCAGAGACTCCCCTGACTCTGGAATAGATTGCCCATACATGTCAAGCAGAGTGCCTCTTTGGTCCTCTTCAAAAGGACCTTGACGATTGGATGAGAGAAAGTAAATTCACCCCGGGGATCACGTCAGTCGCCCTGCTAGACAGGGGTCCAGGGAAGTAAATAGTGTGGTAAGAAATAGCCAGGGAATTGTTATGGCTAGGCTTGTATAGGCCCTAGGGCTGATAGCCTAGTACCAACCTATGAAACTATGAACCTATGTATATATATATATATATATATATATATATATATATATATATATATATATATATGTGTGTGTGTGCTTGTATCTATCTATCTATCTATCTATCTATCTATCTATCTATCTATCTATCTATCTATCTATTGTTTTACTTTATAATGATAAATGCTACATCAGCTCTTTGATAAACACATAAGATACAGGTTACATTTGTTAACAATAAATAGAAATTACAATCTTTCTGTATTATGCATGGTATTATTTGCACTGACGATTGTCTTCACTGGCCTGCTTAACTATTCTATTGTCTGTGCCTAGTCTTTGATTTGTTCCCTTCCATTTGTCTCCCCTATAGTCTACTTTCATTATTTGAATTTGTATTTCCATCACCTAAATTCCTGTTCAGTCATCGAGTCATAAAGGCAAGCCTTGGACCCATTTAGTTACTTTTCTGCTACCTCGGCTTTGATTTTAATACAGCACCATATGGTGTATTGCATTGCTTCAGCTTTATATAATATCACTGTATTATAGGCTGTCACAGCTACCTGCTTGTAGGATTCCTTAAACTAACCAGAGCCTGGCTCTCCTTGTAGTTAGTACAACACCTTGTCCTTGACTCTGTCCTGCTGTACTATACATTGATGTGCCATCCTGTTTATAATTTTGTTTGTTCATTAGAACTGAATAGTCTGAATACATATTTACTTCATTTGGTTTAGCTCTACCCAATTCCTGCCATCTGTATCCACTGCATGGCCCTAGTATGTTCCTCATCACCAACCTCCATGGGTGACAGTCATTCTGTACTTGCACAGAGGGACTGAATTTGGCTGCATGGGTGGTGTAGCTTACTTTGAATATCTACCTCCTCAACCTCATTCACTACATCAAATTCTATTTTTATAAATGCCTAACCACTCCCATAATTTCCTTACCAACAAAGAAAAAGACAATCAGTGCATGTGCAACCCAAGTTCTAAACTCTATCTCTGTTTTATATGTGTCCTATAAGATTGATCAAAACTCTAAACCCACATATCACCATGTAACTGCTAGTAAACTATCTTACGCAATGCAGTCATATTTCTACACCCCCATCCTCAACTGAATTTACCACTACCTACAGCACATTAATACTTCTACCTATAATAATAAGTTACTTCACTACTATTATAATCCCTACAATTCTAGAGTCATAACATTGCCCCTCTGTTTTTCTGATGCTCTCATTAATGCTACAAAATATCTAAAGAGATAAGCAAGTTTTTGAAAAACACATCAATTAAAGGAGCACATCTCAAGGGCATTTGTAAGGTATCATTTGTTAATGATATTTTGTTCCTTATCAGTAGGACTATGCCAAATGATTGGGGTACTATGTCTAGAAATTTTGTAATAATTCTTTATGATCTGCCCATATTATCCAACTGTCAGATCCCAAACCACCTCTCCATAACAGTCCTTAGATGCATGCCTGCCAGACTCTCTGTTACTAGCTTACAACCTTGCAGATATCCAACAGCACACTTTATATTATACCACCCACCCAAAACAGCATCACATATATGTTAACATAGCATGTGGTGGAATACGTACTTGCAAAATGCAATACAACATCAGAAAAGATAATTATTATAAGAATTAAAACACTTAGCAAGCACACTTCATCAATCTATCCAAAGATATTTCAATCACTATTATATTTAAAAATAATAATGCTTCTACATTCTAGTGATATTTATCCTAATGTGGGATTTACAATATATCTCACCATATCTACTGACCTGTGTACACTCCCTCATTCTAACATTATCTACACAATGATCCAATATCTGCACAAAGGAATTCTAAATTGTAGAGGAATCAGTAGCAAACTAGAGCATGTACAGCTATGGCTAGCATAACATATATATATATTATATATAGGTCTACTTTACATGGTCGACTCTTCAGGAAGTCGACTTTCTTATGGCCGAGACCATATGATCGACTTTCGAAAAGCCGACCATGTAAAATAAACACATAACACACACCAAACACTTACCTTTCAACTGTTAGCAGGGAGACAATCCCCCCTGCTCCCCCCTTAACTTAAATATACCAACTCCAAGATCGTACTACAGTGCAGGAAGAGGAAATTTTCCCATCCCGCACTGTATGGATATAGTGGTTCCCCATGGTCGGCTTTTCGAAAGTTGATCATATGGTCTCGACCATATGAAAGTCGTCTTTCTGAAAAGTTGACCATATGAAGGGGGCCCATTTTTTATATATATATATATATATATATATATATATATATATATATATATATATCTATATGTATAAGTGCATGGAATAAAAAACAATGGCTGCTGCCCATAATGATTACTGACAAGTTTAATTTTCTGGCTACACCATCATATGCCTTGACAGGCCAAGCTCACACAAAGGTGACAGATGCATCTTCTAAACAATGGCTTTGTAAACCATGGGATCACAGATACCTCATCAACCACGGATGAATTTGGAAGTAACTCATTAAAAGTTGACCTCCTCCTGTCTATAAATGTCATATCACAACTATCTTACCAACCCCACAGTGTTTCAATCTACCTGCATCAATCTCTTGCATGCACTATTGAATGTGACAAATGGGAAGACTAACACTCATTTACTTGAAGATGTAAATATCGTTTTTTTTACATCAAAATAGACAACTATGCAGCATTCTATCTAACATTTATATTTATCTACTAAATACGGAGCCAAACACATCTAAGACTTAACTATGAAATAAAAAATACCTAACTTTAACCAACATAGTGATACCTTTCTGGACTTATTTATAACAAGCATTCTTTTAAAGTGAATGCCATAGTAGCCTACCCTCCAATTTACTGACCACTGTACTGTAATCTTTTTATACCATTTGAAAAGGCTCAAGCTACCCACATTCTATACCCTATTCACAACCAAGCACTGTATGACACTGAAAATGAAATTAACAGCAACAGCAGTATAAACTGGTTAATATTTTATCATTTTTCCAAATTAAATGAGGCTGTCTCCTTCCTTACTATACCCATATTCACTACACAAAGGAAATGTTATGCTCATATCTTGTATTATGTAAGACTGCCTTCATTTCTTGGCTGTCTCTTAAGATCTGCAGTCTCATTTAAGAGAGATACTTATGAAAAACATGGAAGGGAATGGCATCTCTTTATGTCCATTCCAACTACACAATATTATGAAATAAAGCCAAAATAGCAAGTAGGAGATCTAAAGCCAAACACCACCACCATGACAGGCAAATCTCAACATTCACTAATCACAGATACTTTTAGAAAACAGTAAAACAACTCTAAAACAGACACTATACATACACTGTAACATCTGTTAATTTTGCAAAAGACTTGGTTATAATCCATCCAACTTACCCACCCATCTGCTTTCCAAATCCACTCCATTAAAGCTATCCCCCTTCTACCTTAAAACAATGACCTGAAAATCCAAATGCCCCTTATCCATAATCTCTGACAAATTCTTGATTCCAAAATAATAAATCATTCAAACAACAAATGATCTTACACACACACACACACACACACACACACACACACACACATATATATATATATATATATATATATATATATATATATATATATATATATATATCAAGCTACTTCAGTCAGTATGACATATTGTCCTCTCACTAACATGGGTTTTCTAAAGAACAGAAGCACCTAAAACTAATAGTAGACTTAGTATTATTAATAAAGGCTAATTTTGAATTAGTTTTGAATGAGTTCAATAAAGCTTTTGACTAAGTAATTCATGACATCTTACTTCACTCTTTATCATGCCCCAGCTTTGGTAGCTCGCCAAGAAAATGTTGAAAATTAAGTATAAAATACCTTGTTACCTTCAGCAAGGCTCAATTCTAGATCCTATTCTGTTTAGTAGATTTAGTAACCCCTTACCTGCTGACATCAGTTTGTCCAAACTTATCATATACATAATCACTACAATCTTCTATTAATCTGTTTCCAACCAAAAAATAATACTACAAATTTCCCAGCAAAACCACAACAACCTATACCTCTGAAAACTTACCATGAATGCTAAAAAAATGAAATAATGTTTATTTTTATTTTTGGATCTACTCAAAAGTTAGATAACCAACCAACTATAATCAGAATGAACATGTCTCCACCTTCAGATACTTAGGAATGACACTTGATCCATGATTAAATATGTCTCCTTATAAGAACAACTTGAGGACCAAGATACATTTTTAACCATTTAAAATGTAAGAACCTGCTAGAGTGAGTTCCAAAATATGGAGACTGAATGGCCGTAAGAACAAACTTACATATACTATGTCCAAGATGCCATATCACAGAATATTCCCTTTTCTCTGAGGTACGGTGATGTTAAAATTAGGTAGCGTATCCCCACCACAAAAATGCACCAAAAGAAGTTTAAAAGAAAAGAACAATTCTTGAGATTCACTCGTCTCCTGTATTTTCCTTTTTTTTTCAGCTTATCAGCACTCAGTATTTCAAGTGGCAACATTTCTTTAGGGAGCAAGATAAATTCTATCCCATTTGGATACAATAAAATCTCTTACTTTTTTAATGTGCAAGACATCTAATGCCTGATGAAGCACTAGTATGGTGTGAAAGGTTTTTTTCTTTTGTTAATTAAACTCTAGAAATTTAACTGAGCCGTTTTTTTTTTTTTGTTTTGTTTTTTGTTTTTTTTCTCTAAGTTTTGGCTTGGTTCGTGGTTGAGCTACCTTTATTTGCCACCTTCTTGGAAACAAGAGTCCCTGTTCCTGCTTGACATAGCCAGCTATAACTTAGTTAGGCCTTCATTTAATCCATTTGTACACTTTATCCTTGCTGGTAAAACTGCATACCTTTTACATTTATAATTTATATTTACTCTTCAATCATCATCTGACCACAGCACTTTTACTTATCTCTGCCCTTCTGCCCTTTCTTATACTCCTGACTATTCGCAGTCTATTTCAGTTTCTCAGCAAGACAGTACAATTACTGAAAACAGAAAGTAGCCATATATCTCTTAAAGTGAATGCTGCGTTGCTTGAACATGTGTATATACTGATTGTAACTGTAACTACATACATGGAGCCATGTCTTCTATGTTTCTTTTGCAGTGTTGTACTTGTAGCCTTCTATTACTCTTCTGTTAAGCAAGATGGATTCAGTGGATCAGTCCACTTCACCAGTTAAGGCACTTAAATGAAGTAAAAGTAAGTAAGTAAGTAGGCAACTGACTGACTAGCTAATGACATTTAAGAGCTGCATCACCAGTGAGCGTCCAATACAAGCTGAAACCTGTCACTAGGTGAGTTCCGGCCTGGTGCCTGTGTCTCCTGTGACTACAGCGAGTAGTGTATAAGAAGCAGCATTGGTTGCAGTGAGGTTTGACAGCATCCGATACAAGTTGAAACCTATCACTAGGTGAGTTCCAGCCTGGTGCCTGTGTCTCCTGTGACTACAGCGAGTAGTGTATAAGAAGCAGCATTGGTTAAAGTGAGGTTTGACAGCGTCCAATACAAGTTGAAACCTGTCACTAGGTGAGTTCCGGCCTGGTGCCTGTGTCTCCTGTGACTACAGCGAGTAGTGTATAAGAAGCAGCATTGGTTACAGTGAGGTTTGACAGCGTCCAATACAAGTTGAAACCTGTCACTAGGTGAGTTCCGGCCTGGTGCCTGTGTCTCCTGTGACTACAATGAGTAGTGTATAAGAAGCAGCATTGGTTACAGTGAGGTTTGACAGCGTCCAATACAAGTTGAAACCTGTCACTAGGTGAGTTCCGGCCTGGTGCCTGTGTCTCCTGTGACTACAATGAGTAGTGTATAAGAAGCAGCATTGGTTGCAGTGAGGTTTGACATGCTACTCAGCAGGACACAACAGTTCACAGCATGATAAAGTGCAGCTGAAAAAACAGCAGGTGCTGACCTGGAAGTTGGAACAGCTATAAGGGTCACTAGGAGAGAGTAAGCAAACAGCAACTTGCATTAAGAGATTTCTAGTCCTTTATCAGAAATCAAACAGGAGAAAAACAGAAGCAAATTTGACAAAAAGGAACAGTCAGAGAGGAGTTTGAGTTCCATTTTTCTGACCTGTTCACATTAGTTCTGTGTGACTAGGCTATGCGGTTATACAGGAAGACAGCAAGATTACGCTTTTCTCATTCAAGCACGAAAAGTCTGCCATTGCTTTGTTGTATACAGGTTTCAGAAGTATTAATCTGCAAAGGACAGAACATATTAAGCTGACTGACATGCTGTTTGTTTCTTTCACAAAAGGGAAAATGGTCATTTGCTTATGAAACCGAGCCTTTTAAAGTTATGAATTAATGACATTGTTTTCAGTTTGACCACTAACTGTACGAAGTAGCTACCACTGAAAACTTCATCAGGAATGTTTCTTCTCAAGAGTATTTGAATGACTGCCACATGATGATATATCCACGCATTCAAAAAGTATTAAAAATTGAAAATCCAATCTAGGTCTACAGCAGGCTTTGTCACTGCAGAATTTTGGGCGATGTTTCATCCTTATGGAGCCTGTAATGTGGATTGATTTAAATGCCACATTCATATATTTGAGAGTTGTAGCAATGTTCCTTATGTTATATGTTGCACAGTTGTACAATAGCTGAACATAACAGAATATGCATAATAAAAAAGATCACTTTTACAGGATAGGCTCCTAAATCTCTGTTTCTGGATACTTTCTGCATATGTGGTCTGACACTTTACTTATGCTATGGCTCATTACTTGTTCTTTATGTCAGTGGAGTTTCACATTCTTTATATAGAAGTATGAATATCGTGTGCTTCGCATTGTTGACTTGCTTTTATGTTTGCAGTATTTTGTTTTATGTGATTTTGATTTATGTTTCATGGTTTTAGCCTGACACAAGGGCATTTGCTCTTCATTTATTTAATTTATTTATTGACATTTGATTACTGGGTATCTGCCCATTTTACAGCAGAGGCCTGAGGAGAAAAGCTTCAAAGTTGTATAAAAACATTAAGAACAATAATTTTACATTCTTTAAAAATAATACAATAAATGTATTTATTTATTTATTTACTTGTTTATTTGACATTTGTTGACCGGGTTATTCCGATTGGGCAGAAGCCCTTTGTCAGCAGTGGCTCAGTGAGAAAAGCTCCACTAATGATTACAAACATGTGCTATAAAAATACAGTGTTTCACAAGATAAAAAGAATTATCTAAAGATAGTATGCTCTAAATTATCTAGCAAATTACATAGATACGCTAAGTAATCAAAGAAGGTCTACAACATATTTACATTAGAAATAATAAGCAGTCAAAATTAATTAAAATCTAGCAGTGAAGTCCATGTAGTTGTAGAATTGATTAAAAGTGGGTGAGGGACTTGTAAAGACACAGTACTGGAGACATTCAGGGAGGAGAGAGAAGAAGATGTACGTCAGTTGTGAAGTAGTGGGGAGTAGGAGTTCAGCCAGTGAATAGACAAGGGCAGGTGTGGATGGTAGAGAGGATTTGAGAAGTAGCATACATGCAAGGCTGGTGGTTACTGAGACAGTTTCAGGCGGAGAATGTGAGACTAAGGAAGCTATCTTGGGAGGGTGATTGCAGTGCAGATCCAAGAACTGTTAAGAAAGTTTTTTTATAGCAACCTTGAATTTTTATGTGGGTAAATAATATTCCTGATTTCTAATGGAAGTTTGCTCCACGCTAGGGCTACGAGGTAGCTATAACATTTTTGCCCTATTTTGCTTTTGGGTTTGTATATTTAGAGGAAGTTTTGGTCAGAGCTACAGAGAGACCTAGGAGGGGTATAGAGTGAGACAAGAGAGTCAATGTCAGGGCAAGAGGAGGGTTGATACAGTAGGGAGTGTATGACCTGGGGTTGGGTAAAGAGTAAATGATGAAGGAGTCCTAATCAGTTTAAGTTTTGCAGGGCAAAACAGCAGTGAGAGTGGTAGGAATGACCTGAGGCAAATTTAGCAATTGTATAAGTAGATTCAAGTTTCATTAAGAGGGAGATCTGAAGGTCAGTGAGGATTTTTGAGCCATAGAGAAGGCTAGGGAGGAGGCAGGCATGGGGTAGGGAGATTTGGGATTTGGAGGTGAGAAATGTTTTGTTGCCATATTGGAGTCCGAGTTTTTGGTGGGTTTTCTTAAAGTTGTTGGAGACATGCAAATCAAATTTGAGTTAGTCATCTATGATGACCCCCAGAAACTTGGTGTGAGATTCATGAGAGATGAGTGTATTGTTGTGGGAGCTGATCGAGAAGGAGGGTTTGAGATGTTACATGGTTTAGGGAGTGAAAAGTAGAAGTTTTTTTTTTTTTTTTTTTTTTTAGAATCAACTGATTATTGGATAGCCAGTTTTCAATTGATAAGACGGATTTGAGGGTGTTTAGGTCAGAAAGTTATAACAGTGTTTAGGTCAGAGAGAAATAACAGTATAAAACATATACAGTTTAAACAATTATACAAAATTAAACATAATGTGAATAATCAGTTAAGAAAGAATATAACTTATATATCAAAGATTTGATATTTAACGAAAGTTTAGCCAGTTTAAGATAATTAAAGGTAAGTTAGTATAATACAAATGGAAACTGCAATATGAATTGGGAGAAAAAAAAAACAGGGCTATGGCAAATTTAGAAATTGACTGAAGTAAGGAATGGAGTGAAAAGAAGGGTGCAAGGAGGTGTAAAGTATGAATAAGTAGTTGTTCATATTTAGGGATATAGTTTATCCAGAGGTTAAGCAATAACAGAGCCAGAGTTTGGATAGGAATTCCTTCAGAAGGGTTTTAAATGACTTGAGGGAGGCTATTGACCTGATGGATACAGGTAACAAGTCCCAAGCCTTAGCCACATGGCACAAGTACAGACCACGTCCAACAGATTTGATAGCATTGTGGACAGAGTCGAGGTTTGGTCACTGGATCATAAAGACCAAATGGGAACATCATTCTGCAGAAAAGTATTTAGTGCTGGAAAAACCGAAGGATGCAGGATGATTTTATAGGTGGTAAGAAGCTTCATATATATTAGTTGGCGGGGTATTTCTAACCAATTTGGGCTTTTTAGTGCTATACAGTGGTAGGTTCTCAAAGGGATATTTACTGCAAATGTATCCACCTTTTATAGCATTTTTCAAGTTTTGCTTTTTCCGATACCTGAGGTTAGTAAAGAGGGGAGTGTCATAAAGTGGTGAGGGGAGAAGGTAAGTAGTGGCAAGTGTATTTTTAGTTGCACTGGAAAGAAAGCTTTTGGTTCTGTAAAGCATCCCTAGTTTTTGGTACATTTTGTTTATGTACTTTTGTATATGCCAATCAAATTTAAGATTATCATCCACTCTCACTCCTAATAATTATGAGGAGTGCCTTCAGTGATTGTTTTATTAAGAGAGAGGAGCTTAATTTTTGTGTTCATGAGATAGAGATTTGGGGGGGGGGGGGGATTTATTTTTTTTTTGTGGGTATTGAATGAATTGTGAGTTACCAAGACACTTTTCAGTGGCAATTAAAGCTTCCTGAGTAAGTCTTTTGAGATTTACCAGATTGCCTGATGTACATATTATTGTGTCTCTTACAGTCTCCTTGTGTGTTTTATAAGGGCACAAAAAAGAACACAAATTAGCACACATATTGCTAATTTTATAGATGGCCTATCATCTAGCAGTCTCACTCAAGAATGTAATCATGCTTGCTAGGAGATGTCCAGCTGGTGAAAATTTTGGCTGAGGACTGCTATGCATGTTCAACAATAATCCATTTATATATCAGTCCTGTGACAATGATCTCTGCTGCAATGATGAGTTAATGCACATCTGTGCTATTTTTGCCATCTTTTCTCAAGCAGCTTGCTTTAAATATTCCTTATACCTTACTGTTGTTCAAGGTCTTCTAGGCCAGTTCCTTTTGGGAAAAACTATTTCAAGAGTTGAGAGTATGCATCTATCCTTCTCCTTGAATGTCCTAGCCACATAAATATTGAAATGTTTAAATTAACAGTTTCAACTATCTTGGTGCATGTTAGTCATTGGTACTCAATGGATTAATATTCTGTGCAATTAAATATTTTTTATTTAGTGGCTTAATGTTAATTATGTGAGTTGGTGCTGTAAATGGCACAATTTCTGAATTAAAGTACATTTGCTTCCAAACAGCAAATAAGTTAATATAATACTGTAGTCTAAAACTCCACAAGTGGTGCTGTTCTGTATCCGCGTACTTATTAAAGTATTCAAGAAATCAGGCCAGTTTTTAAAAATCTCTATAGCATTATCAAGTGGGAAGCCCATCCTGAATTAAAAAAAAAACACACAAAATATATACTATATATAGATAACAAGTTTAAACTTCTGTAGGAGCTGCTACAGCCTTAACATCACTTTGCTATTATTAATATGACATTTAGTTATTATAACCCTTGAAGTAAAAAATATTATAATGAGATTTATAAAAAAAGTGTCATTCTAAAAATATGTGACATAGTGGATAGCAGTTATGCATGGTATGCACAGCTTTAACATACTGTGGAACAGATTAAAGAAAACACAGTAGTGTAAACTCATAAAAATAGGATTATAGGAAATACAAGGCAACTGAGTCTTGTGACAATTTACACCTTACCAGTAACTTCCCTCAGGATGAACCTACACTCCACTCTTGAAGAAGGCAGGTTGCTGAAGCCAGGACTGAATTTGTGAATATTCATTCAGCCATCCAACCTTTTGAAGGATGATCATTTATCACACTGCTTAGTTTGCAGTGGGAGTCAATTCCAGAGGTGTAGAAGATATTATGTGATCAACTTATTTCTCTGCCTTGTATTATTTATCTGCTATTGAAGATTTAGTTCCCTTCTCTCAGTATTAATGGGACAGTGTATTTGCCAAGACAGAAAAGCTGCAGAAACAGTAGGTCCCAAATGACTCTGAAGGCAAAGCATAGATGCCCCCTCAGGATTCTATAAAACTGAAAATGGGACAGTGCTTCTAGTCTTTTCTGATAGATTAGGGTTTTTAAGCCAGTGATCTTTTTATTCAGTAACCTCTGCATTCTGACAGATTAGGGTTTCTGACCCAGTGATCTTTTTATTCAGGAACATCTGAGATCTTTCTTCTTGTTTGATATGCCTTGCAAGGTACATCTCAAAGGGGACCCTGTATTCAATACTTACACTAAACAATACTGACTATAGTGGGATGATGACTTCTTTGGACCTGTAAGATATTTTCTTAGCAGTCAGATGCACTAAGTAGAAGGACTTTCTGACTTCTGCTGGTTTCATGTTGATCAAAGGAGAGGGAATTAGCAATCCACTTTTCAAGGTGTCTAACAACAACATTCTTGTTTTGGAGTTGAGAATTGTTTGTCATGCATATGGAAGAGGTGGTTTACCAAATGTAACAATATTGCACTTTTCAGCATTTAATTTATACCTATTTTAATGCACCAGGTATTTAGAAGTATAAGATCTTGTCAAATGGCTTGGGTTTTGGAAGGTGGTTTGACAATCACTCAGAGTTTACAATTGTTTGCTAACCTGCTCAGCAAGAGATCTTGATTCATGGTCTGGACATCAGAAAAGTAAATGCCAAACAAAGGTGGGGGGGGTCCAGCATGGAGCCCTGAAGGTACCAGTGGTTGCCTTCATACTCTTTGATGAGGCATCTGCAGTCTGCATTTTGTGGGTTCTGTCTTTTTTTCCAATTTGCTATCTATCTTTCTGTTTACCTTCATGCTGGTTCTGTCTTTTAACCTATTTGATATCCATCTTACCATGTATGTATCTACACATTTTTCCTGACAATTATGCTAGAATGGGCTTTGGTGAAAAAGGCCTTGACAAGGTCAGGTATGCCATGTGGACAGCATGACCAATATCGACAGCTTGTGTTTTTCATTCAAAGAAGTTAAACAGATTAATTAGACATGATCTACCCTTGACAAAGCCAAACTGATGTGGATCTAGCCTGATGAGATTTTTAAAGACATAGTTTATTAGGTCAGTTATAATACACACAGTGGTTTTGTAAATAAGACTTAACAGCCTGAGAAGTCTGTAATTTCCAGAATCAGTGGTAAGGCCACCCTTGTGGACTGGCAACACTACTGCTGACCACAAAGCTTGGAGGAAGAAACCTGTAGCTAAGCTCTGGTTATATTTATTTGTTTACTGACAGTTGGTTACTGTGAAAGTCTGACTGGATATGAACCCATTTTCAATGGAAGACAGGACAAAAAATAATTTAAGAATGGCTATGTCACAGCTTTTTGGTACTGCTTATTAAACAAACTGTTATATTACCTGAACCCATGGAGGAATTGTTTTTATTGTTGTAGAGCTCTTTTAGTACATAATCTTTAGCGATAATGGCAGTCAGAGAGCTTCACTTATAAGAGGACTTTGGATAGGGATCAATGAGATGAAGTCTGCACTAAATTTGCTTGCCAGCATATGGGCAATGTCTGCTGGATCAGAGCAGATGAAGCCACTTTGAATAAGTTCAGAGAATTGAATTCACTGTTTGTAAGAGTTTTGATAAAGCTGTGACTTTATTTTGCTTACAAATCAGAGTATTAATGCTAATAATAACAATTATACTGCTACTACCATCACTACTACTATAGCTACTACTACTGCTACTATTACTACTACTACTACCAGTACTACTACTACTATAACTACTACTACAACTACTACCACTACTACTACTATAACTACTACTACTGCTACTACTACTACTACTACTACTACTACTGCTACTACTACTACCAGTACTACTACTACTACTATAACTACTACTACTACTGCTACTACTACTATAACTACTACTGCTACTACTACTACCAGTACTACTACTACTATAACTACTACTACTACTGCTTCTACTACTACTATAACTACTACCACTACTACTACTGCTACTACTACCAGTACTACTACTGCTACTATAACTACTACTACTACTGCTACTACTACTACTATAACTACTACCACTACTACTACTGCTATAGCTACTACCACTGCTACTACTACTACCAGTACTACTACTACTATAACTACTACTACTACTACTGCTACTACTACTACTATAACTACTACCACTACTACTACCAGTACTACTACTACTGTTGCTACTTACTTCCACTATCGATACTACAGCTACCACTACTACTACTACTAATACTACTAATTCTACTACAATTGCTACTACTGCTACTACGACTACTACTATTACTATTACTATTACTATTACTATTACTATTACTATTACTACTGCTACAAATGCTACTGCTACTATTACTACTACTACTACCACAGCTGCTATGAGTAATAATGATAATAATAATAATAATAATAATAGTGATTGTTTTGACTTAGTATGCCAAGAAAATGGAATATGTATTAAGATATTTTTATTTATATTTTTTGCAAAGCCATTTTGCATACTAAAACTATGTTACTTCTATATTTAGTAGAATTTGTGGCTCAGGAAGCATTCCCATTTATCTCTTCTATGTTTTTGTGACTTTATCTTACCTCTAAATCAGAAGAGAGGCTGTTAACAGTATTTTGAATACAAGTGCTGTGTCTTAATATAGAAGTGTGTGGAATCAAAACAGTTGGCAAGGACAACCATTATAGAAAATATAATCATACAAAAATAACTAAATCATTGAAACATGATTATCATAATTCAATATTACTTTTTCGGTGCCTGCAGTTAAACATTTTGTTTTATTTAGATGCCTGTCATTGCTCTCTGAAAATAAATGGATGACAACAGCATTATAAATGATATGTCTATTTCATTTCCATTTTAGATCTGTTGGTAGTTCATGACTTACAGGCCTTATTTAATTATACATTATTAAAATAGCCAGTGTTATGCCAGTAAAGAACTTAATGTTAAAGTGATGTACTGTAATGCATCTACCATAGATGTTTGCTATTGTTAAGATCTTAACAGGTGTAATATCATATAAACCCTCAGAAACAGTCAAAACAAATATTCTTTTTATATAGAGATAGATGGGAAGTGACAGTGTAAGGAAACTGAATAATAAAGTATTCAAAGATATTCCATGGAGAGATGGAATTGAACAGACTTTATGACTCAGGTATGTTCCTTTGAGCATCTACAAGCTCCAGTAGCCTTAGACTTGGTGGGAACTGTCCCACTTTGTTGTGTGCTCAAATAAAAATGTCTGACAAGACTTCTCCTGAGCAAACCCTTTTGAAGAAAGATGTTTACATTTATTCAACATAACAATGATTTCAACAAAGAGATGCAATGCATTTCTTTCTTTGGAGAGTCTTCTAAACTGGTAAGTCACTGCCTGTTAATGTACAGTTTTAGCCTCAGAGGACAGCATGCCAAGATTCAGTTGAAGATGTAATACAGATGATGGCCACTGGGAAAACAGAACAACATATTTGCCTCTTGTAAGCAATAAACATGATGTTATACTCTGTCTAAGACAGACGTTTCCTTTGTGCATATTTGTTGTGGTCTCTGTAGAGAAAAAATGTTATGAGTTATTGAAAGTCTTATATTCTGAGTTTTAGACTGTATACTACTGCATTGTTACTGCAGGAATGTACATAATGTAAATGAGAACAACAAATCGTATTTGTGTACATATTGTAAATATTTTTAAGACACTTATGCTAAAACTTTAGAATTTAGATCATTTTAACCAATGTGACACTGATACTATATGTCTTCTCACCTCATGTCGTTAATATACTTAGTACCCAGGTCATGGCTTACAAGGGTCAGTTCTTTTAGTCCTCAGAGTCTTAGCATTGTATAGCTACTTAAATATGATTGCCCATAGATTGACTGAGTTTATCATGTGTGACTCAATATTGCTTAGATTTAAAATGAACGCATACTCCTTCATAAAAAAAACTACTGGAAATTTGATACTAAAGAGAAAAAGCACTGTTCATTTGTGCACAGTAGAGATAGGTAATATGTCACATATTTTGCCTTCATAGAATTCTTTCATATCATGCTTTAGAGACTTTTATAGCCTTTCAAAACAGATAAGAACATGCCTTTATTAGTACCAAAACAATGTGTACAGTATATATTGTATACATATAGTTATTAGTTAAAAAGAAACTACATCTTTCACAAAACATCTAAATTCACTACAAAATGCAATGCAATTATATTTAAGATCATAGCAGAAGCAGTAGTAATTGTCAATTATCATGCCTGGTACATTTTACATGTTAATTATATTATTAATCACAGCACCTCACCACAGTATATGACATCTGAGATTTAATGTTTTTTTTTTTCTAAAATAAACACTGGAACACTGGATTTGGAGTAAAGTCACAAGACAATAATACTTTATAAGTATTTCAGTGGGATTTTATTAGCCAAATGAGAAACAGTGCATCCTTTTGTTTACATGTGCATTCGTAAAGGGGTCTATATCACATAGTCGAAGTTTTATAACTTCAAACTCGAAATGTATGAGCCATTCCATCTGAAGTTACAAAATTTTGACTATGAATAAAAAAAAAGAAGGAAAAACAAAATAAACTGTTGTAAGTAGGGGGGCAAGCCCCCCTCCACCCCCACCCCGCTACTTAAATATACCAACTCCGAGATCCCACCTCATTCAACAGAATGGAAACCTCCCCTTACAGAGATTTCTGTTGAAACGCTCGAATTTGTGCAAGTTTGAATTTATGGTCTCACCATATAAGGTCCGCACTTGTACAAGTTCGACTATGTGATAGGAACCCTTTGTAAAGAGTATATGAATCAAGTTATACAGTAATGTTTCATTAGTGTGCAGTATAATGTCATTTAAAAATGAATGCATGAAATAGCATGTTGTTTGCCATTGTAGAAGTCTGTAAATAATAAATATAATTTTTTTTTTAATATCGCAAGCAGTATTACTTCCACATGTATGCCATGCTTCTTTCCAATGTACAGAAGTCATAATACTAATTCTTATTTACGTTAAAAATGTCAGACAGATTCATTGACAATATTTTCGGAAGCAATGTGTCTCTACAGAGCAGAGCAGATCACCAAGTACATACTATATTTAAATCCTTATTCTAGAATTTGAATAGCTTTCTCACCAAAGTCAAAGAGAATCTACTGTAGTATGAGACTGTTACAGTGACGATATGCAAATATACACACACAGAAGATGGGAAAGTATTTAATTTGGTTTGAAAACAAAATATTCTTTTATCTCTGAATTTCTGTAAACAGTTCCACTAAAGAAGACAGGCAAGCACATACAGTCTGTCACACACACACAAACACACACACACACACACACACACACACACACACACACACACACACACACACACACACACACACACACACACACACACACACACACACACACACACACACACACACACACACACACACACACACACACACACACACACACACACACACACACACACACACACAAACACACATACACCATTCTGGAAAATGCTGACTAAAGTAGTAGGGAACACTTTCAAATGCCAGAGTGTGATTTGTCACAGGATATGTGGCCATTAAAATGATTTATTTATATGATCCATGGTAAAGTGGGAAAAAGTTTGAGGATTAGTAGGAGAAAACCATTGATACTGTGACCTTAGTGACACAAGACTGAAAAGCAGTCTTTAAACAGTAAAATCTCTGTATTTATCTCTCTATCTATCTATCTATCTATCTATCTATCTATCTATCTATCTATCTGTCTATCTATATAGCTATCTATCTATTTGTCTGTCTATCATAGGTTAATGCAATGTTAACTGTCATGCATGCAATTTTAAGCCTAATAGATTATCCCATTAGTTAAAATTACCCATTGTTAGTTCCATGGTCTATATTTACATACTTCTCAAAGGATAGGGATTTATTTAGCTCTTGAAGAGGTACAGTAGTTATTATTTCTAATGAATGCCACTGAGTATTTATAGATGCCATATTGTAGTCAGCACATTTAGTGCTTTATCTGTCCATAAGTAGTACAGAGGACAGTCTTATGGTAAATGTTTGCCCTTTGCCATCCAACCATCCAAGTTATGCTGGAACAGGGACATGGATAAACTTTGTTTTACATGGAAGGGGTGCCTGTTGTAGAGTATGGGGAGATGGTTCTGTCTCTCCAAAGCATTCTGTTTAAATTACATAAGAGGCTCAGGTCTTTAGGCTGAGAATTTCTAATACCATTTGACTTGTGGATGTGCAGTAGATCCATCAGTATTAGGTCAGAGCCTTATAAGCCAAATACCAGTCCCCTCTCAGCACTCTGTGGGATACCAAATACAGTGATAGTACTTTGTGGTGGTCAGTGTGTTTTAGGCCTTGTATTCTATTTATGAGGAACCTCTGTGGGTGTTCAAGTTGTTCCATATGCTTTGCCAGTTACATTCCAAAAGGGGACATGGTACTCAATGATTGGCCTAATGAAGGTAGAGTAAAGGGGGACAATTGCATCCATGGACATGGAGGTAATCTCTTTGTTTATAAGTTGTGCAATATTGAAGGACTTTCCTACCACTGTGGATAAATCTTGGTTGAATGCTAGGTTATTGTCCACATGTGTTCCCAAATCCCAAAGTATAGGTTTAACTTTTGGGGGTGTATTGTCAATGTAGTAGTTTTCTGGGGTGATAGCTTTCCCAAAGGATACAGTAATGCACTTTTTACTATCTATATTTAGTCCATGGCTCTGGCAGCAGCTAGTTGTTTGGGACATGCCTACCTGCAGAATTGCTAAGTCATTTGGAGATTCAATGACTGCTCCTAACTTTCTGTCATCTGCAAAATTTGTTAGCCAGAGACCCTTGTTGTTTGCAGTTTACTTCAGAGAATATGAATATGTGTACCCTCCCATTAATCTGTGTACCAGTATACTGTACAACAGGTCTATATTAGAACATCGAAGTTTCAGAACTACGAATGTTCTAATATCGAACCCTATTCAGCGAACGCTGAAAATAGTGAAGCTACAGAAAACTGAATTTTTTCCCAGGAAAGAATTTGGTTGTCCATTTCTGTTGCTTCACTATTTTTAGCACTGTGGTGGAACGTTATGGGTCAGGTTCAGGTAAGTGTGCGATTGTGTGGATGTGAGGGTAAGGGTGGGTTAGGTGAGTTAGGGTTAGGGAGCGGGTCAAGAAAGTGCTCGATTGTGTGGACGTGAGGGTTAGGGTGGGGTAGGTGAGTTAGGGGTAGGGTGCGGGTGAGGTGAGTGTGCGATAGTGACAGACCTTAGGGTTAGTGTTTAGGTTAAGGTAAGTGGATAGTTAGTGGTGTATGTACAGTTTAGTGTAGGGTTAGATGTAAGATGTTAGGTGTATGTGTGTGGATTGCTGTTTGTCTGGTGTGCTTGTGTTGTTGTATGTGTTTCGGAACAGCAAATTTTTTCCCTAGGAAAAAATTTGCTTTTCTGAATGTTTGATGTTGTCAGCGTTTGCTGAATTGTGTTTGGTATTAGAACATTCGAAGTTCTGAAACTTCGATGTTCTAATATAGACCCCTGTACAACACCTGGGATTACATGACTAATCTTGATTACTGTTTGCATTGCCACTTATCATTAGGACACATAGATCAGTATTACTGTATCAAATTATACAAAATACCGGACAATTCCTGGTGAAGCCATAGGAAGCAATCAGTCTACAAAACAAAACTTGTGATTTTATGCCCAGTGAGGGAATACTAGTGTTTTGTTCTGTTTCCCTTGAGATGTTGCTGTCATAATTTTAAAAGGACAATTTTAATTACAGGAAATTATATAATTATCTTTAACTGCTGCAGAAGATCTGCAATAGATATTGGCAGACAGTAAATTTGAGAGGATGCAGCTCATAAATCAATAGTTGCATTTCCTGCTACTGATAAATTCCATGATATGTGAAATTCAGAGTACAGGACAAGGAGTTTCTTGGTAATTTTAAAACTGGCAAAGTCATTGCATGTTAACACTGGTATCTCAGTCTCAAAATTTGTTCTCCACTGTGAAATTACTGCACAGGTCTGAAAACAGACTGGTGATACCAGCTTTGCTTAACAAGACTATATCTGTGATGACCGTGCTTAAACTGTCTGAGATAAGCCAAAGTGTTACACATTTAAAAACTTGTGGATTACTTTCACGTTGCAGCATACAGACAAGAGGTAACATACACTTATCCTACTCAGATTATGACGCAGAATGTCTAAATGAGACCGATCAATAGCATTGTTTGAATTCTTGTTTAGTTTGTCTCAGTAAGTACCAGTTCTGAGACTTCTCAGTATAAGAGAAGGCCTGAAACTGACAACCAAAGAAAGATCTTCGAGTTGAATAACAACCCTGGTAATAACAGCAGTATGTCAGAGTCTTCATCATAACTGGAATGTTTCAAGATATTCAAGATATTTCTTTAAGAGTGCACTAGATAACACTCAGGCCATCACCTGATTAGTCTTACTGAAACTATCAAGTATGCTGCTCAGCAGCAGAACGGTGAAATCCCATCTGCTGTATTTCACAAATGACTATCTTCCAGGTCACATTCATCTAAATGAGTGCTTCAGAAGAAGATTAAGTCAGGAGTACTAGTCAACAAACCCACATTTGCCATCACCATCACATGGCAGCTCACAAACAGAAATCACATCCACATATACTTATGCACTACAGCAATGAATGGAATTTTAAGACAGACAACTTTAATTCTGCACAACAAAAATACACTTAATTGATAAACTGTTTCTATCAAAGTCAGTCTTTATACTTCAATAAGTATATGGCACTAAAGAGCTTTCTTCTTGACAAAAAAAAACATGAATAGGGAGAAAGTTCAAATAATAACAGCAGTAAGAAATTCAAAAAGATTTGGGATGTCTGAGAAAGACACCTTGACTTCTTTGTTGAGATCCAGTCCTCTGACTAATGAACTGTGGCATGAAAAGTCATGCAGTGGTAAACACACACAAGACTGGAATTAATTTGCTGTGTTCACTTTCTGAAAAGTAATGTGAATTATTTATATTATTTATGGGTCACTTGTACTTAAACAATAAATGTGTTCAGCAACCTCAGTAACTAAGAAAAAAGGGAAATCAGACAAAGGCAAGACTGCCATAACAATTCTGAGAACCAAGCTTATTAGACAGAGGCTGCACCTCCTTCACTGGTGAGGATTGCCAAAAATGAAAGACATATTGTGACAAGTTAATTTGAAGTGAAAATAATGTACATTATATGCTTAGCA